>NW_006408646.1:3119489-3121793 GCF_000296735.1 Chrysochloris asiatica
ACCAGTCACTGGAGAAGGATACCATGTTTGGTAAGGTGGAGGGTCAGAGAAAAAGAGGAAGACCCCCCCAATGAGATGCATTGGCCAAGTGGCAGCATCGATAGACTCAAGCATGGCAACAATACTGAGGTTGGCCCCGGGTTGGGCAGTGTTTTGTTCTGCTATGCATAGGATCACTATGAGTCATTACCAACTAGATGGCACCTAACAACAACAACAACAATGTGATGACTTCAATAATGCAAGTCAAAGTTGAATTTTTTCTTCAGTTCCCTCAGTTTGAGAATTGCTGAATATTTTCTTCCCTTTTGGTTTTCTATCTCCAGATCTTTGCACATTTCATTATGATATTTGACTTTGTCTTCTCGGGTTGTTTTTTGAAATTTTGTATTCAGCTTTTTTACCTCATCATTTCTTCCATTTGCTTTAGCATCTCTACACTGGAAAACAAGTTTTATAGTCTCTTTTGACATCCATTTTTGTCTTTTTCCTTCCTTAAATAATGCAGCAGAAAGCATCAAAAGAAGATGGAAGGAATACATAAAGTCACAGTACCAAAAATAAATTGTTGATGTTCAACCATTTCAAGAGATAGCATATGATCAAGAGCCAATGATCCTGAAGGAAGAAGTCCACGGTGCATTGAAGGCATTGGAAAAGAACAAGGCTCCAGAAATTGATGGAATACCAATTGAAATCTTAAAATAAACTAATAAAGCAATGGAGGCACTCACACATCTATGCCAAAAAATTTGAAATACAGCTACATGGCCAACTGATTGAGAAAGATCCGTATTTGTGTTCATTCCAAAGAAAGGTGAACCAATGGAATGTGGACATCATTGGATAATGTCATTAATATCTCATGCAAGTAAAATTTTGCTAAAGATAATACAAAAATGACTGTAAATGTACATTGGCATAGAGCATCCAGAGGTTCAAGATGGATTTAGAGCAGGACATGGAACGAGGGATATCATTGCTGACATCAGATGACCTTGACTGAAAGCAGAGAATAGCAGAAAGATGTTTACTTGTGCTTTATTGGCTATGCAAAGTCTTTTGATTGTGTGGATCATGACAAGCTATGGACAACATTGCAGAAAATGAGTATTCCAGAACACTTAATTGTTCTCATGAGGAAGCCATACATAGAACAAGGGAACACTGAAAGTTTTAAAATTAGGAAATGTGTGCAACAGGGTTGTATTCTTTCGCCATATTTATTCAGTGCATATGCTGAGCAAATAATCTGAGAACTGGAATGTATGAGGACAAACATGGCATCAGGATTGAAGGAAGAATCATTAACAATCTGAGCTATTCAGGTGATACTACTTTGCTTGATAAAAGCAAAGAGGACTTAAAATACTTAAAGCTGAAGATCAAAGTTGTCCTCAACGTAAAGAAAACAAAACTACTCACCACTCAACCAACAAAAACACATTCATATAAATGGAGAAAAGACTGAAGTTGTCAAAGACGTTATTTTGCTCACATCAGCCATCAACCCTCATGGAACCAGCAGTCAAGAAATCAAACAACGACATATTGCATTGGGAAATTTTGCTAATCAAGACCTTTTTAAAATGGTCAAGAGCAGAGATGTCATTTTGAGGACTAACGTGCACCTGACCCAGGCCATGGCATTTTCAATAACTTCTTATGCATGTGAAAGTTGGACAGTGAATAAAGAATACCGTAGTAGAATTGATGCATTTGAGTTATGGTGCTGGAAAAGAATATTAAAAGTACCCGACTGCTGAAAGAACAAACAAATCTGTGTTGGAAGAAGTACATCCAGAGTGCTCCTGAGAAATCAGGATGGTCAGATGTCGTCTCTCATACTTTGGACATATTATCAGGAAGTCCCAGTCCCTGGAGATGGCCATAATACTAGGTAAAATGGAGGGTCAGAGAAAAAGAGGAAGACCTCCAACAAGATTGATTGGCACAGTGGCAGCAATGATGGGTTCAAATGTAGCAACGAATGTGAGGAGGAAGCAGGACCAGGCAGTGTTTCGTTCCATTGTGCATAGAGTCCCTGTGAGTTGGTACCAACTCAATGGCACCTAACAACAATAATTACAACAATGTGATGGCTGGAATTGTGATTGTCTTGGCAGGGCCAGACCAAATGATTTTGAGGGCCTTATAAGGAGCTCTTTACTCGATTGAGATATCAAAGAGATTGTCTAATGATTAGAGGTTCAAGCTAGATTCAGAAGAGGCCTTGGAATGAGAGATATCATTGCTGATGTCCGATGGATCTTGGCTGAAAGCAGAGAATATCAGAAGGATGTT
>NW_006408646.1:3122825-3124376 GCF_000296735.1 Chrysochloris asiatica
GACATTGTTTCGTTCTGCTGTGCATGGGGTCGCTATGAGTCGGTTCCGACTCTATGGCACCTGACAACAACAACAATAAGGAGCTCTGGTAGTATAGTGGTTATGAATCAGGCTGCTAACCTCAAGGCCGGCAGTTCGAAACTACCAGCAGTTCCACGGGAAAAAGGTGAGGCATTCTGCTCCCGTAAAGATTTACAGCCTCGGAAACCCTTTGTAGGGCCACTATGAGTCGGAACCAACTCCATGGTACTTAACAACAACAACAACATAGGACCCATGAACCAGACATTCCTCACCACTGCTTTATGGGGTCACCGTGAGTCAGAACTAACTCGATGGCACTTTAGCAACAGCAACAACAACAATGATAAATGATGTTGAACATCCTTTCATGTGCTTATTTTCAATCTGTATATCTTCTTTGAAGTCCTGGTATGGCACTGTGGGTTAATGCACTGGACTTCAAAGTCAGTTTGAACTGCAAGGCTGGCAGTTCAAGCTGCTCCTTGGAAACACTATATAGGGTCCCTATGGGTTGGAACTGACTATACAGTACATAACAATAACCTATCTTCTTTGGCAAAGTGTCTATTCAATATTCTTGCCAATTTTATTACAATTTTTATTTTGAGATAATTATAGTACCAATTTTAAGCATGTAGTTGTTGGCCAATTTTTAATGGAGTTGTTTGTTTTCTTATTTATGAGAGTTTTGAGAGTTCTTTTTACATCCTAGGTGGAAATATTTTATTAGATATGTGATGTCCAAATATTTTCTCCCAGGCTATTTTTTCTTTGCATTTTCCCAACAACTTCTTTCAAAGAGCAGAAAATTTTCATTTTGACTAATTCCAATTTATCAATATTTTATTTTATGAATTATGATGTTGTATCAGAGATTTTCTGTTTTCTTCTAGATTTTTTTTATAGTTTTAGATTTTACATTTTGGTCTTTGATAAAGTTTCATTTATTTTTGTATACAGTGTGAGGTTTCAATGCATTTTATTATTTTTCATATGGATATGCAATTGTTCCAGTATCATTTGTTGAAATACTATCCTTTCTCCAGTGAATTGTCTATGCACCTCTGTCAAAAATCATCTGTGTGACTCTGTTTCTGGATTCTCTATTCTGTTTCACTGATATATTTGACTTCCTTTTAACCAATCCCATACTGTCTCATACACTGTAGGTTTAAAATTATTTTTTAAATCAGATGGTAAAAGTCTTTTTCCAGATTTATTCATATTTTCAGCATTGTTTGGCCATTCTAGGTACTTTATTTTTCCACATGTACTTTAGAACAAGCACGTCAATTTCTATCCAAGAATAGCCTGCTGGAATTTTGATTGGGATTATGTTGAATCTTTAGATTATGTTGAATCGATAGAATTGGCATCTGGGAGAAAGTGAGTCTTTTATCCATGAATACAGTATATACAATGCTATAAGTGATAGGATAATATCCATGCACCTACAGGGAAGCCCAGTTAATACCACTATTATTCAAATTTATGCACCAACCACTAAAGCCAGTGAAGTTGAAATAG
>NW_006408646.1:3126771-3145675 GCF_000296735.1 Chrysochloris asiatica
GGGGTTGGCCCAGGATCAGACATTGTTTCGTTCTGCTGTGCATGGGGTCGCTATGAATCGGTTCTGACTCAATGGTACCTGATAACAACAACAACAATATACCTTTACATTTATCTAGCTATTTTCTTTTCATTTCTATTAACAATGTTTTATGGTTTACAGTACATAAAAGTTTTCCAGATTTATCTCTTGACAAACTTGAACCGGCCACCTTACAATTCAAACCAACTTTGCAGTCCAGCACACTAACCTACAGTACCACACTAGGACTCCTTACTGTAAGCAGTAGTTTGTTTGAAATCCAATTTCCTATAGTTCATTACTATTATATAGCAATACAACTCATTTTGTATGTTAATAATCTTTCCTGCAACCTTTCTAAACTTACTATCAGTTCCAGTAGCTCTTGTATGGATTCCATATGATTTTCTATAAAGGTGGTCATATTTTTTATCAATGAAGATTGTTTTACTTTCTTTTCAATCTTGATGTCGTTTTCATTTTTCTTCCCCTGCCTTATTATATTAGTGAGACTCTCCAGAACAATTCAGAACAGAAGTACTGATAATGAACATCTTTGGTTGTTCCAGTATTCAAGAAAAAAATATTCACTATTTCACCATTCAGTATGATGTTAACTACTGTTTTTCATAGATGATCTTTGTCAACTAGAGGAAATGCATCCCGGTTCCTAGTTTCATTAGGACTGGTGGTGGTGGTAGTTAATTGGTTGAATTGGTTCTGATCCACAGTGACCCCATGTAGCATTTCCAAGGCTCTAAATCTTTGCGGGAGAAGAAAGTCTCATCTTTCTCCCATAGAGCAGTTGGTGGGCTTACACTGCCCAACTTGTGGTTAGCAGTCCAGTGCTTATCCACTGAGCTCTTCTTATTAGGACTAAATATTTAATTTTGTCCAGTGTTCATTCTGTGACTGAAGTGATTTTAAAAATAAATTAACTTTATTAATGTGATTTACATTGATAGATATTTTAATGTTAAATTAAGCTTACATTCCTTGGATAAAGTCCATGTGACCATCCATGATGTATTATCCTTTCTTTATATTTCTGAACTCAAATTTTGTTAAGCATTTTTGCACATGTGTTATAAAGGATATTTGTCTGTAGTTTTCTTTTCTAAAACTAGTAGGGGGAGAGTTCTGATTTAAATATCAATGTTATTCTAGCCTCATGGACTTGTTACGAATTTGTATTTGCTCTTTCTTTAGTACAAATTATCAGGGAAGCATGTGGACCTAAAGATTTCTTTATGGGGATGCTTTTAACTACAAATTCTAATTCAATTTAGATACAGAACTATTTAGCTTGCCATTTTTCTTCTTGAGAGAACTTTGGTGGTTTGTATCTTTAGAGGAATTTGTCCATTCCAGCTAAGTTGTTACGTTTATTTACTTTAAGTTGTTCACAATCTCTTTTATTATCTTTCTAATATCTGTAGGATCTGTAGTGATATAATTGATTGGCATAAAATTTACCATAATCGTCTTTATTATCCTTTTACTATTTTTAGGGTTTGTAATGATGTCAGTTTTTTCATTCCTGGTATTGATGATGTCTTCTCTTTCTCTCCCGCCCCTCCCCCACTGCACCTCTCTCCCTCCCTCTCTCACTTCCTCCCTCACTTCCTCTCTCTCCTTTCTGCCCTCCCTTCCTCCTTCTTTCTCCCCCCCTCCCCCATTTCCTCTCTCTCTTTCTCTTTCTTTCTGTTTCCATCTTTCTTTCCTGGATCAGTCTGCTAGAGTCTTTCCCCCAAATCAATCTGTTTCTTAAATAATTCACTTTTGTATCCATTTAACTCTGTATGATAAGCACTAAACTCCCAACCACAAAATTGGCAGTTTGAGTCTGCCAGTTGCTCTGCAGGAGAAAGATGAGCCTTTCTGTTCCTGCAAAGATGCACAGCCTCAGAAACCCTATACAGGGTTGCTTTGAATCAGAACGGACTAGATGGCACTATTTTCTCTCTTTTTTTTTTTTTTCTTTTCAATTTGATGAAGCTGATTCTTTTCTTCTTTTCTGATTTGACATTATTGCTATGAATTTCCCTCTATATACTTCTTTATCTGCACCTCTCAAATTTTGATATACTGTTTGAATTTCAATTTAGTTAAAAATAATTTCTGAATTCCCTTTTGATTTCTTCTCTAGACCGTGGAGTATATATGTAAGTGTGTTTCTTAGCTTCAATTTTTTTATTTTATTATTTTCTAGGTGCTATTCTGCTCCTGCGATCTAATTTACTACCATTGTGGTCAGGATATAATTTTAATGATTTAAATTATTTTAAATGTGTTGTTTAATGATACAGAGCATGATTTAGCTTAGTAAATGTTCTGTGTGCACTTGAGAAACAAATGAATTTCCTTCTGTTATTGAGTGGAATGGAATGTTGACAGGCCAGTTAGGTAAAGTTGGTTGTTAGTGTCATAGGCTTTTATATTCTTACTAATTTTCTGTCTACATGTTGTATTAAAAGAAATGATGGGATTCTCAATTACACTTGTGGGTTTGTCTATTTCCCCTCACAATACTATCCAATTTTGATGTATACATGGTGAAGATCTATTATTAGGCACATAACTGTAGAACATTATTATGTTCTCTTGAAGAATTGCCCCTTTACCATTATGAAATGATATTTTTCTCCTTGATAATAATTATTTACTTAAATTTTTCACTTTGTCTGATACCAATATAGCCATACCAACTTTCTTTAGTATTATAAGAGTGCATTTTCAATGCATTTTAAAAAACATATTTGTATCTTTATACTAAAATTAAGTTTCTTGTAGGCAGTACATGGCTAGATCTTGTTATTTTATCAAATCAGACAATCTATCTTTGGTGGTGGTTATATGCTGTGGAGTCGGTCCAACTCATAGCGACCCTGTACAGGGTTTCCGAGGCTGTAAATCTTTACAGGAACAGAACGCCTCATCTTTCTCCTGTGGAACAGCTGGTAGTTTCAAACCACTGACCTAGCAGTTCGCAGCCCGATTTGTAACCTCTATGCTACCAGAGCTCCTTTAATTGGTGTTTAAATAATATGTATTTAATATGATAAATGATACACAAAAATCTGACCCATAGCAAACCTGTAGGACAGAGCAGAACTGCTTCTTGGGGTTTCTAAGATTAAATCTTAGGAGGAGCAGACAGCCTCATCTGAGCAACAACAAAAAAGTGAAGCTCAACTAAGAGCAGCTGGGAGGTTTGAACCACTGAACTTGAAATTAACAGCCTAACATGTAACCCACTACACCACTAGGGATCCTTTTCATTAGTGACACAATTGGGCTTCCATCTATCCTCTTACCAACTTACTAAAAGGTGCCCTGGTGGTGCTGTACGTAAGCACTGAACGGCTAACTATAAGGTTGGCAGTTCAAGTCTACCAGCAATTCCACAGGAGAAAGATGAGGCTGTCTGCGTCCATACAGATTTATAGGCTCAGAAACCCCATATAGGGTCACTGTGAGTCAGAACCAAATCAATGGTAACGTAGTGGATTCTGAGCTAGGTTACTAGCCACAAAGTCAGCAGTTTCAGTCTACCAGTCAGTCCTCGGGGGAAAGATGAGAATTTCTGCTCCCATGAAGATTACCACTTCAGGCAATTGAGTCAGAACTCTATGGCACACGACCACCACCCTCATGTCAACTTACCATGTATTTTCTATTTTTCTGATCTAGTCTTTGTTTTTTTCTTTATGTCAATATTCTTTTGTATTTACTGGATTATGTTGAATATGAATATTATAAATTTTTGTCTATTATTGAATGATAATTAATTTTTTACTTTTTGTTAGCTTTTGTGCTATTATATTGATTGCTTGAGCTCCAAGAGTATACATCATTAACTTATTACACTCTACCTTCAAATGATTATAAATCTTCTAATAATATACAGGAATAACTTAGAGATATTGTGGGTTGGGTTCCAAAGCACCACAACAAAGCAACTATATATCCCAGTAAAGTGAGTCACGTAAGTATTTTGGGAGTCCTGGTGTGACAATGAAGAATAAACGCTGGCTAATCTCAAGGTCAACTGCTCAAACTCACCAGTCACCCCTTAGAAAACCTATGTTGTTGTTAGGTTCCATCGAGTTGGTACCTACTCATAGCAACCCAATGAAACACTGCCAGATCCTGGGGCAACCTCACTATTGTTACCACGCTTGAGTCCATGGATGCTGCACTTGGCCAATCCATCTCATTGGGGGGTCTTCCTCTTTTTCTCTGACCCTCCACCTTACCAAACATGATATCTTTCTCCAGCAACTGGTCCCTCCTGACAATATGGATGAAGTATGAGAGACAATGTTTGGCCATCTTGCCTCCAGGGAGCACTCTGGCTGCACTTCTTCCAAAACGGATCTATTGGTTCTTTTGGCAGCCCATGGCACTTTCAATATTCTCCTCCAACACCATAACTCAAAAGCATCAATTCTTCTACAGTCTTCCTTATTCACTGTCCAGCTTTCACATGCATATGAGGTTATTGAAAATACCATGGCTTGAGTCAGGCGCACCTTAGTCCTCAAGCTGACATCTTTGCTCTTCAGCACTTAAAAAGGTCTTGTGCAGCAGATTTGCCTAATGTAATACTTCATCTGATCTCTTGACTGTTGCTTCCATGAGTGTTGATAGTTGATCCAAGAAGAATGAAGTCCTTGACAACTTCAATCTATTTTCCCCTTTATAAGAATGTTGTTTATTGGTCTAGTGGTGAGGATTTTTGTTTTCTTGGCATTGAGATGCAATCTATACCGAAGACTGTGCTCTTTGATCTTTATCAGTTAATATTTTAAGTCCTCTTCACTTTCAGCAAGCTAGGTTGTATCATCTGCATATCGCAGGTTGTTAATGAGTCATCCTCCAATCCTGATGCCATGTTTTTCTTCATATAACCCAGCATCTCGGATTACTTCGGGCTGCGAACCTAAAGGTCAGCGGTTCGAAACTACCAGCTGCTCCGCGGGAGAAAGATGAGGCTTTCTACTCCCGTAAGGATTTACACCCTCGGAAACCCTGTACAGGGTCGCTATGGGTCGGAACCGACTCGACGGCACGTAACAACAACATACAGGTTGAATAAGTATGGTGAAAGAATACAAACTTGTTGCACGCCTTTCTTAATTTTAAACCATTTAGTGTTCCCGTGTTCTGTTCAAACAACTGCTTCTTGTTCCAGGTACAGATTTCTCATGAGCACAATTATGTGTTCCGGAATGCTCATATTTTGCAATGTTGTCCATAGCTTGTCATGATCCACACAATTGAAAGCCCTTGCATATTCAATAAAGCACAGGTAAACATCTTTCTGATATTCTCTGCTTTCAGCTAAGATCCATCAGACATCAGCAATGATATCCCTCATTCCACGGCCTCTTCTGAATCTGGCTTGAACTTCTGGAAGTTCTCTGTCAATGTATGATTGTAGCCGTTTCTGTATTACCTTTAGCAAAACTTTTACTCGCATGGAATATCAAAGAGATTGTCCGATGATATCCGCATTCCATTGGGTCACTTCTCTTTGGAATGGGCACAAATACAGATCTCTTCCAATCGGTCAGCCAGATAGTTGTCTTTCAAATTTCTTGGCAGAGATGAGTGAGTGCCTCCTGTGCCGCCTCACTTTCTTGAAAGATTTCAATTTTTATTGCATCAATTCCTGGTGCCTTGTTCTTTGCCAATTCCTTCAATGCACTTTGGACTTCTTCCCTGAGTATCATTGGCTCTTGATCATATGCTACCTCTTGAAATGGTTGAACATTTACCATTTCCTTTTAGTACATTGACTCTGTGTATTCCTTCCATCTTCTTTTGAAGCTTTCTGCATCATTCATTAATTTGCCCAGAGAATCTTTCAATAACGAAAGTCGAAGCTTTAATTTTTTCTTCAGTTCCCCCAGCTTGAGAAATACTGAGTGTGTTCTTCCTTTTTGGTTTTCTGCCTCCAGATCTTTGCACATTTTGTTGTAATATTTGGTTTTATCTTCTCAAGCTGATCTTTGAAATTTTCTGTTCCGCTCTTGGACCTCCTCATTTTTTCCATTTGCTTTAGCATCTCTGTACTGGATAGCAAGTTTCAGTGTCTCTTCTGATATTCATTTTTCCTTGACCTTTTCCTTCTTGCTTGTCTTCTTAATGACTTTTTGCTTTCTTCATGTATGATGTTCTTGATATCATCCAACAACTTTTCTGGTCTTTGGTCTTTAGTATTTAATGTATCAAATCTGTTCTTCAGATGATGTCTAAATCCAGGTGGGATATATTCAAGGTCATATTTTGGCTCTCGTGGACTTGTTTTCATTTTCTTCAGCTTCAGTTTGAATTTGCATACGAGTAATTAATGGTCTGTTTCACAGTCTGCCCCTGGCCTTGTTTTCACTGATGATATGAACCTTTTCCATCGTCTCTTCTGCAGATGTAGTCAATTTGATTTCTATGTATTCCACCTGGTAAGGTCCATGTGTATGGTCATCTCTTATGCTGTCCAAAGAAGGTATTTGAAATGAAGAAATCATTGGTTTTGCAGAATTCTATCATGCGTTCTACAGCATCATTTCTATCACCAAGGCCATATTTTCCAACTACTAGCCCTTCCTCTTTGCTCCCAACCTTTGCATTCCAATCACCGATAATGATACATACATCTTGATTGCATGTTTGATCGATTTCAGATTGAAGAAGTTGGTAGAATTCTTCTATTTCATCCTCACTGACTTTAGAGGTTGGTGTGTAAATTTGAATAATAGTGGTATTAAAGGGTCTTCCCTGTAAGCACATGGATATTATCCTATCACAGACAGTGCTGTGCCTCATGACTAATCTGGATATGTTCTTTTTGACAATGAATGCAACACCATTCCTCTGTAATTTGTCATTTCCAGCATAGAAAACCATGTGGTCATCAGATTCAAAATGGCCAATGCCAGTCCATTTCAGCTCACTAATGCCTAAGATATTGATGTTTATGCATTCCATTTCATATTGGCAACTTCCAATTTTCCTAGATTCATACTTCATACATTCCATTTTCTAATTTTCAATGGATGTTTACAGCTGTTTCTCTTCATTTTGAGTAGTACACCATCAGCAAATGAAGGTCTCATGGGCTTTTCTTCCATGGGCTGTACTCCATTCATGCCATCAGGGTCAACTCTACTTTGAGGAGGCAGCTCTTCCTCAGTCACACTTTGAGTGCCTTCCAACCTGAGGGGCTCATTTTCCAGCACTATATCTGACAGTGTTTCTCTGCTATTCATAAGGTTTTCAGTGACTAAATATTCGGAAGTAGTTCGTCATTCCTTCTCCCTAGTCTGTCTTCATCTAGATGCTTATCTGAAACCTGTCCACCATGGGTGACCCTGCTGGTATTTAAAATAGCGATGGCATAGCTTTCAGAATCACAGCAACTCACAAGCCACCACAGTACAACAAACTGACAGATGAGTGTTGGTAGAAACGCTATAAAGGGTGGCTATAAGTCAGAACTGACTCACTGGCACTTAACAACAACAACAACATATTTCTGTGTATATTGGAAGCTCCAAATACATTATTATTATTTTTTGCTTTAAGTTGTCCATTCTCATTTTTAAACGATTTTATTATTTTGTACTTAATCTGTTTGTTGATAATTCAAAGTGCTCATCATTCCTTGTATAGCCATAATCCCCTCTGGTATTATTTTTCTTCAGCCTGGAGGACTTTCCTTTAACAGTTGTTTTAGCTTACACAGGTCTTTAAAACAATCTTTATTTCACTTTTTCTTTATGGAAGATATTTTCCCAAAATACAGAATTCTAGTTTGACAAGTTTTTGTTTTGTTTGCTTCATTGCTTTAAAAGAGGTGCTACACTGTCTTCTGACTTGCACTGTTCCTGACAAGAAGTCTGTTGTAATCCTTAAATATTTTTCCCTCTGTATGTAAAGTTTTTTCCTGTTTCTTTCCTTCCTTCCTTCTTTCTCTCTGTTTTTCTTCCTTTAGTTGCTTTATGATTTTCTCTTTATAACTGGTTTTAGGTTATTTTATTTTCTTTAGGGTAGTTTTGGGATGTTTCTTATGTTTGGAGCTTTTGAGCTTCTTAAATATGAAAGTTTTTCATTTCCATCAACTTTGGAACTTTTTCAGTCAAGACATCTTTAGTTATTTTTTTTCTGTTCTTCCCCTTTCCTTTTCTCTAATGACTCATGTATTAGGCTGCTTGCAGTTGTCTGACATCTTGCTCATTTTTCTGTGTGTTTGATTTGGATAAAGTACATTGTTCTGTCTTCAGGTTCTCTAATCTTTTCTCCAGCAATGTCTAATCTGCTGTTAATGCCACTCAGTGTATTTTTCATCTCAGATGCTGTGGGTTTCCTTTATAGAATTTTGGAGATCTTTTTTATTGTTGTATTTTCCAAGTCTCTACTCTGTGTTCAATCTTTCCTCTAAGTTGTTGAACAATATAGTTATGTGTTGCTTAATTCCTTTGATATGTTCTGTGAAATAAGATGTTTGTTGAGTTGGATGCTGTGTGAACACCGTACTACATATAGTACAGAGGTTTGTGTATATTCAATCAAAGAAACTTCTCAAAAGCTGCTTCTACTCTCTGTTGGTACCCAGAGCCTCAGGGTTTGCAAACGTACAACAACAATTGGCTCCCTCTGGATCTATGGCACTCTCTGAGCAGCCTCTGGAGAGCCTGATTAGAATCAGAAGCCCCAAGGTACAGAATGGAGTGACCGTATCCCAGCACTGAGCCACAGAACAGGTTGGTAGGGTATATGCCAGGAGTGTGAGCCCAGACAACCATAGCTCTGCTGCCACTGACTCAGGAGCTTTAAACCTCACCGTGAATTCAGGACTACAGCTGAGACACAGGTTGCAGCCAAGCCACAGCTGCTGTGGGTGTTAAGCTGCAGCTGCACCACATCTCTACCTTGTGTCTCTACAAATAAATCCCTTCTCTTACACCATGGATATTATATTTGGTCAGATGTTGCCCGAAGAGACGTTGTGAGACCTGAGTAGTCATGAAAGCTGCTTTAATGTCCTTGTCATTTCTGGGACATTTCAATTGATTGATATTTTCCTCATTTGGGGATATAATGCTCTGTTTATTGCATGTCTGGTGATATCTTGATTACATACCAACTATTGTGAATTTGTCTCTTTTGAGGGCTGGATATTTTCGGATTTCTATAAATATGCTTGAACTTTGATACAATTATGTTACTTGAGGAAGCCCTATCGTAATGGGTTACATATTGGGCTGCTAATAAGGAGGTCAGAAGTTTGAATCCACTAGTGGCTCCGCAAGAGAAAAATGAGACTTTGCTCCCATAAAAACTTACTTTCAGAAACCCTAAACAGGGTCACTATGAGTAAGAACAGACTCAACAGCACACCACCAACAACAGCAACACCATGTTACTTGAAAATGGATTGACCTTTTGAAACTTTGATTTTAAGTGTTGTCACCTGGGATCAGAGAAATGTTGGCTTTAGGACTAATTGTTCCCCATCACTAAGGCAAAAGAGGGACCTTGGTGGTATTGTGATTAACACTCAGTGACTAATCAAAAGGTTGATGGCTCGAACCCATCAGCTGCTCTTTTGGTGAAAGATGTGGCAGTCTACTTATAGAACCCTAAAGGGCAGTTCTACACTGTCTAGAGGGTCACTAGAAATTGGAACCCACGCAAAGGCACTGGGTTTAGTTTGTTTTTTTTTTGTATGTTTGCTCTTACTAAGGCTAAACTCCTCTGAGAAGCCCCACCTAGTAGAATAGAAGTTATTCATGGATATTGTTCTGTCTAATCCTTTCCAGATGCTTCTTCTCCCTTATCTCAGGTAGGTTTCTCCTAAGCATGGACTGATAAGGGCTCTGCTGAATATTCATGAGGCCCACTTGGTAAGCCTAAAGAGCTCGTTTTCTATGCAATTCTCCCTGGACATCCAGCTTCTCGATTCAACTCAGGGAGATACCAAGATGTATCTGTCCTCACCCAAACCCATGCCTCCAACTATTCCATGAGCTGTTATCTCTCTCAATCAGTAATTTGGGGATTCCTTCATTCCTTTGCTATTTCTTGATTCCCTGATGTCCAATGTTTTAAAAACCACTGATTCGCATATTTTATTTGTCATTTTAGTTATTTCAAGGGATGAGGGGAGTTAAATCTGTGTCTTGTTACTCTATTTTGGCCATAAGCAAAAGGTGGAAATGAAGAGGGGCTCTGAAATGATGGGTATCTATGGATTTATTCTGTACTGTTCTGTCATCTGCCATGAGTTAGCATTGATGTCTGGTCCTATATCATCCTCATAATCATTTGTATGTGTGAGTCCATCGTTATTATCACTGTTCTTTTTTTTTTTTTTTTTTAATGTTTTATTGTGAATTATGTGATAGTTTACATGGGAGAACATTAGCTTTACATTCATACTATCATATATCATTTCATTGCCATGGTTACAATCCCCTCAATGCATCATCAACCAACCAAAGGGTATATATACCCTGCAAGCCTGGCCCCTGGTTGTCAGCACACAGCCCCTCTCCCTTTCTGGGTCTAAAGTCCCCAGCCATTCCATCTCTCCACGTCATCGTCTCTGCCTCCATCTCTGGCATCACTGCATCTCTGGATAGGGTCCCGTTCTCCACTCTTCTCCCTTGATGGTCCTAGACTACAAAGTCAATCACTCCCCTCCTTTTGCTACAAAACATCTACCTATACATTTCCATCCTTCACAGTGAGTCCTGATAACAGTTATTCACTATTGTACCACAGAGACCTATGCCCATCTCCTTTCATTATCCCTGCCCAGACAGATTGTATACTACTCAGTGGATATTGTACCTTCTTCCACACCCTCTGGATCTAGGCTCCCTCTTTAAATCTTATAAGCCAGTCACTTCTTGCCTTTGTAGGCACCCCCACCCCCATTTTGGGTAGCCAATGTCCAAATTGCCCATCTCTGTCTACTCTGTGTATGGAGGGGGTGGGAATGATCCTTGCTGTAAAGATTTTTTCCCACTTTTGAGCTACTGCATCCATAGGTGTAGGTCAAGTTCATCAAATTGTATCAGATTACTCTTTTTTTCTCTTCTTTGTTCTTCTAGTTGAGCTCTGATCATCCAGTCATTGAAGCCAAGTCAAGTGGGTATTATCTGCAAGTATGGGTGTTCTTATGCATATGCCCTCTCTTCTTATCAGCTGGACGCTTCACTCTCCACTCTAGTCCTCTGTGGCTATGTCACTGACTCTGGGCCCAAGAGTCCCCAGGTCTTGCCACACTGCTGGCCAACCAGGTCTCCACCTGGGTTCACAGGAGTCTATTGAATGTTGTAGGGCTTAGCTCGTAGCTTCATTGCTGTTTTTCCTTCACTTCCCCTTATCAGTAACCAACTTGGTCACCAATCAGAGCGTGTATTCCCATTGAGTCTTAGTCTTGGAAGGGATTTTGTCCTGAGGGGACCTGACCACTTGCCTTGATGTCTCCTGGGTGAGCAACTTGATTGTTCTTGTAGTAATCAGTCGGACTGCCATTATTGTTTTGTATTTTTCCTGTAGGTCTTTCTTTCAAGAAGTATCTTTGTTCTTCTAGCCACTCCAGGCTGGTCTGCTTGCCCTTTCAAGTGGAAATATCCCACCTCAGAAGATTCTGGATGGGGTTCAGGAGTCCACCTACGGTCTTATGTAATGCAGAGGCTCCACAGGAAGCCTCCTTCACTGGGCACTTTGTAGCTCTGGTAGCGTAGTGGTTACGAGTCGGGCTGCCAACTGCAAGGTCAGCAGTTTGAAACTACCAGTGGTTCTGTGGGAGAAAGATGAGGCGTTCTGCACCCATAAAGAATTTATAGCCTCGGAAACACTGTACAGGGTCGCTATGAGTCGAAACCAACTCCACGGCACATATCAACAACAACAACAACAATCAGTTATAGGCAGAAGACAGACACACAAGCTTTCTATGGTGATATTTCTGGCTATTCCTTTCTCCCCCCCCTCAAATGTCTATTTTACAATGATATGCCATGCAACCAAGATTCAAAAGAAAGCCAAGCATCTTAACATTATTTCCCTCCTTTTCCTCATTCCAACCATATCTCAATTCCTGTATCCCAGAATCCTCTTGTTCCAAGGTTATGCATACATCATTATTTACCTCTGTCCCACTGTTGTTGTTGTTGTTGTTAAGTGCCATCGAGTCGGGTCCGACCCATAGCGACCCTGTACAGGGTTTCCGAGGGTGTAAATCTTTACGGGAGTAGAAAGCCTCATCTTAAGCCCAAGCAAATCTGCCTAATTGTTTTCCCATCTGCTTTGTTCTTCCATTCCCCTCCCCCTTCTTGTGTATTGCCCCCCTCCCTAGCACCCAAACTATCTTGTATCTATTCCCTACCCTATGCTCCACCTTCCCCTCCCGCCTCTCATCCTATCCCCCACATCCCAGTAACCTGCAAAGAATCCCCCCTCTCTTTAGTATGGGTTTGTTTCCTTAGTCTTTTACAGTACTGGTCCTATGCAGTATATCTCCTTTTGTATCAGTGTTCTTTTAAGTCTAGGAGTCCTGGTGTGGCACTGTGGGATACTAGATCACAAGATCGGTTTGAACCTCAAGGTCGATGGTTCAAACTCACCAGCCACTCCTCAGAAACACTACAGAGTATGGCTATCAGTCATAAACAACTCTCCAGCACGTAACCACAACAACCTAGGGGGCTGATTGTCCAGCACCAGCATAGACATCAGTCTATGTGATTCACAGAGTTTCTGTTGACTAATTTCAGAAGTAGATCACCAGACCTTTCTTCTTAGCTTATTTTAGTCTGGCAGCTCCACTGGAACCTGTCCACCATGGTGACATTGCTGATATTTGGAATACCAGTGGCATAGCATCCAGCATCATAGCAACATGCAAGCTACCAGGTCCTTCTATCTGCCCTTTACATGGACCATCTCATGAGACTTTCTCTCCAACACACAGTGGTGGTGATGGCATACCTATTTACAGAGCCCTTAACTAAGGCTTCAGGACTTTGGAGGAGCTGTCCAAGGTCACACAGCAGGGTTTTGAGTATAGGTAGGGAGTTCTGCTGTGACACTGGACTGCAAAGTTGGTTTATCTGCAAGGTCGTGGTTCAAGCTCACCAGCCACTCCTCAGAAACCTTATACAGGGTCACTATGGGTCAGAGCTGACTCAATGGCGCTTAACAACAACAACAACGCCTTATCATAGAGTCCTGGTGTGGCACTGCAGGCAATGTGCTGGACTGAAAGGTCCATTAGAACCACACAGTCAGCAGCTCAAGCTCACCAGCTGCTCCTTAGAAACCCCATACAGAGTTGTTAGGAGTTGGAACTGACTCCAGGATGCAACAACAACACAACAATACCTCATTATACTTGCCTTTCTATCTCACCATCTTGCTTGTTCCCTCAACAGCCAGGCTGCATGAATAGATAAGTGTATTGAGTGATAAGACAAGATGAGTGAATGCATGCAGAGGGTTAGTTTGCCTCATGCATCTCTCCACTTCTTGCAAATAGTCAAAAACACCAGTGCCAGAAGGATACCCTTGTTGATCATCTTGACCAATTTGGGAAATACTCAAAGAAGGCACAAGACCTCTTAAAAGTGTTCAAGAGCAGAGATGTCAGTTTGAGAACAAAGGTGCACCTGACTCAAGCCATGGTAATTTCAATAACCTCATGTGCATGCGAAAGTTGAACAACGAATAAAGAAGACCATTGAAGAATTGATGCATTTGAATTAAGGGTGTTGGAAGAGAATATTTAAAAGTACCATGGACTGTCAAAAGAGCAAACAAATCTGTGTTGGAAGAAGTACAGCCAGAATGCTCCTTTTAAGCCAGGATGGTGAAATTTCATCTCTCATGCTTCAGATATATTATCAAGAGAAACTAGTCCCTGGAGAAAGACATCATGCTTGATAAAGTGGAGAGTCAGCGAAAAAGTGGAAGACTCCCAATGAGGTGGATTAGCATGGTGGCAGCAGCAATGGGCTTAAGCATAGCAATGATTGTGAGTTGGCACAAGATCGGGCATTGTTTCATTCTGTTGTGTATAAGGTCACTATGAGTCAGTACCAACTCAATCGATGGCACCTAACAACAAACAAGGAAGGCGAGGAATTTACCTAACACCACTCAGCTGGGGACCCGCTATGTTCACTAGGTCAGGAATCAACTCTGAAATAACACTTCTCTTTCCTTGCTTGTTTGCTTTTCGTGTTTTCAATTGAGGTTAATAAAGGAAGAGCAGCATTCCAATAATGTATGTGTATGTATAATATTTGGCTTTAAGGATGTATTCAAATATGTCTCCTTCACCTACATTTGTAAGCAATTGGGTTTTATTTGGACAAATTAGGTTTGAGTGAATGGAGGAGCTCTGGATGAGGGGAGAAAGGTCAGAGCTAACAAGCAGGAATAAAGCAGGAAAGCTCGGGGAGGCTGTGCCGAGGCTTATTGAGAAAACATTCAGTCCACTTCTCTCTACATCTGGGAACTTAATCTGGTAGGCTCTTCTCCCAGACTAAATCTGGGCTACTCTTTTGAACCTGCTAGGACTGTTTTCTTTAGAGCCCTGCTCAGAAGCAACACCATTAAGAATGACTCGAATTAAGGGACCTTTCAGTTCAGGCTGAGATTGTGAGTTTGTAAGGAAACAACTCCAACCTGGCCTCCAACAGACTCTTTCTGTTATAATTCAAACCAGCTTTTTATATAAAAAGACAAGTCAAAAAGTTATTGCTAGTAAGGTTGCAGTTCATACATTGTTGTTGTTGTTGTTAAGTGCTGTTGAATCAGTTCTGACTCATACAGACCCTGGAAGGAATTTCTGAGGCTGTGAATCTTTGCAGGATCAAAAAGCCTCATCTTTCTTCCATGGAGTGGCTGGTGGGTTTGAACCACCAACCTTGTGGCACATTCACCAGTATTGTTGTACTTTATATTTTTCTTTTAAAATGTGTGGGTTTTCTTTTCTCCTTCTTATATCTTCCCTCTTCCTTCGCTTGTTTTTCTCTCTTTTATTTTAAGTTTTACTTCATCTCCCCACTCTTTTTTGATTACATGGTGTGGCTGCCTGACCATCCCCCACAGTCACAACTGCTCGCCCCCACCCCTCCATGTGTGTATACCCCTGTGTTCCCCTATGTTCCCATTGCAATTGTATTTGGCAGCAAACAATTGTTCTAGGGGTTTCTGTTGGTTTTTTTTTTTTTTCCTTTCTTCTCTGCTCTTCTCACTCTTCCTCATTTTTTTCCCATTTATTCCCTCTTCTTCCTTCCCCCACTTTGTAAATAAAAAAATATAGCTGTGTGATCGCCCCACCCTCACCCCTTGTGCATCCAGTAGTACATGCCCCTGAACCTCCACATTTGGCAGTGTGTCCTCCCACTGAGAGATCACATTTCCACCATAGCTTCACCACAGTCATGTTTGCCACGTAGCACCAACACTGTACCACAGTTGGTTTGGGGGTTTCTTTTTATTTCTCTTTTTCCTTTCTTTTTCTTTCCTCATAGATCTTCCCTCTCCTCGCCCCCTTTTTTCTCCCTGCATATATATCTTTCCCCATAAGTTGGGAATCAGTGACCCTACCCAGACATATCCACCACACATGTCACCCTGCTCACTGGAGGAGCTCCACTGCCCATGCCAACACCACTGGACTGATGACAGGTAGTGGCCAGCACCCACCCAGCCTGCTCTCAGCTGTTCTACATGACCAGCATCAGACACTCTTTCCAAACTTTCACACCCCAATGTCTTCACATCAACAAACAACTTCAAATCACACACACACACACACAAAAAAAAAAAAAAAAAAACAGGACAAGATGGCTCAAACCAGTGACCAAAATACAGGGCCAGAAAATCTTCTGGAGGAATAAATACTACTGAAATTACATGATAAGGAACTCAAAAGAATTATATTTAAGTACCTTTAATTTCAAAGAAAAAACGGATAAAAACCAAGGATAACAAAGGCAAAACTCAAGATACATTTTAAAAAGAAAGAGAAGAAGAAAATACATGCAAAATAAATGGAAATTTAGAAAGCAAAAAAAGACAGCAAATAGAAATCCAGAAGACCAATATTAAAATATCAGAAGTACATTATGCATTGGAAGGACAAAGAAGTCTAATTGAAATCAGTGGAATACAGACTTAATGGGACTGAAGTCAAATATCTTAATATTAATCTCTGAGGGAAACAATCAGAAAAAAAGAACAAAACAACAAAAACAAACAAACAAACAAAGAACAAAAGCAAAACAGAATGAAAGTCTAATAATTATGTGGGACACCATCAAGAGGAATAACTTACAGTATTTTACATGTGATCAGAATTCCAGAACAGGAAGAGACAAAAAAAAAAAAAAAAAAAAAAAAAACCCCACACCAAAAATATTGTTGAAGATTCATTGGAAGAAGTCTTTTCAAATATCATGAAAGATGAGAAGAAATACATTTGAGAAGCTCAATAGACCCCTAATGCAATAGACTTCAAAAGAAATTCACCAAAAGAAAACTTTCCAAAATGAAAGAATTCTGAAAGCAGCTCAGGAAAATCTAAAAGTTACCTTTAAAGGAGAACCAATAAAACTGAGTTCTGTTTTCACAGAATAAACTATGTAGGCAAGAAGGCAATAGGATGACATATATGAAATCCTGGGGGAAAATGACAACCAAGAATTATATATCCAGCAAAATTTTCCTTCAAATATGATCGTAAAATGAGAACATTTTCAGATTATCAGAAGTTAGAAAATTTGTAAAATCTAGACCAACCTTATAAGAAATGCCAGAAGGAGTCCACCAGACAGAGAACCTACAATGACAGACAATAATCAGAGATTAAGACACATGGCAAAACAATGCAGATATAGAAGTATCAAATACAAAATAAACCTACAACACTGAAAATAGGAAACCAAAGATGTCATTTTATGAACAATGATTACTGCAAAGCAAAAAGAGGGAATAAATGATGTAGTTATTACAGACTTTCCAGTGAAGAGGAAGTTAAGATGAAATCAAGAAAAAACATACTGTTATAAACCTGGGAAGATAATAATAAATTACAGGGTAGCCTCAAAGAATATTAATAAACCTTCCCTGTCAAAATAAAAATGAAGATAATCCTGGTCTCAGTAAGCACTGAAACAACAACAATGAAGGAAATTATAAGAAATCCATAAACAAAAAGAGCTCAGCAAAGAAAAATATATATATTGAACAAAGAAATTATCACATACACCACACACACACACATACAGACACAGCAAAATTACAGTAATAAATTCATGCCTGTAGATGATTATACTGAATGCAAACAGATTAAATGCACCAGTCGAGATGCAGAGAGTAGAAGAAAGGATAAGAAAATATGACCCATCAATGTGATATCTACAAGAGACACACCTTAGACACAAAGATAAAAATAATCTTAAAAATCAAAAGATGGAAAATATGTATCTAGTAAATGACAACCAGAAAAAGCAAGAGTAGCAATATCAATTTCTAGCAAAATACACTTTAAGGCATCAATCAATTAAGAAACAAGGAAGGACATTAAATAATGATTAAAGGATAATCCAACAAGAGGACATAACCATAGGAACTTCTACACACCCAATGAAAAGGCCCCAAGATACATAAATCAAATTTAACAGAATAAAAAAGAAAAATAGACATTACCTCAATAATAGTGTTGTTGTTAAATGTTGTAGAGTTAGTTCTTATAGCAAGCTTGTATAGGGTTTCTGAGGAGCAGATGGTGGGTTTTAACTGCTGACCTTTTGGTTTGAAGTCCATTGCTGATCCTCCAGTGCCACACCAGAGACTTTAATACACCACTCTGGATAAAAGACAGAAGAACTAAAAAGAAACTCCACAAACACACAGAACTAAACAATACAATCAGCCAACTAGAACTCATAGACGTATATAGAACTCTCTACCCAACAAGAACATAATGATTTTTCATTCTTTTCCAGTGAATTTGGAGCATTAACCAGAATAGTCTATATTTCAGTCCACAGAGCAAGCCTCAATAAACTTTACAGTATTGAAAACTACAAAGCATCTTCTCAGACCATAATACTATAAAATTAGAAATCAACAACATCAAAATCAGTGGGAAAGAGGAACAAACAAGATGGCGGTTCGGGTGGACATATAGCAGAGAGCTCCACCAACAACAACACAGATTACCCGACCAAGCAGCCTCAGGGGATGGTCCCAGAACTCTGAACCACATATAAAGGAATACTTAGAAGGTTGGAAGGCTCACAGCTGGGGGATTCCGTGGCAGAAGCAAGAAATCTATTGCTTTCTAGTCCGGGACGCTCAGCTGCTCCAGGAGCCGCCATCTTGGGTGAGACCACGTGGGGAAAGATCGGAGCGGCCACAGACGCCTGGCAGAACCGCTGAGATAAAGGTGTGGACATTCGTCTCTTTGGGTAGCTGTTCAGTGGTCCCTTGCTGTCTGTGCACCTCCATTGTGGTGACTATAGGGGTGCCTGAGCTAGTGGGCACCCCAGCCCCACCCTCGTAGGGTTCTACTACGCATGCGCGCAGATCTCCTCGAAATTTAAAGAGACAGTTTCCAATTAAAACCAAACGGCCACAGGTGGCCCTGAACTATTTCCAACTAGAAACAAGGACTGAATGGGGATTGTGGAGCGGGACAAGCAGACAAAAGAGGAAAAAGGCCGAAAATTAAATCCTAAGTTACATCAAAACGACCAACAGTGGTATCTTGAAACTTCTCAGGAAGAAGAGTGAAAAGGGAAGCCCATTTCCTGATCACATCTACCTGGAGGCATTCAGAAAGCATAAAAAA
>NW_006408646.1:3151687-3175854 GCF_000296735.1 Chrysochloris asiatica
AATATATCACGACCAAATGGGATTCATACCAGGCATGCAAGGACAGTTCAACATTAGAATTCACCACATAAATAAAACAAAAGAATAACATGATCATATCACATATAACATGATCATATTACAAAATTCAGCCCCCATTCTCAGTAAAAACATTCAACAAAATAGGAATAGAAGGGAAATTCCTCAACATAATTAAGGGCATATACACAGAACCAATGACCAGCATTTCTCAATGGAGAAAGACTGAAATCATTCTTCTTGTGAACAGGAATCAAACAAGAATTCCCTTTGTCACTCCTACTCAAGATTGTATTGAAAGTCCTAGCTTGAGCACTAAAGGAAAGCAAGTGAAGTACAATGCACTCAAATTGGCAAAGAATAAGTGAAACTATCTCTATATGTAGATTATATGATCCTATACATAGAAAGTCTAAGATGCTCAACAAGAAAACTACTGGAATCAGATTCAACAAAGTGGCAGGGTACAAGATCAACACACAAAAATTAGTCAAATTCTTGTACACTCTACACTTCCAAAGAGAACTCTGAAAGAGAAGAAAAATAATGCCATTTACAATAACGACACAAAATATGAAGTACTAAGGAGCTCTGGTAGCGTAGTGGTTACGAATCGGGCTGTGAACCTTAAGGTCAGCGGTTTGAAACTACCAGCCGCTCCGCGGGAGAAAGATGAGGCTTTCTACTCCCGTAAAGATTTACACCCTCGGAAACCCTGTACAGGGTCGCTATGGGTCGGACCCGACTCGATGGCACTTAACAACAACAACAACAAGGAATAAATCTAGCCAGAGACACAAGGAAACACTGCTACAAGAAACCAAAGGAGATCTACAAGACAAAATATTATGCCATGCTCATAGACAAGAAGATTTAACATCATGAAGACGTCAGTACTGTCCTAAGCAAGCTACAGATAGAATGCAATCATGATCCAGAATCCTTCATCACTCTTTCAAAAAATTAAGCATGAACTTTATCTGGTTAGTAGTATAGTAGGTTTTGAGATCAGGATGTGTGAGACCTTCTACTTTGTTCTTCTTCCTTAGCAGTGCTTTGCTTATCCAAGGTGTCTTTCTTTCCCAGATAAAGTTCATGCTTAGTTCATCCCATGATCATATCACTTTTAGTGGGTTTGGGTCCTTTGTCCAAGATCTGCTGTCCATAAGTGAATGGATTTAATACATGGTCACTATCAGTTGGAACTGACTCGATGGCACTTCACAACAACAGCAAAATACTTAGGCTATCTATGTTTACGTGTTCCATTTCAAGTTTGACAAATTACAATTTTCCTAAATTCATACTTCATACATTCCATGCTCCAATTACTAAAGGTTGTTCACAACTGTTTCTCTTCATTTTGACTTGTGCCCCGTCAGCAAATGAAGGTCCCAAAGGCTTTACTCCATTCGCATCATCACAGTCAACTCTAATTTGAGGAGGCAGATCTTCCCCAGTCATATTTTGAGTGCCTTCCAACCTGAGGGGCTCATCTCCTGGCATTTCATCTGACAATATTCTTGTGCTCTTCATCATATTTCAATATTCAATATTCTGTTGTTACCTGACAGTGTTCCATTGTGATTCATAAGGTTCTCAGTGACTAAATATTCAGAAGTAGTCCACCACTCCTTCTTCCTAATCTGTCTTTGTCTAGAAATTTAGCTGAAACCTGTCCACCATGTGTGACCCTGGTAGAATCCAAAATACTGGTGACATAGCTTCCAGCCTCACAGCAATACACAAGTTACCAGAGGAGCAGCTGGTGAATTTGAACTGCCAAGCTTGTTGTTAGCTATCTAGTGTTTAGTCTATAATGCCATACCAGGATTCATATATATGTATTTGTGAATTTAATTATTTTCCTTCAAAATGTGTAGGAAAATCCTGACCCCTGTGAAAAAACTCATAGGTGGCACAAATTCTACTACAACACCACAGTTGTTGTTGTTAAGTGCTGTCAAGTTGGTTCCAACCCATAGCTAACCTGTATAGGGTTTCCAAGGAGCAGCTGGTGAGCTCGAACTGCCAACCATGCACATTAACCCACAGCGCCACACCAGGACTCCCAAGACTGTGGTATAGCACTCTAAAAGAGACACTGGACTGTTAGCGAAGAGTTGGCTGTTCAAACCCACCAGCCATTCCCTGGAAACTCTATACAGGGTCACTATGGGTTGGAACTGATTCTACTGCACTTAACAAACAACATCAACACTACCCTAAAGGCTAGTGGTTCAACCCCACCCAGCAGCACCTCAAACAAAAGACCTGGCAACCTGCTTTCATAAAGATGGCCACTCCCTGGAGTAGTTATGCTCTGTCACATGCACGAGGGTCGCCAAGAGTCAGGATTCCGTGCAGAGAGCAGGTGTGGAATCTGTGTTATGGTACCTATCGATATGATCCTATTTGGAAAGGGGGCTTTCCTTTGTTATGTTTATTGGGCTACATCCGCGGCCGTGTTGGACCTTCACACTAAACACTTCTGAGTAATAACAAGAGCAGAAGATACAGACTCATGTATCAGAAGAGACAGATGCTATGTGAGAATGTATCTGCACAACAGGCACCTGGAACTAGAAGACAGGTCCACAGAGGAGTGTGCACAGCCAAGACCCTGATTTGGGTTTACAGCCTTCAGAACTATGAGAAAATAAATGTTCAAAAAAGTCATCCACCTGTGGTATTTCTGTTACAACAGCACTAGACAATAAGATAATAAAGATAGTGATATAGGTGTAGACATAGGTGTTGGTGGTGTTGTAAAGTGCCATGGAGTCAGTTCCGACTCATATTGACCCTATATAGGGTTTCCAAGAAGTGGCTGGTGGGTTTGAACAACCGACCTTGTGGCTAACAGTGCAGTGCTTATCCTACAGTGCCACACTGTTGTTGTTGTTGTTGTTGTTAAATGCCATCAAATAGGTTCCGATTCATAGCGACCCTGTATAGGGTTTCCCGAGGAGTGGCTGGTGGGTTTGAACCACTGATCTGGCAGTTCAAACTGATCTGTGGTCTAGCACATTATCCTGCAATGCCACACTAGAACTCCATATATATATTTATGGTTAATATATAAACACCAAGAGATAAATTCAGTTTGTCTATATTGCTGGAAAGTCCTTGGGAAGTGGCCTACTTGTAGTTACTGTTGAATCTATTTTGTTCCTTTAAATAATAGCATTGCTATCACCCTGGTCATTTCATAAAAACCTAAAAATATGTATTAAAAAGCAGGGAACACATAAAATATCATCCAAAACCTGCCACCCAGAGATCAGCAACAGCTTTCCTCTGAGGTGTGTTTTAAAAAAGAGAAAAATTCTTAAGATTGATAGGCATGTAAATACTGTAAATTCCAATGTCTGCTTTTTTTGTTTGTTTGTTTGATTTGAAAATCAATAAGCACTCATGGTTGAATTTTTGGGAAACACAAAAATATGTAGTGAAAATAATCTGAAACCAAAAAGCAAAGAGATCATTTTTTGTTATTTTTTGTGGGATTCTTTTTTTAACTTTTCATCATCTTTGTGATGTGTGGTCAGCCATGTGTTATAATGTATCATTGCAGTATTTCACCTCATCTAAGGTTCCATTCATTAAAAATACACTGAAAAACCAAGGAGCCCTCATAGCATAGTGATTACACATTGGGCTGCTAACCAAAAGTCCCCAGTTCGAATCTATAAGCCATTCCAGAGTAGAAATATGAGGCTTTCTGCTCCTGTAAAGATTTACAGCCTTAGTAATCCTATACAGGGTCACTATGAGTCAGAACCTACTTGACAGCACTTAACAACAACAAGAAAGAGAAAAACTGCAAGTAATTGTAAAAGACCATTCACTGTTAGTTGAGGGTCCCTGGTGGCACACTGATTAAGCACTTGGCTGCTATAAGAAAGATTGGCAGTTTGAAACCACTCAGCGGCTATGCAAGAGAAACATTTGGTGTTTTGATCCTGTAATGACTGCAGCCAAGAAAACCCTATGGGGTAGTTACTTCGACTCTGTCACATGGCATGACTATGAGTCACAAATGGATTCAATAGCGTCTAATGGCAACAACACTCATTGTGAGTTATGTCCAATTTCAAAGTTGCTAAAAGGTAAAAAAAAAAAAAAATTTAAGAGGGGTCGGGGGGAACAAACACAAGAAAGTAAATAAATAAAAACTAACCAAACAACAAAAAGTACATGCTATTCTGGTGACTGTCAATTTTCTGTTGTTGTTGTTTTTATATTTATGATTGCCTTCTATTTATGGCTAGCGATGAAGGTATCATGAAACCATTCCATTTACAATGGGTACATAAATTAACTATTGAAATAAATATGTTTAAAGAGCTCAAATGAATTGATTATTTTTAAAGAAAAATACTAAGCAAATTAGAGCATGAGTGTTACAGGAACCCAAGAGTGTTTGTGAATGATTCATGAATTGCTTGAAGAGCGTGTCCTGTAACAGGAAGACCCTAAATAACCATTTTGTTAATTTCCTGTTAACTCTTCTGTTAGCTAGGGAAACAGACCTAGAAAAATAGAGGAATGTAATCTAAGTTCATTGAGTTTGGACCCCATTTCTGGAATCTGGATGAAATGTGTGTTACCAAGTACGAGCTCCAACCCAGGGTAGAAATCAGTCGTGTCGTACTCCCCTCACCACAATCCCTTCATCTCTCTTCCTTGCCTGGACTAGACCCTCAGCCACATTGTTCCCCACATCCTTTGTTGAGATGAATCCCTCGCTGGGTCCAAATTTAGGAAGGGTCAGTATGTACATCCTATCTGACCATCACATAGTCATTTTTAAGTTCTGAATTTTGAATTCTTTATTGTTGACTGGGATACATCTCACAGCATTATCATCACTAGGGGTGTACAGGGATGGGGTGAGGTAGGGGTGCATACTGCAGCAGATGACACTGCCAGAATGAGTGGCATCAGAATGATTATCTATATAATGTTTGTGTGGTGTTTTCTCAAAAAATTATTATTTTTAATAAAATATCCCTGTAGCTAGTTATAATAGCAAAAGCATTTTTCATAAACCCATGAACCTTCTAATACACTGCTTTCTTTGTTATCCAACTATAGAGACAGTTTAAATCATGTGGTTTTCTCTCCAAGCACTACAAGCACACACTGTCCTTATCATTGTTGCCAGGTGTTATCACAATTGCTGATTTTGTCAAATTTTCTGTTGTTTCAGCTACAATATTGTGGTAATGAGGGTTTGTGATTTGAGAATTAAGTAGTAATTAAAGGAAAAGAATGAAAAATAATTTTCTAAGTTCCTGCTTGGTTCCTAATAATGTAATTCAATTATCATGTTATAATTCAATATTAATGGAGTCCTGGTGTGGCACTATGGATTAATGCACTGGACTGCAAGGTTGTTTTGAACCACAAGGTTAGCAGTCCAAGCTCACCAGCTGCTCCTTGGAAACCCTATACAGAGTCACTATGGGTTGGCACTGACTTGGCAGCACTTAACAACAACAGCAATTCAATATAGAAAGATTATACAAAACAGTTTTGTTGTTAGTATTTATATAACCTAAGAAATATTACATTTAAACAATGTATAACTGGATTGCCACATATCATTTTGCAATTAAAATGGATGATAAACATGACAAAGGATTCTGATATGGGAGGAGATCCAATGGGGTGGGAGGTGGCACCAGGAGTGACCGCGCTGGGTGACACAGCCCTAGTGAAGTCACGTTCATTGAGTCATTTTTTAAAAAGTATATGAGAATAACCTTTTTAATTATTAATGCTGTAGAATGTTTTCTTCTCTGGTCTTTTGCACTAAAGACAGTTTGGCTGGGTATAAAATTCTCAGCTCACAGCTTTTATTCTTTTAATATTCCTTTTTTGACATGATTGTCCTTTGAATTCTCTTTCTAATTTTTCATTTTTCTTGTCTAGAGTCGACTCGATGGCACATAACAACAACAACAACAACAGAGTCTTCTAGGATTCTAAATTTATCTGTATGATTCAAAACCAGAGTTCATATTGTTATAGTATTCTTCTCTTTTTTTTTTTTTTTTTTTTCTATTATGAGGTAAGGTTTTCAAGATACATATTCAAGATATTTCAAACCCTGGGATGTTCCTTCTATTGTTTCTCTGACCCATACTGAAACTACAATGCCTGTTTCTCAAGTTGCATATAGTAACTGGTGGAAATTTCTCCTATAAAGTAACTAGAGTTATACATGTCATCTGCTAAGTACTCAGTAGTTTTTATTTCTCTTTCCGATGTCCTCAGAAATCCTATACAGGGTTTCTATGAGTTAGAACTGACTCACTGTCACTTAATAACAACATATCCTTCACAGCCATTTCTTTTGATAAGTGAATTTCTTACTTGCATAAAGTCATCTTTATTCTTGATTATTACCCATGATTATTTTCACTAGATCACTATCACTAGGGGCACTCATGTTAACTTAGACAGAACACTTTATGAGCTGCCTAGAGCAAATGGGACACTTTCACGTCAGTAGAAAGGCTTTGAGAACATTTGGGAAACACCAGATTTTTCATCTCATACAAGCTAACCCCAGACTCTCACAAAATGTTTTGAGAATAAAGTTATGACCTCTGAATGTTCAGTGAGTTAGGAGGCAAAAAAATTATGCAACTGATAAATTTGGCCTTTCTCCAAGTGCAGTTAGGCTTGCAAAGCAAATATAAACAAGGTAAAGAGTATCCCTAAAAGAAGAGCAACTTTTTCAAGCTGTTATTAAAGATCCATCTACAAATTGCTTATATGTTAATTATAGATCAAGTACTCTAGAAAAGCCCATTGATAAATGACTTCCATGTAAACTCACTTAAGTGAGCTCATTCATAAAATTATCTGTGCGTTTATTATAAATCAAACTGCTTAAATACACATTGATGTTGTTGTTAAGTGTCATGGAGTTGTTTCCAACTCACAGCAACCCTGTTTCCAAGAAGCCGCAAGTAAGTTTGAACCCCTGACCTTGTGGTTCAAACTGACCTTATGGTCCAGTGCTTTATCCCATAGCACCACACCAGGAGTCCAAATATACACACAGACAACTAGGAAAGTGTGCTAATTACAAAAGGCACTTTAGGTATTCTTGTTTACAAATTAAACATGTGCTCATTTTCCACTGAGTAATTTAGAAAATTCTGTGTACTGAATTTTTATGCTAATTACACACACATAATTCTCAACATAGATTTGCAAATATTCCATGTGCTAATTACATAACAAACACTTTTAAAACATTAATGTGCAGATGTTTTATGGGTTAATGGCATACCAAATACCTTCAAAACACCCAAATACAAATGATTTGTGTCTAATTACACACCAGACACTTCTGGAACACACATGTGTAAATGATTTATGTGCTAATTACAACAACATTTAATTTTTAAAATGTCTAACAACAAATTGCTTGTATGCTAATCACAGTTGCAAACACTTACTTGCAATTGATTTATGTAGTAATTATTAGCTGTTCTTATCTGTTCCCTCGAAGGACCCACATTATCAAAAAAGATTGGCAGTTTTCTTCTGGTTGACACTTTTCACGTATAAATAAAATACTGCAAAATTAATGATGCAAAGGTGTTGAGGATCTACTCTTTGTCCTCTCTATCTCCCCTAGTCCTGGTGGATGATTGCAATCTAATGAAATTTTGGGGTTTCTGTAAATTTGAGAAGCTACCTCTACTTAGAGTAGATTCAGAAGATGGGGTAAGAATTTGTTGTTGTTAAATGCTGGAATGGGTTCCAAGCAAGGTCGATTGTGACCGCAAGGTCAGTGATTCAAACTCACCAAGCGCTCCTTGGAAACCCTATACAGAGTTGTCATGAGTTGGAACCCACTCCAGCACTTAACAACAATGAATTCTTACCCTACTCATGACAACTCATGACAGCTTATGGTTACGATTGACTTTGCTGTCCAGGGCTTAGACTGCAGTGCCACACCAGGACTCCAGGGAAAGAATATAGCCTTCCATTTCCGTGAAGCCTTCAGAAGAAATTCATTAATGAAGTGTAGATATTAATTAGGCACTCAGTCTATGTAGCAATCCTCAATGTGGGTTGTCACATTGAGGTAGTGTAGACAAACCCATGCAGAATGAGACACTGACTGGTCGTGTTCCATACACTTGTGAACCACAGGTTGATTTTGCAAGTAGATCATCAAACTTTTGTTTCCAGTCCTTCATTTCCACTGACACCTGTTCAGCATCGTAGAGTACATAAACCTTCAAGAACAGACAAGGTAGTAGTCGCTCACGAGTTCCATTGGCCTGTCTGGGAATAGAACCCAGGTCTCCCACATGGAAGGGGATAATTCTACCACGAAACCATTAATGCCCAAATTCCCAAAGGTATGTACAGCTACATATAGTTCATTGTTTTGTCTACCAAACCCAAATCTGTTGCCGTCCGGTCAATTCTGACTCATAGCAAGCTGATAGGACTGAGTGGAACTGCTCCATGAGGTTTACAGAAGCCAATTGCCACATCTTTCTCTTGTGAGGTGACTGGTGGGTTTGAACCACTGACCTTTCGGTTAGCAGCTGAGTGTTTAACCCACTGCACCACCACGGCCCCTTCCTTATGCCTCCCTCTGGTGCCTGCAAGTCGCATTCATTATCTTATTGTATATGCATCTCATCAAAGAGGGAAGAATCAAGAATATGGATTAGAATTCCCGTTTTTACAAATGAGGAAACTGAGGCTGCAGGTAACCAAGCAGCCATTCTCCTGCCAGACATAGCTGTTCCTATTCTGTCAAATCCCACAACTAATGTTCCTTCTATCATCTGGTTGGCATTTTCTCTATGGAGAATGCTGAGACTTTGTCACCCAGCCCCAAAGTCTCTAGAAACAAACTACCAACAGTGCCTATAGACCCCAATGTCTCCTCTTATCCCAGCCTGCCCTCTGACCTCTCCCTCTGCTCCCTGCTGGCATTCCAAACCAGATTGGACACCCCCTCCTGGCACGCTTCTCACCTCTTTAAGAGTGAAAATGTATATCCCCAAGATTGCTGCTTAATTGACTGATTAATAACAGAAAACTTAATTGAATGCTCCCAGCTTGTATGTACGATGTCTTAATGTTAGAGCCTTGGGAATAAACGCGCAGTGGGAAGTCTGAACTGCTGCACAAGCACTAACACTTTCAATTTAAGAGTCAATCTCATTATGCAAGGAGCTGTTCCCTTTATCCCTCTCTCCCCAGACTCCTCTTGTACCAGCATCCTGAAGCTTGGGCAGGTCTGCAGAAGATGCAAATGTAAGGGCGGGTCCGCTCTCCCTCTCCTTCCTTCTCTCTCTCTCTCTCTCTCTCTCTCTCTCTCTCTCTCTCTCTCTCTCTCAATTGCTCTTGCCATAACTTGCTTGCTCTCCTGTGCTCTCTCTCTCTCCCTCCCGCCTTCCTTTCTATTATTTGTTCTCCCTGCTGCATATCTGAGCAGCTCAGTAAATATTCATGAGCTGCCATTGTAAGAGCTGTGAGGAACACAGACAGGGACCCTCAGAGGTGATGTGTAATTTGGCACTGCCAGTGCTGAGGGGTGAGGGAGGCCTCTAGCTACAACCTGCTCCTTTCAGATGTCTCCTTCTGATGGACTGATGGGAAGTCTAGAGCTCAAAGAGCTGAGCTAGGCTTCCTGGGCCAGGCAAAGAGTACAGGAGGGAGGAGTCAGAGGCTGGAACTCCTGACCCATGCTGGTCACAGCTTCCCATTTAACAATTCATACTCCTTTTGTTTCTGCTCATTGATTATAATCCCCTTAACGAAACATCACTTATCCCACCTCCTCCCTGTGTTTCCCATTTCCATTCCTCTTTCTTTCCAAACCCTACTGAACTTGGTCTTTTGATAAATGCTGCCTTTGGATCTTAAATGGTTGATGGTTCTAAAATGTGCATACCTCACTAGTATGTTTACTGTTCCTCCTATAGACTTCTCTGTTGTTTGGCTGATAATTGAACCACGGAAGTGAGTTCAGTTCTAGACCTAAAGGATGACAAAAGGGCATCATCTCAGTCATACCAATTTCTATCCAGCCTGGTCTCTTTTATGATTTTGAGTTTTTGTTCCACATTTTCTCCCACCCTATCCAGGACCTTCTAATGTGACCCCTGTAGAGCAGTTGGTAGTGGTAGCCAGGTATCATCTAGTTCTTCTGATCTCAGCGTCATGGAGATGGATGTTCATGTGCTCCATTGGATTATTTACTTCCAGTCATCTTTTTCTTCTTGCCTCTGGATAGAGAAAGACCAATAGTTGCACCTTCGATGGCTGCTCTAAAGCTTTGAAGACACCAGTGACTACTCACCAAAGTAAAATGCAGAACATTGTCCAGGCGGACCATGTCATGTCAACTGACCATGGTGTTCACTGTGATAAAGACCCTGAGCACCAGGTCCAGTGACTCAATCCCTCCAGGCGTGTTGGCAAAGATGCTCTTTTTCTGCAGTAAGGTTCTGTGGGGTTGGAAGGGAGACAGAAGCCAACCAGACCTATGAGGAGGAAACTTCAAAACATTTGTGGAAGACAAATCCCTTCTCTTTCAATTCCATTTTTCCACAAACTGTTTGAAGCTCACTCAGAGAAGCACAATCTTGGATGTGGAGACAAATTGTAAAAGTTTTCACTACATGTTAGTAAGCACAGGTAAGCCCATGCTGAGTAGGATCCCTGCTACGTAGGACCTTGTTAGAAATGTACAATTGTGGCTCCGTGTATTGCATCCAAATCTGTGTTTTCACAAGAGCCCCTAGGCAAGCACATTCATGCTGAAAAAGGGCTCAGAATGGCACAGGACCAGGCAATGCTTTGCTTTATTATACACAGGGTTGCTGTGAGTCACAACCAACCCAACCGCACCCACCGACAGCAGCGATGACAGATGGGGAGCCAAGGAGAGTTGAGAGTCAGGAGATCTACTCTCTTTCTTCAAGAACTGAATGCACCTCTCCATCCTGGCTGGGAACATTTGTCAACATCCAGTACAGGATCCCCACTCAACCCCCACTGAGCCCTGTTAACCAGGTCCCAGGGCCAGATGTGGTCCCTCACCTAGCAGACCCCCATTCACAGATGTGTGAGGCTGTGCTCGGGCAATTAGAGCCACTGATTAGAAAATGGGCTGTAAGGATCCTCACCTTGAGGCCTTGGACAAAGCAGGCTTTCAGGGCAGCTAATTACCTGATGGGTAGCAAGGCTTTCAACCAAGGGGCCTTTTAAGCTCCATTAATAAAGCAATTTGCCCACCCTTTTGTCCAGCTTGTGTTGTGATTTCTTGGCTGACACAGTTTTACAAAATGCCAAAGTGATACAAAGACCGCTAAATGCAAGGTTTAGTGATAGGGAAGGGAGAGAATGACTTGTGGCCCACCAGCTCCTTGCCAGCTCCTCACAAGGTCAGGGCCAAAGCCACTGGAGAACAGGACACCTGTGAAGAGGTGTGGGGCCCTGCTCTTGGGTCCCTAGAGTCCACAGGATGTGCAGCTTAGAGGCCTTAGTCTTGGGTTCCAGCCCAGGTTTTGATCTTTGCTAGCTGAATATCCTTAGCAAGTGACTTAACCTCTCTTATTCCTCTCTCACTGCAGAAATAATGGCACATCTTTGGGGGGTTATCCTAAAAACTAATTTAAATGAGATTTATGGTATATAAAGGCAGCTTAGTAGAATGCAAGACTCTATTTAAATGAGAGTCGTGATTTTTCTAGGCCAGATGATGGATACTCATTTTTGGGTGTTAGGTGTCTGCTGAATGAATTGTTAACTCCTATCAACCTCATGTGACAGAATAGAGATGTCCCATAGGGTTTTCTAGGCTTTCATCTGTAGGGAGGAGCCCAGGTGGGGCAGTAATCAAGCACTCAACTGCTACCTGGTAGGTTGGTGAATTAAACCTCATGGGACAGTTCTAGTCAGTCGCATGTTGTTGTTAGGTGTCATTGAGTTGGCACCGACTCATAGCGACCTTATGCACAGCAGAACAAAACACTGCCCTGATCCTGGGCCAACCTCATTATTGTTGCCACATTTGAGTCCATCAATGCTGCCACTTTGCCAGTCCATCTTGCTGAGGGTCTTCCTCTTTTTCTCTGACCCTCCACATTACCAAACATGATATCCTTCTCCAGCGACTGGTCCCTCCTGACAATATGTCCCAAGTATGAGAGACGAAGTTTGGCTACCATGGCCTCCAAGGAGCACTCTGGCTGCACTTCTTCCAACACAGACATGTTGGTTCTTTTGGCAGCCCATGACACTTTCAATATTCTCCTCCCACACCATAACTCAAAAGCATCAATTCTTCTAAGATCTTCCTTATTCACTGTCTAGTTTTCACATGCATATGATGTTATTGAAAATACCATGGCTTGGGTCAGGCGCACCTTAGTCTTCAAGCTGACATGTTTGCTTTTCAACACTTTTAAAAAGTCTTGCGCAGCAGATTTGCCTAATGCAATACATCGTTGGATTTCTTGACTGCTGCTTCCCTGAGTGTTGATAAGATCCAAGATCCAAAAAGAATGAAGTCCTTGACAACTTCAATCTTTTCTCCATTGATAAGAATGTTGTTGATTGGTCCAGTGGTGAGGATTCTTGTTTTCTTGACATTGAGATGAAATCCATACTGACAAAGGCTGTGCTCTTTGATCTTCATTAGCAAATATTTTAAGTCCTCTTCACTTTCAGCAAGCAAGGTTGTATCATCTGCATATCATAGGTTTTTAATGGATCTTCCTCCGATCCTGATGCCATGTTTTTCTTCATATAACCCAGCTTTTCGGATTATTTGCTCAGCATACAGGCTGAATAAGTATACTGAAAGAATACAACACTGTCACACACCTTTCTTAATTTTAAACCATTCAGTGTTCCCATGTTCTGTTCAAACAACTGCCTCTTGGTCCATGTACAGATGCCTCATGAGCACAATTAAGTGTTCCGGAATACTCATATTTTGCAATATTGTCCATATCTTGTCGTGATCCACACAATCAAAAGCCTTTGTGTAGTCAATAAAGCACAGGTAAACATCTTTCTGATATTCTCTTTCAGTCAAGATCCATCAGACATCAGCAATAGTATCTCTCACTCCACGGCCTCTTCTGAATCTGGCTTGAACCTCTGGAAGTTCTCTTTCAATGTATGTATGCTTGCAGCCATTTCTGTATTACCTTTGTTGTTGTTGTTGTTATGTGCCGTGGAGTCGGTTCTGACTCATAGCGACCCTGCACAGGGTTTCCAAGGCTATTAATCTTTACGGGAGCAGAATGCCTCATGTTTCTCCCGCGGAGCAGCTGGTAGTTTCAAACTGCTGACCTTGCGGTTCGCAGCCCGATTCGTAACCACTACGCTACCAGAGCTCAGTAAAACTTTATTCACATGGGATATCAAAGAGATTGTCTGATAATTTCCGCATTCCATCGGTCACATAGGGTCACTCTAAGTTGGAATTGACTCAACAGCACAAACAAACAACAACAATCTTTATGGGAGCAGATCACCAGAGCTTACTCCCACAGAACCAGTGAGTGCATTTGAACCACCAACCTTTTGATTAACAGCCAAGTGCTTAACTATTGTACCACTCACCCACTGCCACAGAGTTAATTCCGACTCCTAGAATGCTATATGACAGAATAGAAGCGTTCTGTAGGGTTTTGGAGGCTATAAATCTTCACAGGGGCAGACAGCCTCATCTCTCTCCCATGGAGTAACTGGTGGGTTCAAACTGTCCACCTTTCAGTTAGCAGCCCGATACTTAAACCACTGCACCACAGGGCTTCTATTGTGCCCATGAGATATCAGAAAAAGACTAAATGGCCATAGTAATTGTGTATAGAATGCTCCTTAACTATATTTGTTGGGGCATTTTTATTTCACAAGATATGCTCTCTAGCAACTAGAGTGAATAACTGCCCTAGTTTTTCTGGGACTGAGTAGTTTCCCAGTCCTCCCGGTATTAAAGTCTAGATGGTTTGGGGGAGACCAGGACAGTTGATGACCCTATTAACAACTTTAGTCTTGGCTCTATTTTGGGCTCTGGGAACACAGCACGAACAAGGCACAAGCAAGACCCAGAGCTCCCAAATCTGAAGGTCTAATGAGGGTGGGAGAAAGAAAAGAAATAATTAAACAAGCAAAACAATTGCCTGTTATAGAACTGCTAGTAGGGTAACCCAGAAAGCTTCTGCCCGCTCATTCTCTACATAAATTCTGAGCAGTGTTTCATGGCTGCTGCATCTCTGGTCCCCTGTGAATGATCCCTACCTCACATCCCTATGTCTTCTCTGATCCCAGAAAACTGCCTTACTGTCTACTTCTCCTTCTCCTTTTTTTCTGAATTCTAGAAAGTTTCTTCTCATGCCAGAATAGAAATGTTTTTATATCTGTGTTTATTATTATATTGTATCCGGAATCCCACATGTGTGTAATGGACAGCAGCCAGTCCATACCAGCTCAATCATGTTGCTGAATTTCCCCCATGACTTCTTTTTTGTTTGTTTTTTAAATTAAAAATGTAAAGTCAAGTGAACATACATAGAGAAAAAAAAGGCAAACATAATATATAGTTCAAAAAGTGTTCGTAGAGCCAACACACCAGGTACTTGTTGTTATTATTGTTGTTGTTGTTACTGGAGTAGGTTCCAACTCATAGTGGCCCTATGTACAACAGAATGAAACATGGTTAGGTCTTGTGTCATCTTCAGAATTGTTTCAGCCACTGTTTCAGTCCCTCTAGTTGTGAGTCTTCCTCTATTCTACCAAGCATGATGTCTTCTCCAGGGACTAATTCCCCCTGAAAAGATGTCCCAAGTATGAAAGACAGAGTCTCACCATCCTGACTTCTAAGGAGGATATACATCTTCTAAGACACATTTGTTTATTCTTCTGGCAGTCCATGGTGAGTTCAATATTCTTCGCTAACACCATAACTCAAATGCATCAATTCTTCCCCAGTATTTCTTATTCATTGTCCAGCTTTCACACACATATGGCTTGAGTCAGGGGCACCTTAGTCCTCAGAGTGACATCTTTGCTCTTTAACACTTTAAAGAGGTCTTTTGCAGCAAATTTGCCCAATGTACTGCATCATTTGATCTCTTGACTGCTGCTTCCATGGCCACTGATTGTGAATCCAGGTAAAATGAAATACTTGACAATTTCAATCTTTTCTCTTTTTATTATGATGTTCCTTATTGGTCCAGTTGGAAAGAGTTTTGTTTTCTGTACATTGAGGTGTAGCCCATACTGAAGGTTATAGTCTTTGATCTTCATGTACCTAGCATCCAGATTAAGAAATAGAACATGATCAATTCCTATACCACTCAATTAACAAGCCACAACCTTGAAATGGAATTCAGCTACCCTTTGTCCTCTTGTTAAGTAAACATTGGACCGATATCCACAAGGTCAGCAGTTCAAACCCACCAGCCGCTCTTGGAAACCCTGTACAGGGTTGCTACGAGTTGAAACCAACTCGATGGTACATGGTGTAGTGTGGCTATATGCCACACTTAAGGGCTTAATAAATGGTTGTTGAATAAACAAAGATGAGTGAGTGAATATAGACGCAGATCCAGGCTTGTTGTCAGTCTGCCCCCACCCTTGCCTATACCTGCAGTACTCTGGAGCTCATGAGAGCATGAGGAACAGGAAGCAGGGATGCTGAGCAGAGTGGCTTCCCCTGAGGATACTCTCTGACACCTGCCCCTCACCTTTCCTGCCAGGCCATTCCTTGTAGCTGTGTTAGCCCCTCCAGCTTTTGAAATAGTCAAACTGCATGACCTTCAGCCACTCATGAGTCTTCACCTCGGGAATATGCAGTTGGACACGATTCTTTCAACATAGGGTGTCAGGGAACAGGAAAGTTGTTTTTGTTCTGGTCTCCTATCGTTTTCAGAACCGTCTAGAGCCTGGATAACTCTGGGAGAAGAGATAATTTCCCCTTGAGCTAATCAATATGAGAGTCTCAAGGTGCCTCCCGCCAGAGTCAAGCATCAAAGTGCTTACAAGACTTCAGTGAGTTCCTTTTTTTTTTTGCTGTCAGGTTGCTAAGGACACTGGAGCTTCCATACATACCAAAGTCACAAAGTCCTCAGCCACGGTCACAAGGAAGATGTGTGCGTGTGTGTGTGGTGTTGAGGGTGGTGGTGTTGGGAAACGGGTGTGTGTGAGTACATGTGTGTGTATGTGGACAGGTGTATGTGTATGTACAAGTATGTGTGTGTGTGTACGGGTGAGTATATGTACAAGTGTGTGTGTGAGTATGGATGAGTGTGTGTGTGTGTGTGTATGGACAAGTACATGTGTGTGTGGATGGATGTGTGTGTATAGATGCATTCATGTGTGTATATGAGTGTGTGTGTATGGACAGATGCCTGTGTGTTCACATGTGCATATGTGTGTTTATGAATGGGTGTGTGTGTGCACCCATGGATGTGTGTGTGTGTGTGTACAGATGTGTGTGTGTTTAAATGCATAGGTGCATGTGCACAGGACTAAGAAAGAGTCTAGGGATGGGAGGTAGGAAGGGGAAAGAAGAAATAGAATGAGAGACAAAAGAGAGACAGAAGAATAAGGGATGAGAAAGAAAAGAGGGTGAGAGAGAAGGTATTATATGGTTAGAGGAAAGAGAAGACGAGGACAAGAAAGAAAGAATAAAGAAATTGGCGGGGAGGAAGGCGATAGAGATACAGAGGTGGACAGAGAAACAAAGGAGAAATGGTGAGGGAAGTGTGTGAAGTCACCAGAGGAGAAAAAAAAGAGAAAGTAAGAAGCAAAGGAATAGGAGAGAAGGAAAAAGAGAGGAGAAGGGGGGTGGGGGTGGTTATGAACAGAGCCTGACTCAAGAGAGAGAAAAGGGGAGTGGGAGAGAACACTGAAAAACAGCAATGAGAGAAGGATGCCAAAATCAATGGTGAGTGTGAAGGGCACGCTGGGCCCAGCTCACAGACTCGGCACACCTGAGTCTCTAGGTCCAGCAGTTGTTAGGCAGCCCCTGGGAGCCCTGAAAGCCAGACAGCAAAAGGGGTGGAGGTGGGGAGGCAGGCCCCAGAGAATTCAAGTCCCTGGGTGCTGTGCATGGCTGTTAACCCACATGTTGTCAGCTTGAGACCACCCAAGAGTGAAATTGGAAGAAATGCCTGACCACCCACTTTGGAAAACTAAGCCACTGACGACCCTATGGAGCTCAGTTCTGCTCTGATAACAACTTGAATTGTAGCAGCACACCCATCCTGAGCTCCCCAGTGGCCCTAGAGAAGAGCTAAAGCCTAAAGGTCTAAGTCTTCACCTCTCTGTGGGACCCTAAGTGTCTATGAGTAGGCTGAGCCCATCCCTTCCATGGCTCAGTCCATCTGCCAAAAGACATTTTGCCCTTAGAGCGAAGGTGGACTGTAAGTTTCTAGGGAACCTAAAGCTATCTTTTTGTCAAATTTCACCTTTGAGTTATTTCAAAAGCATGCTATGGTCTCATTGAGAAAGTCTCCTCAGAGATTCTTTGGCACAGCCAACCAGCTGCCATCAAGTCGAACCCCACACAGTTGCACTATGCTCCACAGGCTTTTCAGTGGCTGGTTTGGGGAGTAGATTGAAAGACCTTTCAGAAGATGTCACCAAGTGAACTTGAATCTCCATCCACTTGGTTAAGCAGTCAAGTGCACTAACCCTGCTCTACTCATAGAGGGACCTGTTTTGGCATAGAATCCCTAGTAAATAATCATTTCATGTGCTGTGTGAGGCAGAGTGCATAATTTTACATGATCATCCACTGGACTGGCCACCAAAAAACAGGAAAATTTCATTCACAGTTTTGTTGTTTGTTTGTTTTAATAACATTTGCACCCCGTTACTTTTGGAAAAAATGACCTCTGAAACTTCTTCTGAAAAAAATTAAAAGGGTCATAGCTTTCTGTCCCCATAATGATTTAAAGCCTCAGAAGCCCTATGCAGAATCGCTATGAGTCACTACCCAACTCAATGGCACCTAACAACAACCACTGTGGGGCTCATACAATGGAAATTCAAAAGAAACAAAAAGTGTAAGCTAAAAGATCAGAAAGAAACAGCAATGATCTTTGGGGTTTCTGGAATTGAAAGTAAAATCTTGCTTGGAACTTTCCAGAGGCCTGGGCAAAAGCATAATAAAATCCATGAATTTTTAAATAAAGCAAGTGGCAAAAACCCTCGTAAGAATAATTCCTTAATGTAATACTCTGAACTCTGAAAGAAATGTGCCAAATGAGACTTTATTTAGACACCAAAAAATAAATTCACAAGCACTGTCTTCAAAGAAACAAAATTCATAGTCACGCTTATAAGCACACCACTTCAGCAAAGACACTTCTAAATAAAGATATGGTTATATGTGGATTAATTCTACTTCTAACCAGAAAAGCAAAACCAAATAATAATAAAAACACCTAATAGCAACTAAACGGGAGCGTGGTGGCTCCATATGACAAGCCATATGGAGTCACTGGACTGTGAACCACAAAGTCAACACTTCGAATCCACTGGCCACTCCGTGAGAGAAAGGTAACAATTTCTGCTCCTGCAAAAATTTTAAAACCTCAGAAACACCATACAAGGTCACTGTGAGTCAGAGCCAACTTGATGGTACTTAACAACAAGCAACTCTGTGAGACAGAGGAGCACGATTCCACAGGGTTTCCTAGTCTGTAATCTTTAGGGACCTAGGCTGCTAGCTACGTCTTCCTCCTACTGAGTGGCTGGTAGTTTGGAACCATCTACCTTTTGGAATCCTCATTTGGTGCTGTGGGATAAAGCACTGGACTGCAAGGTTGGTTTGAACTACAAGGTCAGTGGTTCAAACTCACCAGCTGCTCCTTGGAAGCCCTATACAGGGTCGCTATGAGTTGGAAACAACTCGACATCTCTTAACAACCACCACCACCTTTTGATTAGCAATCTAGCACTTAACAGCTACACCACCACTGTGCCTTGTTTCTAACCATTCCTTGTTATTTTTTTTCCTGTTTACAATTTTGAGGTGCAGGGAACTTAAGTCAAACAGAAAGAAACAGTGAAAAAGGTATCAATTTATACTTAAGAGCAACCTCCTCCTTGGAGTCCTGGTATGGTGCTGAACTGCTAATCACAAGGTTGGTGGTTCAAACCCACCAGCTGCGCCTTGGAAACCCTATACAGGGTCGCTATGAGTCAAGGACACTGAACAATAACAACAACAATAACAACTTCCTCCTCAAGGATCTTTAATTGTGTTTGTTGCTGTCCAACAGCTCCAATTCATGGCAACCCCATGTAGGAGGGTAAGTCAAATAAAATCATAGATCCTTCTTTTAAGCAAAAATAGCAAAATGTTTCTATTGTTAATTGACATACTCTCCATCTAGGTCTATACAGTCCTGAAGGTGGTATTTCTATGTCTCCATCCTTTCAGACTTTGGACATATTGTCAGAAGGGACCAGTCACTGGAAAAGGGTATCCTGTTTGGTAAAGCGGAGGGTTGAAGAAAAAGAGGAAGAGCCCCAATGAGATCGACTGGCACAGTGACAGCATCAATAGTGAGGCTGGCCCAGGACCGGGCAGGGTTTACGTTCTGTTGTACATAGGGTCACTATGAGTCGTTACCAACTCAATGGCACCTAATAGCAACAACAACAACCCTGACCCAAAGAATTCTGTGTTCTTCAATTTACGTGACATCAAAATGGCAATGTTGGCATCCTTGAGAGACCCAAATCTTATTCCTTTTCACTGTTCTTTGAGTTTGGGAAATATAAAGAAGTCTGAAGAGGCAGGATCCTAGCTGTAGGGTGAATGGGGTAAGGTTTCCCAAGGAATTTCTCCTTGGACAACCCTTGCTACCCTTGAAGAATGAGCAAGTGCGTTGCCATGACAGAAAGCAATTCCTCAGCACAGCATTTCTGACCTTTTTCTCACCAATGCAGTTTTCCATTGTCTTAAAATTTTTCATAACAAGGCTCCCTGATCATCCTGTGTCTTTCTGGGAAGTCTATCAAGATGACTCATTTAGAATTCTCCCCAACAGTCCCCGTAATCTTGTGAGCTGACTTGTCTGCCTTGAACTGACCTGTTCTAGCAGCCCCCCTTGGAAGCTACTGGTTTGATTGGGCCTTTGGGGTTTTTTTTGGTTTGTTTTTTTTTTTTTTGAAGGGCACCCTAAAGAGACAAAGACAAGTGTGTGACTGAGGAAATTTGTCTGCAGCCATTATTGAAGGCAGAGATACATTTAAGTATGTTTTATTTTGGATGAACCTGTGCATGTATGAGTTAGGACCCTAAGAGCAATACTTGTGACTTACTATCTTACGACAGAACAAAACATTGCCAATCCTGCACTTTCTTCCATTGTTAGCATCCTGGAGTCCTTTGTTGCAGTCACTGTATATTTTTGTTGTTGTTGTTAGGTGCCATTGAGTTGGTACCAACCCACAGCGACCTTATGCACAGCAGAACGAAGCACTGCCCTATACTGGGTTGCCACACTTGAGTCCATCGATGCTGTCACTTGGCCAATCCATCTCATTGGGGGTCTTCCTCTTTCTTTCTGACCCTCCACCTTACCAAACATGATATCCTTCTCCAGCAATTGGTCCCTCCTAACAATATGTCTGAAGTATGAGAGATGAAGTTTGGCCATCTTGGCCTCTAAGTAGCACTCTGGCTGCACTTCTTCCAACACAGATCTATATGTTCTTTTGGCAGCCCATGGCACTTTCAATATTCTCCTCCAACACCATAACTCAAAGGCATCAATTCTTCTATGGTCTTCCTTATTCACTGCCCAGCTTTCACATGCATATGAGGTTATTGAAAATACCATGACTTGGATCAGGTGTACCTTAGTCCTCAAGCTGACATCTTTGCTCTTCAACACTTTAAAATGGTCTTGTGCAGCAGATTTGCTTAATGCAATACATTGTTTGATCTTTTGACTGCTGCTTCCATGAGTGTTGATAGTTGATCCAAGAAGAATGAAGTCCTTGATAACTTCAATCTTTTCTCCACTGATACGAATGTTGTTTATTAGTCCAGTGGTAAGGATTTTTGTGCAATCCATATGGAAAGCTGTGCTCTTTAATCTTCATCACTAAATGTTTTAAGTCTATAATATATTACTGTATATTTTTAGTGTCTTCCAACTTATCATTGCTGTTGTTAGGTGTCGTTGAGTCGGTTCTGACCCATAGCGACCCTTTTTCCCAGGAGTGGCTGAGTTTGAACTGTCGACCTTGCAGTTCAAACCGACTTGGCAGTCCAGTGTATTAACCCACAGCATTCATTTTCCAGCACTATATTGGACAATATTCTGTTGTGAAGCATAGATTTTCATGGGCTGATTTTCACAAGTAGATCACTAGGTCTTTATTACTAGTCTGACTTAATCCGGAGGTCTCCTGAAACCACCCATCCTGGGCAACCCCACTCGTATTTGAAATACCGGTGACATAGTTTCCAGTACCACAAGCACACAAGCCCCACAGTACAACAAACTGGCAGATGGGTGGCGGAATACCATTATGACACTTAACATCATTCATAATGTATATAATTATATTGTTGTTATTGGGCCAATGTTTGATTTATAGCAACCCTCTAAACTCTTATATGTTAAGAGTAGACTTGCCTGATAGGGTTTTCTAGGTTGTAATCTTTAGGGGATCACATCTCCAGGTCATTTTTATATAATATGTAATCATTTTATAATCATATAAAGATAATGCATTATTTAAGATTTTGATTGCCTGTTTATTATGTAGAACTTGATTTAGAAAAAAGAAGAGAGAAGACAAAAAGGAAACTTCAATTCACCCCGTGTACCCATACACCTTTTGGGCTTGGCCCAGGTCCTCACTCCCCTCCCATTGCCAGCCCCACTGGCCCAACTCCCAAAGTCTAGGTTGGTGAACAGCAGCCTGCTAAGCACCTACAACAGGTGTTTTGCCTTTAATAACTCTAAGATACAATTATGCAGGAGTTTGTCCAAACTTCCTCCCACCCCCCCATCCCCCAACTATTTATACTTCAGCATTTACCCAATTCAGGGAGGGGATGAGGGGTGTAAAAAGGTGGTTTGAATCTCATGAGATTTTTTTTTTTTTCCTAATATGGCTTCAAGGGGAACGGGGTATGTTGGTGGCAAATCAGCCTGCTGCGTGCCAGGCACCATGCTGGGGGTTTTATAAACAGCCCCTCATTTAATCCTCATAATGCCCTCGCATGGTGGGGATCACCGTACCATTTCACGGATGAGGAGACAGGTTCAGAGATGCCCTGGCAGCCACCCAAGGTCATACAGCCTATGCGTGTAGGACTTGAAACCTGGTCTGCTTGCCCACTCAGCCGGTGAGTTTCTGCATGACACCAGCTTTTGTCTCAATGCCAAGGACTGTAACAACACCCCCTAGAACAGCTGCCTGGGAACTGAAGGCACATGTGTGGTTTCAGCTATTTCCTCCATAAATTATCTACCTATCTAGGGTCTCTTCCTAGCCCTGCTAACTCCCTAAGTCCACATTCCAGGAGCTTCCCAAGAGACACCCAAGGTTTGAACTCAATTGTTGACCTAAAGTGTTGCAACCCACCCATGGAATAAAAGCCTGGCAATTTTATAAAGATTAGTTTTCATTGTTAGATGCCTTCATGTTAGTTTCTACTCATAGTGACCCCGTGTGACAAAGTGGAGCTACCCCGTAGGTTTTCTAGGCCGTCATCTTTACAGGAGTGAGTCCTTGCTGCTAACTGCAAAGTTGGTGGTTCAAACCCACCAACTGTCCCTCGGAAGAAAGATGAAGCTGTCAGCTCCCATAAAGATTTAAAATCAACTGGGTGGCAGTGGTTAGGGTTTGTTTGTTTGTTTGTTTCATCTTTAGAGGACCAGATCACCAGATCTTTCTCCCATGGAGCTACAGAGTGGGTTCAAACCACCAACCTTTTGGTTAGCAATTAAGTACTGAACCGCTGTACCCCAGGGCTCATCCCTAAAGACAACAGTCAAGAAAACCCTCTGAAGCACTTCTATTGTGCAACACATGGGGTCACCATGAGTTAGAAAGGCCTCCACAGTCATGAGCTTGGTATGTTGGTTTCCAAAGCCAGAGGACTTTGGGAATGAGAGGCTAGATATTTCAGGGGTCCCCCAGTCCTGAGAATTCATGAAATACTCCAGAAATCACAAGATGTTCATAATTTTTTTTTTTTAAAGGCAATTTCTTCAGCACGCAGGGGGGGATAAAAGCCACAGTATTTTCCCATTCTTTTTCTCCCGAACTTGATGAAAACATAAGACCATCCACAGGCAGGAAGCAGAAAATAATCATTTCACAGCAGGGTAACTGCTGTGCCTGAACACCGGGCAGTGTTTCAGTGTGAGGGGGGTACTGGGCTGGTGCCTCCAAGAGATGGCCCCTTCCCCTCTGTGGGCCCGGGCGTCCCCATCTTGGCTCTCAAAAGGATTCTTCTGGCTCCGACGGTCTCAGAACCTGTAGGTCACCTTGGTCAGCTTGACCGGTCCAGATGAGGCTTGTCTTTTGCTGTGACCTCAATCCCAACAGGGTGGCATTAGGAGTTACACAGGCAGAGCAAACACCCTCCAAATTCTTGCAGAAGATGTTCAGGAGACAGAATTCAAGTGCTACTCTGCTGTTGATTAATTGGTTGGACTTGGGAAAGAACAAGATGCCTCTGGGAAAGAATATTCTTCTTGTATCTAATACCATTGGTGATTAGAGGAAGAGACTTGGGCACCTGGCCCTATGTCAGACAAATCACTTGGGCATCTACTTTTGGAGCATTTGTTGTTGCTGTTTGTGGTGCCATGGAGTAACCGCTAGTTCATGGTGCCCTCATGCCCAATAAAACCAAACGTTGCCTGATACTGCGCCATCTTCGCCGTTGTTGGCATGCTCAGGTGTCAAGATTGTGTATCTTGAGGTACTACCTTGGACAGTGGCCCGCTGTGATCCATATGGTTTCCACTGATACACTCCCTAGCCTGTCTAGATCTGGAAGTCAGCTAACACCCATTCACCATGATGACTCTACTGGCATAGCTTCCAGCATCACAAAAACTACCACAGTATGACACACTGTC
>NW_006408646.1:3175996-3197969 GCF_000296735.1 Chrysochloris asiatica
AAAGTCTGAAAGCTACCGTTGCCACGGAGATAGAAAATAAGATTGCAATCCATGGACCATTCCCTACCACTTGGAAGCCTCGGTCTCCTGAGATTGCTCTCCTGGCCACGCACTTCATGTGCCTATTGGAGAAGCACATGCGGACACCTGGGATACAGAGGGTCAGTAGATGGGCTCATCACCTCCCAGCCCAGATGGGCTAATCCAACTGAAGACTTGGGAGTAACCAGGAGGTGGGCTGGAGGCAGTGGGTTAATAGGAATCGTAGTGATGCAGTGGGTTAAATTGGGTTGCTAACCAAAAGGTTGATGGTTCAAACCCATTAGCCACTTTGTGGTAGAAAAATGAGGCAGTCTGTTTTTGTAAAGGTTTACAGCTTGAGAAACACTATGGGGCAGTTCTACTCTGTCTAAATCAATTTGATGGCAGTGGGTTGGGTTTGGGTCCCCACAACTCCACCACTTGGAGAAGCATCTGTGTCCCTCCCACTTCCAGGAAGACAAATGCCACCCAAGCCCAAAGCCATTCCGGTGCATAGCAACCTTTTATTATAGGATGGAGTACAACTACTTCAGATGCTTTCCAAGACTGTAAATCTTTACATTGGAAGGAGCCAAAGTAGTATAGTGGGTTACACATTGGGTTGCAAGGTCAGCAGTTCGAATCCACCAGCCACCCTATGGGAGAAAATTGAGACTTTGTGCTCCTGTAAATATTACAGCTTCTGAAACCCTCTGCAGGGTCACTGTCAGAGCTGACCTGATGGCTCACAGCAGCAGCCCCCAGCAACTCTTTATGGGAGCAGACTGCCACATCTTTCTCTCAGGAAGTAGCTGGTGGGTTCGAACTGCCAACCTTCCAGCCTTTCAGTTGGTGTCAAGTGCTTTAACCATAGTACCACCATGGCTCCTTAAATTAGCCCCAGGAAATCCCAAATAGTGCCCCTGGCCCAGGAATCCTGGGATCCCACCCCAGAACTGGTAAGCCCTAAGGATAACCAGAAAAGAAAATGAACAAATTATCTTGATAATTTGTTTAAGAAGGAGGAAAAGAGGCACCCAAGAAAAATGATCCCCACCAAGACGGGGGGTTTCTAATGAATGTGCAGGTAATGAAATAAAGCCGTTCAGGCCACGCTTGGCCCTGATCTACCCAGGCCCAGATTAAAAAATGGAACATCTGTGATGATTTAATTTACATCTTAATAACAAACAGGCCTCGAGAAACCCGCGGATAAATGCCTTTTATTGCCGGCATATCTTTTGCACTGCAGCTTGAATGAAAACTCTGGTAATTAATTGTTTTAAACGATTCTATTAAAAAGTGGCTGCAACTGCTGCGTGCCGAATGTTTATGTGGCCCGGGCTGCCGGCAGGAATACAGACAAACCCGGAGCGGGTACCTGAGGAGGGGCCTTATTCTTGCTCTTTTTTTTTCTCTTCCGCATTCATGGCCTCCAAGGCACGCAGTCCTTTTATTTATTTATTTATTTTCAAAAGGGCAAAATTCAAAGCTTGTTAAAATTTCTCATCTATCTTTTTGTAGTTGTTATTTTCCAAATCTTAACTGTCAGACTACTGCCTAAAGAGTTGGTGGTTCAATACAGGTTGCTTACCCAGGAGACATCAAGGCAAGTGGTCGGATCCTCTCTCGGTGCAAATTCTCTTCCAAGACTAAGACTCAAGGGAAATATACGCTTTCCCTTGCGTCTTAGTCTTGGAAGAGAATTTGACAACCACGCACATCACCCAGAAGGGGAAGTGACCGAACAACATCAATGAAGTTACGAGCTAAGCCCTACATCGTTCAGCAAACTACTGTGAACCCAGGTGGAGATCTGGTCGGCCAGTAGCGAGGCAACACCTGGGGACTCATGGGCTCAGAGTCAATGACACAGCCACAGGGGACTAGAGTGGAGAGCGGGGCCAGCCAATAAAAAGCGGTTGGACAGACACAAGAACACCCACACTTGCAGATGATACCCACTTGACCTGGCTTCAATGAGTGGATAAACAGAGTTCAACCCGAAGAGGAAAAAAGCATCATCTGATACAATTCTATAAATATGACCTACACCTATGAATGCGGTAGCTCAAAAGAGGAAACAAATCCCTGGTGCAAGAACTATTCCCACCCCCTACACACAAAGGGTATACAGGGATGGGCAACTTGGACATTGGCTACCCAAAATGGGGGGAGGGATACAGAGGTAAGAAGTGACTGGCTTACAAGCTTTCAGGAGGAACCTAGATCCAAAGGGCATGGAGGAAGGTAGAGTCTCTCCAGTGAATAGTATCCAACCTGTCCAGGAAGGGCTGATGAAACGAAATATAGATGGGTCTCTTGTGATGCAATAATGAATAATTGTTATTGGGACTGATTGTGAGGGTTGGAAATCTAAAGGTGGACATTTTGTAGCAAGGAAGGGAGTGATTAACTTTTCAGTCTAGGAGCGGAGGACCCTAGGACCATCAATGAAGAAAAGCGGAGAGCGGGATCCTACCCAGAGAAGCGGTGAGGCCTGAGATGGAGGCAGAGAAGATGACGTCAAGAGATGGTGTGGCTGGGGACTTGGGATCCGGAGAGGGAAAGGAGCTGAGGACTGTGGTTGGGGGGTGCAGGCTTACAGGGTACATCCTTTGGTTGGGTGAGGATGCATGGACGGGATAGTAACTATGCCAATGAAACGATAGATGATGGAATGAATGTAAAACTAATGTTCTCCCATGTAGACTATCACGCAATTCACAATAAAACATTAAAAAAAAAAAAAAAAAAAGAGTTGGTGGTTCAAACCCACCCAGCTGTGCCTTGGAAGAAAGACCTGGCAATGCGTTTACATAAAAATTACAGCCAAGAAAGCCTAGGAGTACGGTTCTGATCTGTAAAAATAGGGGTCACTATGAAGTGGACTCGAAACTACCAGCCGCTCCGCGGGAGAAAGATGAGGCTTTCTACTCCCATAAAGATTTACACCCTCGGAAACCCTGTACAGGGTCGCTATGGGTCGGACCCGACTCGATGGCACTCAACAACAACAACAATGAAGTGGACTAGACTCATGGGTTTAATTATGGCAGGCACAGTACTAGACCCAAGGGTAGGGTCATAATGAGAGGGTACTCCCATCTGTAAAGCTCACAGGTGACGTGGTGGGGTACACAGTCTGTGAGTGATCATTCAGTACTCCACTACACACAGGGCCATGGTTCCTGGCCCTGTCGACACAACAGAATCCCTTGGGGGAAGTTCTAAAACAGGTCCAGGTCTCCACCAATCCTCAGAGGTTTGATTTAATCAGTCTGGGCATTAGTATTTTTAAAATTCCCCAGGGATCTTTCTGGCAGCTAGGTAGAGAACCAATGGCTAACAAGTGAGTCAAGGACATTTCCAAGGAGGCTCAGCACATGCAGGGAAGCAAAGGGAATCTTGGGAAGGGATGTTGGGGTAACAGTCGGAGGTGGTAACATTTGGGCCAAGAGCTGCATGGTGATGAGAAGATAGCTGTGTGCAGGGTTGGGGAAGAGCATCCCAAACAGCTATCTCTGCATGGTGATGAGAAGATAGCTGTGTGCAGGGTTGGGGAAGAGGAGACACCCCAAGTGTGTTTGAGGACAGAGTGTTCCTGGAGAGAACAAGGGAGGAGAGAGAGAAGGAGATGAGCTAGGAAACCCTAAGAAAAGTTGCACCTTAGCCTGGATAGTGGGAGGCTCAGGTACGGGAAGATATGATTCAGTAGGTCTGGCTGCTGTACTGAATTAAGACTGGAAGATAGTGCTGTGAGAATGGAGGAGGGAGGAAGGAGAGTGAAGGTTGGAGGAAGGAGGAAGGATGCAGGTAGGTGATGGTAGTGGTCCCCACCAGGTACTGGCAAAGGCTTAGGAGGAGGGAAGATACTACTTTAGCTGGATACCTCCTCTATTGCCTCCTTCAGAAATGAGCTCAGCCTTATGTCCCCCTGCCCCTGGGGGAAAGTCTGGACTGGAGAGGGTCTGGATTCAGGATGGTGAGTGGGTTGTAACCTTTGATGAATGTTTCTTCTTGCTCATTCTTGATTTAAGGGTCATCTGTGTGCAGGAACCCCTGCCTACATTTCAGCCTTCCTAGGCCCTGGCCCCAAGAAGCCCTTTTGGTGCGACAGTTAAGTGCTTGGCTGCTTACTGAGAGGTTGGTAGCTTAAACCCATCCAATACTTTAGCAGAAGAAAGACCTAGCTAACTGCTTTCGAAAGGATTACCACCAAGAAAACCCTATGGGGCAGTTCTACTCTGTAACACATGGAGTAGCCATGAGTGTGCACCTAACAACAGCCCCTGATCCACACTAGAGGCATGCGTCACTATGGGTCAGGGTGCTCTGTGTTTGAAGATGGTTGTAGGAGCGCCTCTCAAGGAGATGACGGTGGCCAAGATCTTTACTCCTCGCTTCCTAATATTTGTCAAATTCTATTTTAACTTCCAGAATTGATGTACCATATACAGATCCTTTACAAAAGTGCGAAGTTATCTGTGTAACAAACATACAGGTAAAATATCATCTTCAAGGGTAGAGAAAAATACATTAAAATAAGGAGATACTGTATTCACCTAACTAGAAAAATTTTTCTCTCTCTCTATTTTTTTGGGGGGGGATATGATGACTTGTGGATGCAAAGCAGTGTGGGGTGAAGAGCGTTCCCTCATTTCGTCGAAGCAATGGGGTGCAATGTACCCATGTGTGAAGGACTTTATACAGACACCCCCTGGCTCCATACCTCTTAGATTCTGAAAGACAATGCTGCCCTCAGAACAATGTTTCCTGTAACATTGTATCTGAGCCACCAAATGGGCAACAACATAAGTGTCTACCCAAAGGAGAACAAAAAGTGAATCCTGACTTCTCTATGATGTTGTTATTAAGTGCCGCCGAGTCCATTCTGATTCATAGTGACCCTGGATAGGGTTTCTGAAGAAGGTCTGGTGGTTTTGAACCAGCAACCTTGCACTTCACAATCCAACACCACACCAGGACTCCACGTGACTTATCTATACAAGAGTCTATTACGTAGCCATTCAAATGTTTACCAAAATGGGTAACAACATGGAAAGGTAACTCTAACAAAATAGTAATTGGGGGTTTGCGGAGAAGCAAGACACAAAATGACACCAAGATTTGATATCAAGTACAAAGAGAAGATAAGATCAGGGGTAGGACAAAGACTCAAAAAACCACAAAACAATTAAATGCCCTCAGTTGCAAGGATAAGAATGTAAATTAAGACAGCTCATCAGCGTTGTGTGTGTGTTGATGTTACTGGTTTTCCTCCCATGGCACATTCTCTTATTCTTTATAAGAAATTTGTATGTCCCTTTGGGCGCACTGTTGTGGCCATTGTTTCCATTCCGCTCACTGAGGGTCTCCCATTTGAACAGCAGATTATGAAAGATGGGAGCTTACATCCTCATTTCTCCAGTCACCAGCCCTGTGACTTTGAGAAAATTATCTCTTTCTCTTGGCCTCTTGGAGTCCTGGCACTATAGGGTAAAGCACTAGGCCACAAGGTTGGTTTTAACCACCAAGTCGACAGTGCAAACTCATCAGCCACTCCTCGGACACCTTATACAGGGTCATTATGTGTCAGAATCAACTCGACAGCACTTAACAACAATAACTTAGCCTCTTAGTTTCCTCATCTGTTAAATGGGTCTGATCGTGCCTTATAAGAGCCTCAGTATCAGCTGTCAGTTGGGTCGACAGACAACAAGCCATCCATGTGGTTATCATCTTCATTAAAATGAGACATTTCTTATCATAGGTCATTTCATTTTATGCAATTTAAAAAGATATCCATGTTCAAAGACTAAATGTCCAAAGACTAATAAAGGTAAGTCATATTGTTAAGTGCTGTCAAGTCGGTTCTGACTCATTAAGACCCTCTATAAGGTTTCCAAGGACTGGCTGGTGGGTTTGAACTGCCAAGCTTGCTATTAGCTGCCCAGTGTTCATCCTACAGTGCAATACCAGGCCTCCATAGCAATAATATTGGTGTTGTGTGTTGTCAAGTTGTTCAGCCTCATATTAACTCTGTACAGGGTTTCTGAGAGCAGCTGGTGAATTTGAACGACTGACCTTATAGTTAGCTTCCCAGCACTTAGCAGGAGGTAAGTCATACTAGCATCCGAACGTCTCCTTCCCATACTTTCACATGCTTTGGGGGTGGGGATGGGGGGTAGACCTTTCTTCCAGTCCTTGATCCTGAACATAGTGTCTTTAAGAAGTCCCTTTTGACTGAGGCCAGGGGCAGGGAGGCAGGGGTGGGCATGGAGAACCAGGCAGAGCTACCTGGAGAATCAAAGAGTCAGGATTCAGAGAGATCACTTAGCCTCTCTTATAAAATGGGTGAATGGATCTTCCAGTGAGTATCCCAGAGTAGAGGCCTTTGAGCAGCACTTTGGTGGAAGTTCTGTATGGGTACAGCATAACCCCTCATTGGAGACCCACAAAACTCATTACGTGGTGAATGATGGCAAAAAAAAAAAAAAATCATGTGTTTGACAGCAATGGAAATCCTCCACAATTGTGTTGATGTTACAGTTTTGTCGTCTGATAACATTTACAAACATGCCAAGGACAGGTTCTGGGTACTGAGAGAACAAGACAGACAAATGCAATCATTCACTGGCTTGGCTCCTAACCAGGAGGTTGGAGGTTGGTGACCACCTAGAGGTGCTTTGAAAGAAAAGTCTCAAGGGTTCCACCAGTCTCTATCCAACCAGTAAACCTGGTCTTTAGTTTATGGTTTTGAGTTTTGTTCTACATGTTTCTCCTACTCTTTCCGGTACCTTCTATTGAGATCCCTTTTAGGGTAGTTAGTAGTGGTAGATGGGCACCATTGAGTGTTTCTCATCTCAGAGCTGAGAGACTGATATTCATGTGATCCATGAGTCCATTGGACTAGCTGTTCCTTCTTTCCTCCAGACAGGGAGAGACCAATAGTTGCATCTTCCATGCATCATCTGCATTTTGTAATTCACAATCTAGAATCTTTGCTTCCCATCCCTGTATCACACATGACCATGGCAAAGTCGCACCTTCTCACTACCACTCTGCTCCAGGTTCACAAGCTGACATACTCCTGCCCCAGGGTCTTAGCACTGGCTGTTGTCCTGTCTGGAATATAGCCCGTCTCAACTACAACTTCAGGATTCCTTTTCTGGTCCCCCATATGTTGTTGTTGTTATTAAGTGCTGTAGAGTAGGTTCTGACCCATAGCGACCCTGTGTAGGGTTTCTGAAGAGTGACTAGTGAGCTTAAACTGCTGACCTTCAGGTTCAAATGACTTTGCAGTCTGGTGCATAAACCCACAGCACCACACCAGGACTCCGGTCCCCTGTCTACAGAGGAGCAAATTGAGACTTAAGGTGGTGAAGTCTCTTATCCACAGTTTCCCACACTGAATATGGGGAGACAGGTCATCTGGTCAGCTGCATCTGGTCATCCTTGGGAGGAGATGGAGATAAATGATCTCCAGGGTAGAGAGGCAGGCAGGACAGGGAAGGGAAATAAACGTCTCCTCTCCTCTCCTTTCCCCTCACCTACATCACCCAGGGACACTCAGAGGCATTTTAGGAAAAACTTAAAGTACTATAGAGCTTTACTCAGTGGGAAATAAACTTACAAGACTCATTATCCCAAGAGGTGATGCAGACTAAAAATATACGTCGGTTCACCAAGGGTTTTGATGAAAAGCAGTGACGCTGCATGGGGAGAGTGTGACGAAGGAAAACCAGGGGAGGAGGCAGACCTACAAGGAGGTGAGGTCATGGGGGCAGGCAGGCAGCCTCCAAGACCACTGAGAAGCAGGTCAGAAGGGCTGGCAGGACTTTGGAGACATATAAGGGAAGGGCTGGAAGCCCAGGTCCAGGGTGTACCTGCTGTGTCTCATTGGACAAGGATTCCCACGTCTCTGACCTCAGGCTGTTCTATAAAATGGGAGGGTGGTAAGCCAGGTCTCATGAATGAGGTCATGGACATCCTCAGCCAGCACAGTGCGGTTGAGTGTTGCACACATTTGCCTAATGGGAGACCTGAGGACAGACCCATGACTGGCGATCAGTACAGCGTCTGATCAGCTTCTTACCCAGCCATACACCAGGGTACTGCAGACGTCCTAGCAAAACCAGTCTTTGAAAGTGGCCCCTCCTCAACCTGGCCTCTTGCCTGGGTAGCTGTCTTAGGACAAAACCCCAAGCACCTAGACCTAAAATGCTATCAATGATACTCAAGCCAGATACCATCCCCTGTAGCTGTCTGGCCCCCACAGAGTAAGCAGAGCACCAAAAGGGGCCAGGAAATATCAACACCAACATCACAGCCCTGAAGTCTCACTCATCCTCCTGCTCTGAAAATTATGACTTTCAGTTGAGTGGACTGTTTTCTTTGCTCTGCCTTCAGAGAAGAGTCAAAGAGATAAATTTTAAAAATAAATAAATAAAACCACACAAATAAGCACAAGCAATTTGCCTGGGTGTCTCCATGCCATAGTGCCAGCTGAGTGCTTCCTGGTGACAGGAATAATCCAAAAGTTCTACATCAGCCCTGCCCAAGAGAAACATGAGGGATGCCATGTGCGTCATGTTTAAACTTCTAGAAGCCACTTTATAGGAAGTAAATGGAGACAGTGAGACTCATTTTAATAATTTGTTTCCTTTAACTCAATAATATGGAAAATAGCATTATTTCAATATGCAACTGATGTGAAAACATCTCAATCCGATAGCTAACACTCACTCCTGGTATTAAATCTGGCTAACTCAGTGTGTATTTAATTCTCATGGTTGTGTTGTTGGTAGCTGCCTTTGCGTGGGCCTCCCTGATCCCAGAATAGGCCTGTTCCTTTGCCATTCTCAGAATCAACTGTGGGGTCAATCATTGCAAACCATCATCAGGTTCTTGCTGACTGATTTTTTGGAAGTAGATCAGGCTGTTCTTCCTAGTCCATCTTAGTCTGGAAGCTCCCCTGAAGTCACTCTCTTGTTGTACCTTCTCTCTGTCACTCTTTGCAGCCCTGCTAACCTCTTCAAAGCCTACATACTCCTGCTTCAGGGCTACTATTGAGAGGACTCTGGAGAAATTGGTTGTTGTTATTGTTAGGTGCCATCAAGTCGGTACTGACCCATAGTGACTCTATGCACAACAGAACGAAACACTGCCCAATCCTGGGCCACCCTAGAGCCCATTGATGCTGCCACTTGGCCAATCCATCTCACTGGGGGTCTTCCTCTTTTTCTCTGACCCTCTACCTTACCAAACATGATATCCTTCTCCAGTGACTAGTCCCTCCTGACAATATGCCCAAAGTATGAGAGATGAAGTTTGGCCATCCTGGCCTCCAAGGAGCACTCTGGCTGCACTTCTTCCAACACAGATCTATTGGTTCTTTTGGCAGCCCATGGCACTTTCAATATTCTCCTCCAACACCATAATTCAAAGGCATCAATTCTTCTACGGTCTTCTTTATTCACTGCCCAGGTTTTGCATGCATATGAGGTTACTGAAAATTTGGGTCAGGCTCACCTTAGTCCTCAAGCTGACATCTTTGCTCTTCCTGATAGAATAGAGAAAAATGAATTCTAGTTTGGCTGAGATTCTGTTTCTATCTAGAAGATCTCTCTTTACCCCCATGTTGAGGAAAAAATAGCTGAGTAGGAGTGGTATGAAGGTACAGTGGGTTAAACTCTGGGAGGCTAACTGAAAGATCAACAGTTCAAACCCACCAGCCACCCCAAGGGAGGGAGATGAGGCTTTCTGCTTCCTTAAAGATGGACAGTCTCAAAAACCCTAGGGAGCAGTCCTACTGTGTCTTATAGGGACACTCTGAGTCAGAACCAACTCAAGGACAGTGGGTTTGAATTAGGAAATGGTATATGGAGCCCCGGTTAGTACTCAGCTAGTAGCTGAAAGATGTGTAGTCAACCCCACACAGCAGCTGGCTCTTCAGGAGAAAAGGCATGGTGATCTGCTTCCATAAGGGGACCCCTATGGGGTAGTTCTCCTCTTTCACATGGGGTTACCAAGAGTTGCAATTAACTGAAGTGCACTCAACAACAGTACTTGGCACATGGTCTTTGGGTGACACAGTGGATTGTACTTGACCACTAACTAACCTAAGTTTGGTTGTTTGATGTGACAGAAGAAAGTCCTGGCTATCTGCTTCTGCAAAGATTGTTGTTGTTGTTGTTGTTAAGTACCCTGGAGTTGTTTCTGACTCATAGTGACCCTGAACAGGGTTTCCGAGGCTGTAAATCTTTATGGGTGCAAAAAGCCTCATCTTTCTCCCATGGAATGGCTGGTAGCTTCAAACTGCAGACCTTGAGGTTAGCAGCCTGAGTCGTAACCACTGCACAAAAGACTAAGAGGCTGCCTTACTCTGTAACAGCACACCACACGGGGTCACTAAGAATCGACTCAACTTGACAAGCGAGGTTTTGTTTTGTTAATTTTTCCTGTGGGATTGGACAATGCAACCTCCCAGCCAGCCGTCTCCCTCCCCCAGACAGCCCTCCCCCTCTTCTCCACAGGGACTCAAGCCTTTTGACTTGGCTGCTCAGCCCCCTGGAGATGCTAGCTCAGTGCTTTTCCTGCCAAAAGGGTGGGAAGAGTCTGCATGAAAAGGAGAAGAACTGAAGGCAGGGGAGTAGTGATGGAGACAGACACACAAAAGGACCAAGAGAATCCTCCCAAGAGAGGAAGGCTCCCGGTCTATGAGACCAGCCATCCCAGTTTCCTCAGGATGGGAAGATTTGGGGGACATGAAGGGACTTTCAGTGCTAAAGTGGAGTCCCAGGCCTCTAAACCACAGGCACCAAGAGATAAAGCCTCAGAAAGGCTGGTGGGAGAGGGAAATGTCATAGGGAGATGGGTGGGTGCTCCAAACAAGCTCTGATAGAGGTAACTGCTGTCCTTGTTGGGTGTCTTCCCATTGATTTGATTCCAACTCATAGCTAACCTGTAAGTCAGAGTGGAACTGTCACCAGGTCTCCCATGGATAGTCACAGGCCTTAACGAAGCTCAGAGGACCCTACCAAACATGCATGATGTCTAGTTGTCATTCCCCTCTTTAAACACAGGCAAGCAGGGGCTACTTGACCCACACCCCCACACCAGTGACATGTCCCCAGTGCACTCAGCATAGACATCTCTCCCCAGTCAATCACTGAGCATAGGGGGCCTGTCTTCTGCCCTGGTCTCTTCCCAGGTTGAGTTTACAATACCCCATTATCCCAGGAGTCTTGCTATGGTGCTGTGGGTTAATGCACCAGATTGCAAAACCCTTTGAACTGCAAGGTCCGCAGTTCCTTGAAAACCCTATACAGGGTCGCTGTGGGTGGGAACTGACTTGAAGGCACTTAACAAACACATTACCACCCCAGGTAAAACCAGAAGAGCTGGCCCTATGTAATTGTGGAATAATGTCATCATCTCCCTCCTTCCACCCCTACCCCAGATTTTACAGATGATGAACCTGTCTGATCCTGGGCAGGTGGCTTCCCCTCTCTGAGCTTATTTCCCATCCCACAGGGAGAGAGAAGAGACATGAATTTCTTGAATATTTGCCATCAGTTAATACAATCCTCACAAGAGCCCCCAAAAGAAAAGATCACTTTGACCATCCTCACTGTGTAAAAGAGGCAATTGAAGCACAGAAAACTTAGAGGAAGGGGATTGGAACCCAGGTCTACCTGTCTCTCAGGCTGTAGCTCTGCGCCATGCTTTTACAAAGAGATGTCTCCAGAGGGCTGCTCTGAGAGCAAGTTCCATTCTAACCTCAACAAACAAACAACAAAACCATGTTACTAAGTCATTTCCGACTCATGGAGACCCCATGTGTTACAGAGTACACTAATACTCCATAGTGTCTTCTTGGCTGTAATCTTTGCAACAAAGACGTCACTTTGAGGACTAACTAAGGTGTGCCTGACTCAAACTGTGGTCTTTTTTATCACCTCCTATACATGCACGGAATCCTGGTGTGGCGCTGTGGGTTAATGCACCAGACTGCAAAGCCATTTGAACTGCAAGGTCGGTGGTTTAAGCTCACCAGCTGCTCCTTGGAAACCCTATACTATGGGTTGCTATGGGTCGGAATCGACTCGATGGCACTTAACAACAACAATATGTACAAAAAGGAGCTCTGGTAGCATAGTGGTTACTAATTGGACTGTTAACCTCAAGGTTGGCAGTTCAAAACTACCAGATGTTCCACGGAAGAAAGATAAGGCTTTCTGCTCCAGTAAAAATTTGTAGCCTTGGGAACCCTGTGCAGGGTCATTATGAGTCAGAACCAACTCCACAGTATTTAACAAAAACAATATACATGCAAAAGAGTCCTGGTGTGCCACTGGGGATTAATGCGCTGGACTGCAAAGTCAGTTTGAACCACAAAGCGGCAGTTCAAGCTCACCAGCTGCTCCTCAGAAACCCTATACAGGGTCGTTATGGGTCAGAACCGACTCGATGGCACTTAACAACAACAATATATGTGCAAAAGTTGTTGTTGTTGTGTGCCGTGGAGTCGGTTCCTACTCATAGCAACCCTGTACAGGGTTTCCCAGGCTGTAAATTTTTACGGGAGCAGAAAGCCTCATCTTTCTCCCACGGACCAGCTGGTAGTTTTGAACTGCTGACCCTGAGGTTCACAGCCCAATTTGCAACCACTACGCTACCAGAGCTCCTATTGTTGTTGTTGTTGTTAGGTGCCATTGAGTCGGTATCGACCCATAACGACCTTATGCACAGCAGAATGAAACACTGCCCGATCCTGGGCCATCCTCACTACAGTTGCACCACTTGAGTTCATCGATGTTGCCACTTGGTCAATCCATCTCGTTGGGGTCTTCCTCTTTAAACAGAGAAGAATTGAAGTCTTTGAAACATGGTGTTGGTGAAGGATAGTGAAAGTACCAAGGACTTCTAGAAGAACAAACAAATTTGTCTTGGAAGAAGTAAAGTCTGAATGATCCTTAGAAGAGAGGAAGGTGAGACTTTGTTTACCATACTTTGGACATGTTATCCGGAGGGACCAGCCCCTGGAGGACATCGTGCTCAGTAAAATAGAGGGTCAGAGCAAAAGAGGAAGACCTCTAATGAGATGGAGTGATTCTATGACCACAACAACGAGCTCAAACATAACAAAAATATATGGTTGGCGCAGAACAGGGCGATGTTGCATTCTGTTGTACATAGGGGTGACTATAAGTCAAAACCAACTTGACAACACCTAATAATAATTATAATCTTTATACAGAGATGTTGCCAGGACTTTCTTCCATGGTGCTCTGGGTTGGTTTGAACCTCCAACCTTTAGATTACTGGTCACATGCAAACCTTTACACCACCTAGGGCTGTGATCTTGAACAAGAACTCTAAATTCTACACACATCTGGTCTTACAGCTCAGACTGTAGGATTGTGGCTCTGTGGCGCCTCAGTCAGCCTTGAACCATTCATCCTTTCAAACTCTGAGGTCTTAGCTTCAGGCTGCCCACATCTCCTAGTGAAGTCCCTCTTGAGCTAATTGACCCGCTCCTCCAAATCAAGCAGCCAGCTGTATTGTCCATCTTCAGCTGCTTGAGCTGTCGTGAAGTTCCCCAGCCTGAAATATCCCCGGGGCCAGGCGCCGGGTGATTTTTTTTCCCCCTCTCTTTTTCCTTTGCTTTAAAATGTTAACCACGAATGGATTTATTTCAAGCCAAATCACCTTCCCCCGTTTCCCAGCGAAAGTGTGACAGTTTGCAAGGTCTGTAATTCTTCTCTCCCGAGTTCAGATTTGCTCAAGAGAAATGGTTTTCCCCACATCGCACACAAAGCATGCCAGGAAGAGAGAAGAGGTAGGAAAAAAGAAAAGGAACACATTTGTCAGATTGGGAGTATGTGTGTGTATGCTTGTGTGTTTGCACACATGTGTTCAGGTGTGCCTGTGTGTGTGTGTGTCTCTTTGTGTGCTTATGCATGTGTGTCATGTCCATGTTTCTGTGTGTACGTGTGCACAAGTGCATGCATGTGAGTGTCTGTGTGCACGTGTGTGTGCATGTGTGTGTTTCCTGTAGTCAGTGGATACATCATGTAATTTTATTTTCACTAGTTGCTACATTTAAAATTACAAGGAGAAGTCAGGTATAAAGCAAAGTTCCCTTAAATTTCACCGAAAGATGTACATAGGACAGTCTATACTGAGCATGTACCAATAAAAAATATGTGGTTGCCTTTGGCAGGAGAGGCAGAAATAAGCAATTTAGGATCTTAAAAGATAAAAGATAATAAAAGTAATTAAGATAATTAACCACCCTGAAGAGAGAAGAATTTACTGCTGTAAATTTTGTATTTTGTTTTGCTTGGCAATATCACAGCTGCCACTTCGCTTAATATACAGCACATCAAGTATCCAAGAGTCGTTCCCTGTCAAAAGTATATATAATACAAATGTTCTAAATGGGAAAGGAAGCAGGAGGGGAGCAGAATGAGGGGCTACAGTGAGAATTTTTTTTTTAATCTGGCGATTTGATTTTAGAACACAGATGGACCCCACAAGAAGGTGGCTTGGTCTTGCTTTGCATCTGGTTGTGTTTGGGAATTAGGAATTGTAGTTTCTCAATGTATGAGTTCTGTGAACAGGTAGGAATCCCATCAGCAACCTCCTGGTGGACCCATCCTTCTTCTTGATTGGCGCAATAACACCTTAGCGCAGCTCTTATGATCTCCTTCCTGGACCATTATCCTGACTTGCTCCCAAGATATCATCTCCATAAGCACTGTTGCTGAAAATACCATGACTTGGGTCAAGTGCATCTTAGTCCTCAAAGTGACATCATGGTTCTTTAACACTTTAAAGAGCTCTTTTGCAGGAGAACTGGCCAATCCAAAAAGTCAGCTGATTTCTCGCCTGTTGTTTCCATGAGTATTGATTGTGGATCCAAGTAAAATGAAGTCCTTGACGACTTTGATGTGTTCTCCATTTATCATTGGTCCAGATGTGAGGACTTTCGTCTTCTTTATGCTGAAGTGTAATCCACATTGAAGGCTGTAGTCTTTGATCTTTATCAGTAAGTGCCTCAAGTCCCCTTAGGTGTCAGCAAGCAAGGTTGTGTCATCTGTATATTGCTAATGAATCTTCCTCCAGTCCAATGTCACATTCTTCTTCACACCGTCCAGCTTCCTGGAGTATATGCTCTGTATACAGCTTGAATAAGTATGATGAAAAGACACAACCCTGTCACACACCTTTCCTGATTTTAAGCCATTCGGTAGTCCCTTGTTCTGTTTGAATGACTGACTGATTTTTTATTTCTGTAAAAGTTCCATGTGAACACAATTAATTGAAATTCACATTCTTTGCTATGTTATACATAGGTAGATGTCTTCCAAGTTTTTGACATAGAGATGGATGGACAAGTGGATGGATGGACTAAAGAGTGAATGGATGGACAGAAGGGGCTGGATGGATGCTTTTGAGTCAACAGAACAAACCATGGCCTGTTCTTGCATTGTTCTCCCCATTACTACAATGTTTGAGTTCACTCTTGTGACTAGGGTGCCACCCTTCTCACTGCAAGTCTTTCACACCTTTGCTAGCCCTCTTCTTCATCGATTAAAATACCCTCCTCCAGAAACCTATCCCTCCCGATGACGTGTCCAAAGCCTAGGAGTCAGACCGTGTTCTGTTATAATCCACAGAGTTTTCATTAGCTGGTTTTGTTTGTTTGTTTGTTTTTAAGTAGATTGCCAGGACTACTTCCTATTCTGTCTTAATCTGTTAGTTCAGCTGAATCCTGTTCACCATGGGTGAACCTACTGATATTTAAATACCAGTGAATCATTTCCAGCATCACAGCAACACAGAAGTTACCATAATACTACACTCTGACAGACAGGTGGTGGCCAATGTCATGCATGAGCTTTTAGAAAATGGCCCCTGTGACACTCTGGATATATTTGTGTAGTAACACATTTCTCATTTTGCTTCTATTATCTAGTCTTTTGGCCCCAAATTTAGGTGAATAACGATTTAGCCCATATGGTGTACCAGCTACTTCATCATGTGTTTGAGATTAAAAGGTATGTTCATTCATTCAAAACATTATTTATCAAGCACCTATTATGTCCTAAGGGGCTCTGCTGGAGGTGGCACAGTGGGTTAAGTATTGGGCTGCTAACTGAAAGGTCAGCAGTTCAAACCAACCAGCAGGAGAAAGATGAGGCAATCTGCTCCCATTAAGATGGACAGTCTCAGAAACCCTATAGAGTATTTCTACTCCATCCTCTAGGGTCCTTATGAGTCAGAACTGACTAAACGGCAGTGGATTTTGAGTTTGGTTGTTATGTCACTGTTCCAGGTACGGAAAAGATAGCAAGGAAATAATCAAGAGTCTTCATGAAGCTGATATTCTAATAAGACAATAATCAAATCATAAATAAATGTGTCCTATGGAGTCCTGGTGTGGTGCTGTGGGTTAATGTGCCAAACTGCAAAGCTGTTTGAACTGCAAGGTCAGTGGTTCAAGCTCACCAGTCACTCCTAGGAAACCCTATACACAGTCGCTAAGGGTCAGAACAAGGTGGGATCTCAGCATGTGTAAATGCACAGGGATCTTCTGAAAGAATCCAGAGAGCTCCCCAAGGAGTTAATGCCATCCTGGTCCAGACTTCACCCTGGGCACAGCCCAAACTAGGCATCCCTCTGACCACTTGTCTCCAAGCTCCTCTGCTCAGAGTCCCACCACCTGGCCTCCTGTTGGCATCCCCACTGAGATGCCCAGTACCACGTAAATCTGGCCCCAAATGAGGCGGGTGCCTAGGATTTCTCAATAATTAGACTTCAAGTGGCCCCCATAATTCAGCCGCTAATTACCTTGCCGGCTCCATCAGCTTGGCCCTCCGAGGCAACCAGCCCATTTCCCTGGCAGGCTACCCCATAAAAATCTCTGAAAGCCCATGGATTTACTGTATTTATTTATTGGGATTTGGAGAAATATGCCCAGCACCCAGGGGCCTGAAGATGTGGGGACATAATTTTTAAAATGCAGATCATTAAAATGAGAAAGAAGTGTAAGAAGGAGCCAGCAGCCTCTTGCTCTCCCAGGAAGCTGCCACTAGTAATTAGTTCCTAGGAAGCCCTGTGAAAATACTCTAAATGGAGGGTGGGCTAGGTAGGTTCCTGAGACCCAGTCCCATTTCCCCAGCGGGAACATCTTACAACAGAGCCTTTACACATACTGTTACCTCCACCAAGAACTCTTTTCCCTAAACATGAAGTAGCTCGTCTCATCACTTAGTAGGCAGCTCCTATGGGACCTTCCTGGTGACCTTTCTAATGCACCCCCTTTCCTGACCCAGCAGGCATCCTCTTACCCTGCATTCAGGTCTTCACCACATTTACCTTTCTTGGGAAGTCACTTGTTCATCTGTCTGAGGACGTAACTGTTTCCTCCTATCAGAACATGAGCTCCTTGCCCTTCTCCATCCCCTTATAATCCTGGTGCTGAGCACAGGGTCAGACACACGGGAGGTGTTCAATATGTCTTTGTTGAGTAAATGCCCAGACCTTGCAGACTGGGGGACTGTCTCACTGTCTGGAGTGCCCTTCTCAATCAGTTTGCAAGCATGATCGCATTCAGTTTCATAGCAATTCAAAATGGTAAGGGCCTTTTCTATGCCCATTTTACAGGTCTGGAAATTGAGATTCCAAACAGTGAAGCAATATCTCTGAGGTTGTTAGGGTTGAGAGAGAGAGCCTGTGATGTAAGCTGAACTAGATAAGACTAGTTTCCACCACCTCTCAACCATTGCTTCAGGAGGTGGATAAGGACCCGTCCTGATCTCAGATGACCACAGTCCTCCATAGCATGGGGATGGAGCCACCTAGGGCTCCATAGATATGAACTGAATGGATGCTATTTCTCACTATGGATGTTATTTCTACACATCAACTAGTCCACCCCTCATGGGAAGCTGTGTGCTCATGGCTGAGCAGGGATCAGCAGCCAGGGGGTGGTATACAAGGAAAGTAGAATTTAGTGTCCCACCAGTCCGGTCCTGGGGTCCTGTACTCTGCTCCACCACACCCTGTGGCCATGGTGATGTCCTTACTTTCTGAGAAACTCAATCTCCTCATCCACAAAGTGTTGAGATCAATGATGGTCTTGAGGAAAGAATGGTGAGGGTGTGCATGTAAAACATTCCATGAAATACAATACTCAATAAGGAATGAGAGGCACATACTGAGCACTTTCTCCAGGCCAGACACTGTATCAGCGCTTTATAGGTGGCATCTCATATCACGTGTGAGTTAGGTGCTATTAGTCGTTCAAGTTTACAGCACAGGAAGCAAGCTTAGAAGAATTGAATCACTTGCCTTTGGTCATACAGCTGCCAATAGCAGAGTCTGGATTTTAATCCAGCTTTGTCTGACCTCAGAATCTAGTTCTCTGTCATTCTACCTGAAATTGTGGGGGTTTTTTATCCATAAAATGGGAAGAGCCAAGCCAGTGATCAATCATCTTGCAAACAGCTGTACTGGGCAGAGAGTTGGGGTGGCGATGTGAATGTATGGATAGAAGGGTTGATAGGTGTTGGAGAACAGTTGGGCAGATGAGTGATAGATAGAATGAAGAAATGGTAGATAGATGAAGATGGTAGGTGGATGTATGGGTGGATAGATGGATGGATGAGTGGATGAATGAATGGATGGGGAATTAGATTGGTGGATGAATGGATGGATGGATGGATGGATGAATGGATGGGGAATTAGATTGGTGGATGGGTTGGTGGAAGGATGGATGGATGGATGGATGGATGGATGGATGGATGGATGGATGGGTGGGTGGATAAACTGGTAGGTGAAGGGGTGGGTGGATAGATGAATGGAGAATTGATGGGCAAATGATTAAATGGCTGGGAAGTTGGGAAATGGAGGAAGAAAGGCATGAAGGAAGAATGGATGTATGGTCATTGGGTGGGAGGGTGGATGGATGGATACATAGGTTGATTAGATGGTAGATGAGTGAATAGATGGGTGAAAGGGCATGTGTATGGACATATGGATGGATGGATAGACAGGTAGGTGAAAGAGTGAGTAGATGATTATGTGGATGCATAGATAGGTAGTCAGAGTTCTTCTTAGAAGAGAGGATGACAAGACTTCTCACATATTTTGGACACGTCAGATTTACAACCTCGAAAACCCTGTACAGGATTGCTACTCTGTGGCACACAACCACTGCCAACACTACCACCACCAACAACAACATAGGTAGGTATTTAGATGGATGGGTAGTTGGATGGAAGTAAGGAAGGATGGTGATTGTGTTGGAGGCTGGAAAGTAGATAAGTGGATGGGTGGATAGGTGGATGGATGGATGAGTTAATGAACAGGTTGGTGAGTAGGAGAATAGATAGATGGGTGAACAAACAAGTAAAGAGGTGGACTGAAGGGAAGGTAGATGAACTTTGGATGCCCCCAGTATGCCACCAGTGTGGTTTTCTCCTTCTGAAAGGCCATTCCTCCTGGGTGGCAACTGCTCCTCTCCCATTTCTTGGTCCTATAGGCATTTCACACACAGTCACCCAGCCAGGTTCTCAGGACCCCTCCTCTCCGCCCACCCAACCACACAGAAGAACACAAAGGAGCCTCAGCCAAAGCTCTGGGAGCACTGAGCCTGGAATTGGACTCCTGGGCTGCTTGTATTAGCATATCAATGCAGACCCCAGTGAAGAGGGACTTGGAGAATTGGAATTGTGAAAAAGCAAATTATTCATTCCCCAGCTTGCCTCCCTAAGCCAACAAAAAGGGGGGAGGATTGCATTCTATTTTCTATGCTTTGTGTCAACAAAGTGTCCACACTAAGCTCCTTTTACTGTCTCTGAAAGTTCTTCCCTGATGGGAGGAGAGCAAGCAGCTGCCCATCACTTGCCCAGATTTGGTACTTGGGTGGACCGTCCCACCCTAGAGGATCTCCATGGCATCTTCCCTGGAGCCAGCCATGTCTGAGATCAGCCCAAAGATTCCGGTACCAGACTCACCTCTCTGGACCCCAGGGGAACTAATGTGGTCTTCCTCAATCAACAGATGCTGCTCAACACTTACTATATGCTGGGTGTAGGGGTGCAGCAGGGGACACGGAGCAGGGACCCAGATGAGTTGGCTGTGAGGTTTCAATAACCTACCTGGACCAAGTGCTCCACAAAGGGCCTGAAGGGCCATACATGCTCAAGGAATTATGGTCTGTCCAGTCATCATGCAGAAAACAAATGTGTATGTCTGCCCCTGGATTAGGAACCATAACTCTCCCAGCCTGAACTAGACCCTAACCCAGACCTGCTCAGTTCCTCCAGGCACTTCCACAGGAAATTCTGGTTCTTAGGGCAAAAGGCAATGAGGAATAAAGAGCTACTGGGTAGCCCTGAGTCGTAGTTCCCACTTTTCCCTCACTTGCTGACTGACCTTGGGCAAGTCACTAGCCCTCTCTGGGCCATAATTATCTGACCTGTAAATGCTAAAGTTGGCTTAGGTCAGTAGTTCTTCACCTTCACAAATTGACTCCATTCTGTTTTTTCTTTAAAATAATAATAATAATAATGGGCTAAGAATTTATAGGTCCCTAGGATCGGACATTGTTTTGTTCTGCTGTGCATGGGGTCGCTATGAGTCGGTTCCGACTCAATGGCACCTGACAACAACAGGAATCACCAACAATTAAGTACTCAGCTACCAGCCAAAAAGTTGCCGGATCAAACTCACCCAGAGGAATCTCAGAAGACTGGCCTGAATTTCTCAGCTGTGAAAGCCCTCTGGAAGAGGCACAGTTCTACTCTGCACACACGGGAGCACCATGAATCCAAATGGACTTGACAGCAACCACACAAGAAAAAGTATTCATACACATGATCACATAGAAGCACCAACGTAAGTGGAGGTACTCACAGCATTCCCATTTTACAGGTCACAAAACAGAGGCTAAAGAGTAGAAGTTACTTGACCTAGGTCCACGGCCCATAGGCAGAATCAGCACTCAGACCCTGTCTGTCTGATGTCTAACTGCTTCCCAAGCCACACAGATGTGGGCTGTAAATCCCATGATTATCCTAGAAGCAAACTTTGAAACTTGCTTCTACAGTCTGTGATATATCATCCACATTTCTCCATATCATTTGTGTTCCTTTCCTCAACAACGAAGTGTGTCCCAGTGTGCAGTACCTACTCTGTTTAGGAAGAGTCAGGATGAAATCATTTTAAGGCCAAGATGTTGTGCAGTGCCTCCTAGGCACAGCTGTTTTTTCAGAGTCTGTGTTTGGAGAATGTAACTGAGACACAAGCAACGAGGTATTTACCAAGCTGTGACAAGAACCCTCTCAGCTGCTAACCAAAAGGTTGGCAGTTAGTGTCCACCCCAACATACCTTGGAGAAAGGTCTGGTGATCTACTTCCCAAAACCCAGCCATTGACAAGCCAATGGAGCGGCTTCTGGAAAAAGATGGCAGATCGGGTGGAATTGTAGTGACGAGCTCTGCCGAGAACAAAATAGAATACAGGACCAAGAAGGCTCAGGGAATGGTCCCAGTACTCTGAACCACATATAAAGGAATATCTAGAAGGTTGGAAGACTTACAGCTGGGAAGTTTGTGGCAAAAGCAAGAAATCCATTGCTTCCTGGTTCGGGATGCTCAGCTGCTCCAGAAGCCGCCATTTTGTACGGGGCCAAGCGGGGAAAGGATCAGAACAGCCAATGACGCCTGACAGAGCCGCAGAGATAGAGGTGTGGACATTCTTTTTTTTCCTTTTTGGTATCTTTTCGTTGGTCCCTTGCTGTGTGCGTACCTCCATTCTGGTAACTATAGGGGTGCCTGAGCTAGTGGATACTCCAGCCCCACCCTTGGAGGGTTCTACTACGCATGTGCACAGATCTCGAAATTTAAAGAGACAGTATCCACTTAAAACCAAA
>NW_006408646.1:3204444-3276189 GCF_000296735.1 Chrysochloris asiatica
CAGAGCTCAACCAGAAGTAAAAAGAAGAGGAAAAAAAAAAAAGTATTCTCATACAATTTGATGAACTTGACCTACACCTATGGAAGCAGTAGTTCAAAAGAAGGAACAAGTCCTTACAGCAAGAAAGAATCATTCCCACCCCCTCCACACACAAAGTAGACAGGGATGGGCAACTTAGACATTGGCTACCCAAAATGGGGGGCGGGGGGCTACAAAGGCAATAAGTGACTGGCTTACAAGCTTTCAAGAGGGAACCTAGATCCAGAGGTCCTGGAGGAAGGTAGACTCTCCAATGAGTAGTATTCAATCTGACTAGGTGGGGCTGATGCAATGAAGTGCAGACAGGTCTCTTGTGATACAATAGTGAATAATTGTTATCAGGACTGATTGTGAGGGTCGGAAATGTAAAGGTAGACGTTTTATAGCAAGGAGGGGAGTGACTAACTTTTCCGTCTAAGAGCGGAGGTCCCTAGGACCATCAAGGGAGAAGAGCAGAGAGTGGGACCCTACCCAGAGAAGCAGTGATGCCTGAAATGGAGCCAGAGATGATGATGTGGAGCGATGGAGCAGCTGGAGACTTTAGATCCAGAGACGGAGAGCGACTGTGTGCTGAAGACCTGGGGAGTACGGGGGAAGGATTGCATGGAGGGGATTGTAACCAAGGCAATGAGACGATATATGATAGAATGAATGTAAAACTAATGTTCTCCCATGTAAACTATCATGTAATTCACAATAAAACATTTAAGAAAAAAAAAAAAAATCCAATGGAGCATAGTTCTACTCTGACACACCTGAGATTGTTGTGAGTTGGAATTGATTCAATGGCAATTTGTGATAAATTTGGGGGTACATTCCCAAAGGAAAATCAAAAGTTCAGAAAGAACACTGTATATATTTGTTGTCATTAAATGCCGTTGAGTCAGTTCTAATTCATAATGACCCTGAATAGGGTTCCCAAGGAACATCTGGTGGGTTTGAATTGTTGACCTTGTGATTAGCAAGGCTCTTGATTCTGCTGCTGCTACCCTTCTGCTACTCCTCTGGTGGCATGCAGTTGTGGTGCAGCACTGTAGGATAATGCACTCTACTGTAAGGCCAGTTTGACTGCAAGGTTGGCTGTTCAAACCCACCAGACGCTCCTCAAAAACCCTGTATACAGGGTTGCTATGAGTCAGAACCGACTCGATCATACTTAACAACAACAACAACTGGTATCATAGCTTTCTGTCCTTGAGTTCAGGAATCCCAATGCTCAGGGATCTCAGAGTCCAAAGAACACACTCCACTCTTGGCTCTATTCTCTTGATGGTAATGAGTTTCACCCCTCGGCTTCTGAGATGACTCATTTTATACTCAGCAGGATGACAAAAACAACCAATGAGCAATCACATTTAACCCTGTTAACAATCACTCAGAACTGAATCATGCCATATCAGTATCTTCCCCTCATCTCGTCTTACCCAGACCCATCAGGAAAAAATCATTTTGTGGTAGTTTACAAAGACTATGGCTAGAAGAGACATGAAAGAATTCACCACACCACACCAGTTGTATCTACTTCTGTCATGGAATAATGGACAGGGAGGCTGTTGAATCCATGGAGAGAGTTTGAAAGCAAATAGGAAAAGGATTCTCTTCCTCCTTCTATACCTCCTGCATTCCCAGCTCTCTCTTAGAAGCTGATGCCAGATCCAGCTACCCCACAGTCTAATCCATTAGCTCCCCTTCTTCAGTTCCAAGTCTGCAGGGCACTTTATCTCCCAGATTGAACTCGGCTATCACTGACAGCCCCTCCTACTTCTTCTGGAGTATCCATCTCTAAGTCCCAAGAGAGGCACAGCAGCAAAGAAAACAGGCCCCGAGAGCAGATTCTAGTGCCCGCGGTACCATTACTTCACTCACTGATATCCTTGAACGAGTCACTTCATGCCCTGCAGACCTCAGTCTCCTCATCTGCAAAATGGGGGTAACACTCAATTTTATCAAAAGTCACCCTCCCAACCTTCCAGTCAAATAACTTAGCTCCTCCAAGCCTCAGTGTACTTGCTTGTTAAAGGGGTTAAAAAATGAGAAAGTGTTTCATGGGGTTGTTTAGGGCCTTTAACTGGCTTGTAGGTGACAGAGGTTTGGTGGGAAGGTCCAAAGAATAAATATTTCCCATTTTGCAGGATTCATGGTCTCAACTCACCAGTGTCCTACAAAAGCTACCTTGCTGCTGGTGCTTGCTATGTGCCATCGAGTTGGTTCTGACTCATAACAACCCTGTAGAGGGTTTCTGTGCCTGGTAGATTCAAACTGCTGACCTTGCAGTTAGCAGCCCAACACATAACCCACTATGCTACCATACCTCCTTAAAGCACTTAGACCGAAAAAAATGCTGCCATTGAGTTACTTCTGACGCTTATGAACCTATATAGATAGCACTTCTGAGACTGTAAATCTATACAGAAAAAGACAGTCTCATCTTTCTCTTTTGGAACTGCTGGTAGGTTTGAACTGCTAACCTTGTGTTTATCAACCCAGTGCTTAACCCACAGCATCATCAGGACTCCTTAACCTTAGAGTTAAAGCAGAAACCAATGGTTGTGTTTAGGCTCCAAAGAGTGCTCTTTGTTGTTGTTGTTGCTATGTGCCGTGGAGTCAGTTCTGACTCATAGCGACACTGTACAGGGTTTCCGAGGCTGTAAATCTTTATGGGAGCAGAAAGCCTCATCTTTCTCCCGTGGAACAGCTGGTAGTTTTGAACTACTGATGGTGAGATTAGCAGCCTGGTTCATAACCACTACACTACCAGAACTCTTAGGATGGTGAAATTTTAATTTAAACAAACAAACATTTTATTGTGAATTGAATGAAGGTTTACAAAGCAGATCATCAATTGTACATTCAATAAATTTGAAATTTGAATTTTATTAAATAATCATATGTCACGGACTATTTGCTTTGGATTTTTTTTTTTTTTTTTGATGTTTTTATGAATACATAAAGTATTTTTAACTTGTGAGTTGTTCAAAGACAGGTGGCTATAGTTTGCCCTTGTAAAAACACTAAGTCAGTTGTCACCAAGTAGATCCCAACTCACGATGTTGTCACGTCACCTGATGTGTGCAGTGTACAACTGCCAACATCAACAACTTCAATATCTTCTCCAGTTGTTTATTGATAGGATTTTTGTTTTCAAGCAGAGACATCCTCATTCATCTAATAGGATTTTTTTCTTTCTTTCTTTTTTGTGATATAACTGATGTGACAGTTTTCCCCCTCTGAGCTTTCAAAGCCACACTTGTTTCTTTCTATTTGGGCATCTTCAGAGAAAGACGAGTCTCAATCTTTGGCTTGTTCCTAGAGCCTATGCTTGAGGTCGGTAAATCACCAAGACTTTTTCCCAAGGCCCTTCCGGACAGATTCAAACACCAACATCTCATTCATTAGTAAAACTCTGTATCAGTTTCAACAAATCCAGCACATTGTTGTTGCTATTAAGAGCCATGGAGTTGGTTGTGACACAGTGACACTGTAAAGGGTTTCTAAGAAGCAACTAGTATATTTGAACTAACAGTCCAGTGCTTATCCTACAGAGCCAAACCAAGACTCCATCTGGCATATACACCCTCCAAAACCAAAACCAAACACACTGCCAATGAGTTGGTTCTGACTCATAGTGATCCTGTAGGACAATATAGACCCTCAGTAAATGTTAATGTTAATGTTCTCTCCTAGTTCCTGCTTAAATGTAAGATCTAGAAAGGATGTTCGAGGCCTTTTGTGCAATAATCCTTCCATTTCACAGGAGCTGATACATCAGACTCCAAAGAACTGACTGTTGTTGTTTTAAATATAAACCTTCTAGGATGGGGAAGTAGCTTTCATCCTGCAAATCACAGTTCTACTTGTGGCTTGTTGTTGCTGTTAGGTGTGGCCAAATAGGTTCTGACTCATAGTGAATTCTGTTACATCTTCACAATGTTTGTTATGTCTGAGCCCACTGTTGCAACCATTGAATCAACCCATCCCATTGGGGGTCTCCTCTTTTTCACTAACCCTCTACATTGCCGAGCATAATGTCTTTCTTCATGGACTGGTCCTTCCTGATAACACATCCAAAGTAACATGAAATGAAGCCTCACCATCCTTGTTTCTAGGGAATATTCTGGCTATACTTCTTCCAACACAGATTTGTTTGTTCTTCTGGAAGTCTATGGGGCTGACAATATTCTTCTCCATTACCATCATTCAGATTAATTGATCTAAGGCATTCCTTAGTCCAACTTTCACATGCATAGGAGGAAACTGAAAATACCTTAGCCTCAAAGTGATATCTTTGCATCTTTGCTCTTTAACACTTTTAAGTGGTCTTTCTTAAAAACAAAACAAAAGAACACTTTTTATTGTGAACTGAGCGAAGGTTTACAGTGCAGATCATCAGTTTCACATTCAATAAATTATATACCTTGCTTTATAATACGCTTGTAATACCCTCCATGAACCAACTGTTAGTATTTACCTATTTGCTCCAACCACTGCATTTCTCCCTGTGTCTCCAGCCACACCCATTTTTCTTCTGCCAACCCCCCTCCAGTTGTATATTGCCTGACCCGTCACCCATGTTAATGCATGTCTATCCTCTAGTGCATGTATCAAAAAGAACAACTCAGAGATATATAATCATCTAGACAAACTTAAAGTGGTCTTTTGCAGCATATTTGCCCAATGCAATACACTGTTTAATGTCCTGACTGTTATTTCTGTGGCCATTGGTTGTGGACCCAAGTAAAATGAAATCCTTGACAACACCAATCTTTCTGTATTTATCATGATGCTATTCATGGGTCTGGTTGTGAAGATTTTTGTTTTCTTTACATTGAAGTGCAACCCATACTGAAGGCTGCGGTCTTGAACCTTCATCAGTAAGTGCTTCAAATCCTCTTCACTCGTGGTTTTGTTGTTGTTAAATGCCATTGAGTTGGTTCCAACCATAGTGACTCTGTACAGAGTTTCCGAGGAGCAGCCGGTGGGTTTGAACCACCAATCTTGCTGTTCAAACTGACCTTGCGGTCTAGTGCATTATCCTGCAGTACCACACCAGGACTCCAGAAAGTGACTTTGTAAGAAAAGAATGATATTAGCAAAGCATATTTCACCGCTGTTTTTAATATCTTTATCTCCTTAAAGGGAGTGTGGTGGCTCTGTATGATATGCACAGGACTGTGAACCACAAGGTTGGTGATTCAAGCCACCAGCTGTTCCACAAGAGAAAGATGACACTTTCTGCTCCTGCAAAGATTTACAGCCTCCGAAACCCTAAGCTGGGTCATTATGAATTGGAACCGACTCTGCAGCACTTAGCAACAACAGTCTCCTTAAATGCTCACAACATCTAATGAGATAAGCCGCTATCATCCTCCCCATTTGTCAGATAAACAAAGTGAAGGCAGGGAGAGGTGGAGTCACTTGCCTGGAACTGCCTCATTGGGCTTTGGCAGAGCCAAGATGTGAATAGCCAAGGTTTCTGGTTACAACGACATTGCCTATAGTGGCCGCGTCCTTCCTGCCTCTGCCAGCATCTGACCACAGTACCACCAGCCATTAGACACCCCCTCACTGTTCCCAGCAGTTACCACTTTCCCCCTGATTCAGTCCAAGTGATCTCCTTTCCCAGAAGGACCATAATTTGTGCAGGGAATGTTGGGGAGGTGGGGTGAGCAGGCAAGAAATCAGTACATGAACAATTAAAATCAATCAGATCTGAATAGCTGCTCCTTTCTTTGCATTGCTCTATTGTGGGGTTGGACTGAGGGTACAGATTCTGCTAATCAAAGCCCATGTAGCACCAGGTATGAGGAAGAAACTTGGTAGTAATCCATCTCCCCTGGCAGGCTGGTGCTAGAAGGTGAGCAAAAGAGGCCTTGTGGAGCCTTGTACAAGACTAATCTCTCCACAGTACACAGAGCGGGAAGTACATCACCCTCATTTACTCTGCAGATATATTTTTTTTAATAAGACTGGCATGTCAGTTCCCCCCGACACCCCTGCGTTTTCCAAGCGATGCTTACTTACAACTCATGGGTATCTTTAGAGAATGGTGGCCCCAAATCTTTTAGTTCGTTCAGGTGAGAGAAATCTGACAATGGAATTAATGCATTTGGTGGGGGGAGGATCGAATTCTATATTTTCTATTCTCATTGCTGTCGTTGCTAAGTGCTGTCAAGTTGATTCCAAATCATAGCAACCCTATATAGGGTTTCTGAGGAGCAGCTGGTGGGTTTGAACCACTGACCTTGCATTTAGCAGTCCAGTGCTTATCCTACAGTACCACATCAGAATTTTTAACTACACAGAAGGGAATAAGAGTTAAAGGTTAACTTTCTCTTCCTACACATTTAAATGCATCCATCTGACACATATTTATGAAGCACCTACACACACACAAGGCTTTACAGAACACCAAAGTCCCCACCCCAACCCCTCTTCCCAGACATAAATCGCATAAATAGTTTGTTGCATTATCTTTCCAGAAGTCGTTTCTGTATAACACGTGCTTATATTCTTTAACGAACTGGATCACGTTATTGTTACGTGATGCACTGTGACCTCACATGACTCAATAGAATTGCTCCATATTCTTGATGTCATCTTGTCTAAAGCATATTGCCAGGTCTTTTCTCCTGCAGAACCTCTGAAGGGGTTCAAACTGCCACTCTTTAAGTCAGCAGCTGTGTGCTTAGCCATTACATCACCAGGGCTTCTTTGCTGGGTCATATACCAGGCCTGAGAGTTTGCACATTGGAGTAACTGTTTTGTTTTTTAATGTACAATGTATTGGGGACATATTTTCCACTTTAACAAATGTAAAAAGGTGCTCATTGTTTTTCTCAAGAGCTGTGTGATAGTCCTGAGTGTGCCTGTTGTTGTTGTTGTTGTTGTTGTTAAGTGCCATCAAGTCGGGTCCGACCCATAGCGACCCTGTACAGGGTTTCCGAGGGTGTAAATCTTTACGGGAGTAGAAAGCCTCATCTTTCTCCCGTGGAGCGGCTGGCAGTTTCGAACTGCTGACCCTAAGGTTCGCAGCCCGATTCATAACCACTACGCTACCAGAGCTCCTTGAGTGTGCCTGTAGGCATCATTTAATGAATCCCCTGCTGATGGGCACTTTGGTTGCTTCTAGCTTTAGTCTATGATGACCGATTCTAGGAAGCACAGTTCTACTCTGACAGACATGAACTCGCCATGAGTTGAAGTCACCTCAATGGCAACTGGTCCCGGGCAGCAAGATTTCAGTGAGAAAAATGCCTTCCTGAGGTGAGGCAAAGGGGAAGGAAATGAAACGCAGGGTCTCCGCAGGGCAGAAATAGGAGAGTGAGGATGTGGAGGAGGGAGGCAGAAACCGAGACAGGATGGACAAAGGGGGGCAGAGAAGAAGCAAATAGAAACTGGGAGAACAAAACAAAGAGAAAAAGAAATATGGTCAGAAAGAAACAGGGAGGAGTGGTAAGGAGAGAGAGGTCTTGGTTGAAGGACCACAGAGCCACAGTCACTCCCCATTGGGCAAATGGAGAAGACAGAGCTGAGACACAATCAGCAGAAAGTCAGTTCTTTTCTTTCCAGTGGCAAATCCATCCCACAGGCCCAAAGGAGGTTCAGCCACAGGCACTGTGGAGGGCTTGCAAAAGGAGAGTCTTCTTGCAGCACAGGGCTTGGGGTTTGAGGATGGAATATATGCCAAGGGCCGGGCATCCTATTCAGGGTACGTCTGGGCAAAGTTTTGCTTCTCTGATCCCTGTTGTCTAATCTGTGCTTAAGGCTTAATTGTACTCATATTTTCCCAATATGGCAATGCTGCCATCATCGCCAGATGCCTACCAAAACCCACAGCAGGAAGAGCATCTGAATGATTGCAGCATGGGGCCCTGCTTGACTTCTGGGACTCCACCAACAAAGGTACAATGGTTCCCTCCCTCTCTCCTTCTCTCTCTCAGAAGGCAGCCCCTTGAACCCAGCCACCATGTTAGGAGGAAGCCCAAGCCACAGCTGACAGCCCCCTCAGGTCTCAGTCTCTAGCCAATGTCATCTACCAGATGTGGGAAGAACAAGCCTTTAGAAGGTTCTAGGTTTTGGGTCATCCCAGCTGATGTCACAGGAAACAGAATCAAACTGTCCCTGCTGTTTACTTGATTAGCATGAACTAATCAAGTAAACTAAATTTGGGGGTCCGTCTGTCCTCCAGGAAGACACATCTGGAAGAGCACAGGATCTTCACTCCTGAGATGTTTGCTGCTGATAGACTGTTTAGCTCTTGACAGACCTGCTCCTCACCTATGATCTAAGAGCACCATCATTGAACAAAAGAAAACTTTGAGAGTTAGTTCCTCACCAGGCTTCACAACTAGAAAGAAATGGGGCTGGCTTAACGGCCTCCTGCCTTTCTGCATGGCCTTTTGTACTAGCCAGCATGGAGCTAGTGTAGACCGGGAGCACTGCTTAGCATCCTTCAGTTACCCCAAGGCGCACTCCACAATGCGCCTAGCACAGGTTATTCACGCTCTCAGAGATGTGGCCTCCTCTCTTTGTCCACCAGGCCATCCTGTGGGTGAACTATTAGTACCCTGACAAGAACTTTCCCACAGAGGGACCTGCCCAAGGCTATGGGGAGATTTTAAGGCTCTGTGGGAGCTGTCTGCTGCATTGATGCTAAAGTGTTGTTGAGTTGATTCTGTCTCCAAGCAACCCAAGATGAAGAGCAGAACAGCCCCACAGGGTTTCCTAAGTTTGTACTCTTTATGACTACATCTGTGGGAAGAGACAATGGAAAAGCTCAATATCATCAGCCAAAGCAAGACCAATGTCTACCATGGAACAGACCATCAGTTGCTCATATGCAATTTCAGACTGAAACAGAAAATTAAAACACGTCCATGAGAGCCAAAACATGACTTAAATTTAGAGACCATCTCGGTAGCAGATTCGATACATCAGACACTAATGACCGAAGACCAGAAGAACTATGGGATAACATCAAGAACTTGCAACAAGAAAAAAGCAAAAGTCATTTAAAAGGCAGGAAACAAAAAAAGATCAAAATGAGAGGCTCTGAAACTTGGTCTTGTGCATAGAGAAACTAAAGTGAAAGGAAGAAATAAGGAAGTAAAAAAGCTGAGCAGAAAATTTCAAAGAGCAGCTCTAGAAGACAAAATCAAGTATTAGAGTGAAATGTGCAAAGACCGGGAGTTAGAAAACCAGAAGTGAAGAGCACACTCATCATTTCTCAAGCTGAAAGAACTGAAGAAAAAAATTCAAGCCTTGACTTGTAATGCTAAAGGATTCTGTTGTCAAAATATTGAACGAAAGCATCAAAACAAGATGGAAGTTATACACAAAGACACTGTACCAAAAAGAAATGATCGATATTTAACCATATCAAGAGGTTAGCATACGATCAAGAACCAATGGCACTGAAGGAAAAAGTCTGAGGTACACTGGAGATATTGGCAAAAAGCAAGATTCCAGGAACTGATGGAATACAAATTGAAATCTTTCAACAAACTGATACAGTATTAAAAGTGCTCACTTACGTTTCCCAAGAAGTTTGGAAGACAGCTACCTGGCCACCTGATTGGAAGAAATCCACATTTGTACCCATTCCAAAGAGAGTTTACCCAATGGAAAATGGAAATTGTCAAACAATATCACTGATGTTACACGTAAGTAAAATTTTGCTGAAGATAATTCAGAAACGGCTGAACAATGCATCAAGAGAAAAATGCCAGAAATTCAAGCCAGATTCAGAAGAGGAGGTGCAATGAGGGCTATCGTTGTTAACGTCAGGTCAATCTTGGATAAAGGCAGAGAATAGCAGAAAGAAATTTATCTGTGCTCTATTGACTATGCAAAGGCTTTCGACTGCGTGGATCATGACAAACTATGGCTTACTTACATTATGAAGAATGGATATTCCGGTACATTTCATTGTGCTCGTGAGGAAACTGTACATGAACCAAGAAGCAGTAGCTGGAGCAGAACAAGGGAACACTGAATGGTTCAAAATCAGGTGTGCACCAGGGCTGTGTTTTTTCACCACACTTATTCAATCTGTATGCTGAACAAATGATCTAAGAAACTGGATTCTATGAAGAAGAACTTGACATCAGGATTGGAGGAAGATTCATTAGCAACTTGTGATATGCAGATGATATAACCTTGCTTGCTGAAAGCAAAGAGGGCTTTAAAATACTTGCTGATAAAGATCAAAGACCACAGCCTTCTGTATAGATTACACCTCAATATAAAGAAAACCAAAAATCTTCACAACTGGACTAATAAATAACATCATGATAAATGGAGAAAAAATTGAAGGTGTCTAAAACTTCATTTTGCCTAGAACCACTATCGTACTCATGGAAGCAGTAGTCAAGAAATCACATGACATATTGCACTGAGCTAATCTGCTGCACAAGACCTCTTCAAAGTATTCAACAGCAAAGTTGTCAGTTTGAAGACTAGGGTATGCCTGACCCAAGTCATAATATTTTCAATTGCCTCATATGCTTATGAATAAGGAAGACCACAAAAGAATTGATGCATTTGAGTCCTGGTGTTGGAGAAGAATATTAAAAGTACCACAGACTTCCAGAAGAACGAACAAGCAAATCTGTTTTGGAAGTACAGCCAGAATGCTCCTTAGAAACCATGATGGTGACACTTTGTCTCTCATACTCTAAACATTTTATCAGGAGGGACCAGGTCCTGGAGAAAGACATCATGTTTGGTAAAGTGGAGGGTCAGCAGAAAAGAGGAAGACCCCCAACTAGATGAATTGACACAGTGGCAGCAGCAATGGGTTCAAACATAACAAGAATTGAGAGAACAGTGCAGGGCCCGACCCTGTTTCATTCTGTTGTGCATAGGGTCGCTATGAGTTGGAATCAAGTAGACACCCAACAACACCTAGCAACGTCGTAGTCTTATGGCGGCAGATGGCCAGTGCCACTAAATGGAGCTGCACGACCAGCCTTGAGGTTAGTGGCAGAAAGCAACCTCCACTGCTAAAGGATCAAAGGGTACTTGATAAAGCTGTGAACAAACAACTCAGGGGATTTCATCTTGGATCAGCCTTGAGGACAGAGCTGCAGGAAAAGACTTTGCACAGCTCTCATCTAACCCTCTCCTTTCTGATGAGAGAAACAGGACTCAGAGAAGGAAGCACACTGACCCAAGGCAGCCCAGCAAATCTGAGGCAGGTCCAGGGCAGAGATGCAGAATGTTGTGTTCCCCTCCACTCAGAATAATGTGGGACTTGCCCTGGCAGGTCTCTTTCCCTCCAGGCCTTTGTTGCTTCCTAGGGGTTCAGGCTGGTATTGGAGGAGGTCAGGCATACCCCACCCCTAAGCCCTAGACCCCAAATCTGTCCCATGGTGACCACTTGATGGCACTGTGGAGTTGCCAACTTGCAACCACCCTGGCGCCCCAGTTTCCTTTGCTGCTGGCCAGGAGACGAGAGAAGGCAGAGACAGGGCTAGCTGGGCACAGATCTACCCAGGTGTCACCCCAACCTGCTTGTTTTCCAAAAGGAAAAACAGAGGCCCAGAGGGAGTAAGTACACGCTGGCCAAGTCACCAAGCATGGTCTGAGATACAAAGACAAACACTAAGGCTGTTTATTTAACACCTACTACGTATCAGAACCTGTGGTTTGCATCGCTCTCACTCAGTCCTCACAGTCACCCGATGGCATAAAAAAGATACCCCCATTTTCCAGATGAGAAAACAGAAGCCCAGAGAGCTTACTTTCATGGGACTGCAGGAACGGTCACCATGATAATGGCAGCTGCAATGCCTATAAACAGTGCCAATGCATCAGGCCAGTTACACGACTCTCAGGCCTGGGCACCCATATTAATCCATTTTAGAGATGGAAACTGAGGCTCAGAGAAAGAAAACCATTTACAGATGTCACACATGAAGGGCGTGTCTGCCACCAGGATGGTATCAGCAGAAAGGACATCTGTCTGGTCTTCTATTCTCTGGCCTCCAGAACCCAGCTGGGCCCAGCTGTCTGGTGGTGTGGGGAATGCCTAGCCCCTTTCCAACAGCTAGACAAGGCACCTTCCTGTGGGCTGCAGTCAGGAGCCCCAGTGCCCACTGGAGTTTGGGTCCGTAGGGGTTATTAACTCTGTATAGGATCGCTCACAAGATCTGGCAAGAAATGTCTTCCACATGGCCCAGGGATGATCTGTAGGACCCCCTGAAAAGGAGGGAAAACAGAGAGAGGCAATGGGGGGAGGCTTGGATCCTAGACTACAAAGATAAAGCAACAAAATGATGATGAGAGAGAAAAACAGAGAAATGGTAGAAAGAGCAAAAGAATCACAAAGGCAGAGGCAGAAAGCAGATGAAAATAAGACCAAGCCAAACAGAGAGGGACCAGCAGAATCAGAAAGAGGACACAAGGAGAATCATGTCATGAGAGACAAATCTAGAGGGAGAGACTGAGGCAGGGTGGCAAAGAGACGCACAGACAGGAGGGAGACAGAAACAGGGACCCACAGAGAGGGGCCGAGACAGGCAGAAAGTGGGAGACAGAGGCTCAGTTGACAGGCGGCAGCTTAAAGACGGAAGGCCAGCGACTCCTCAGGATACAGGGGCTGGGGAGTCAGGTGGACTCAGAGACACTGGGAATGGGAAGGACTGGGTAGGCTATGCAGAGGGAAACATCAGAGAAGAGGGAGATGAGACCTTGCAGAGTGCAGGGGCAGAGAGGAGCAGCAGGGAAGGAGGGAGACAAGACGGAGTGTGGAAGCCAGGGCAGGAGGGTGGAGACCAGGCCTCTGGGCCTCCACCCACTGCCTGACCCCAACCAGGAGCCCCAGCCCCCAGCCAGGGGGCTGGCCAGGAACCATGGGCAAAAGCCGAGAGGGTGGACCCTGGAACCCCTGCATGCCTCTTACAGTTCCCCCCTCCCAGCAGGCCCCCAGCACATCGTTTGCATAAAACAATATTCCTGTGGGGTATGCTAATGAGCCTGCTATTTTTTGCCTCTCCTGGATTGTGGTTTGCATACATTTGCATACCCTGGGAGAATTAAGCTGGGATCATGGAAATGAGCCCACCAGCTCCAGGCAAGGGGAGGGGGGGGTTCCGCTCTGGCTCTGTGCCTCCCAAAGGTCTGTGCAGGCGGCAGCCTTCCCAGGGGAAAGGTCAGCTGTGTGTGACCCCATTCTGACACCATTGGAGGGGAGCTTTACAAAACCAGGTCTGAGCTGTTAACATCCCCATATATGGCTTCTGAGACCTCAAAATAAAGGTCACATGACCTGTGCCCTCCTGCCACATGGTCTGCCTCCTCTCCCAGCTCACCCTCAATAATCCTCTGCCCACCACTGTGCCTTGGCACATGCTGTTCCCTCTAGTTCCAATGCTTTTCCCTCCCCTCTTTACCTACTTCCGTTAAAGATTGAGTGCCACTTTCTCAGGGAAGTCCTTTCTGTCCTCTCTGACCTCCTCCCAGGAGCCACCCTCCTCATTAAAGAGAAAAAGGCCCTATCACATTAACTCCTACTCATGGTGACCTCATGTGTGTCAGAGTGGAACATTGCTCCATGGAGTTTTCGATGACTGATGTTCAGAAGTTGATCACCAGGCCTTTCCTCCAAGGTACCTCTGGGTGAACTTGAGCCTCCACTTTTCAGTTAGCAGTGGAGAACTTAACCACTTTGCCACCAAGGCTCCTTGATCATTCCATTGTTGTTGTTGCTAAATGCCATCGAGTCAGTTCCGACTCATAGTGACCCAGTATAGGGTTTCTGAGGAACAGCTGGTGGGTTTGAACCACTGACCTTGTGGTTAACAGTCCAGTCCTGATCCTACAGTGTCACTCTTAGTCCCCCATGGGTCTCCCCTCTTGGGGAGTTGGCATTATTTTTATGCAATAACTTCGTTCATGTCTGTCTCCTCCATGAGACCACGAAAGATACAAGTGTAGGGACAATGGCCCCTTCATCACTGCCCGCCTTCCCATGACCTAGACTACCGGTACAAATGAATTCCCAACTACTGTTTCTTGAACAAATGAATGAGAGAATGAATGGACTAGGCAGATGTGAAAATTCAGCCTCTACCCTGGAGTTTGTGAGAGCTGTCTAGACATGCCAGCCCCTAAACTTCATTGGTGCCCAGACCTTAGTTTAACCTCTCTTTACTGAGCACCTACTATGTGCCAGGCCCTGGGGGAAGGATTTGGCATATGTTTTCACAATGCAGGAAAAACTGAGGGTCCAGGAGGGGATCACAGAGCTAGAGTGAGCCCCAGAGCCCCCAGTGGCCCCAGCACTGTACTGACCCTCTGGTGACACTCACCAGCTAATACCTAAGTGGAAGCTACTTCCCTTGGCCCCATGAGGGGCTCCACAAAAGCTGTCCAGCCTACTCTGACTCATGGAGACCCATGTGGAGTACATCTGTGCTCCATAGGCTTTTCAATGGCTGACTTTTCAGAAGTTGGTCTCCCAGTCTTTCTTCTGAGACAATTCAGGGTGGATTCAAATCACCGGGAACTTCTTATGTTTGCACACCTACTCACTGTCATTAAGTCAATTCCGACCCATATCTACCCTACAGAACAGAATGCAACTGCTCCCTAGGGTTTCTAAGGCTATAAATCTTTACCGGAGCACACAGCTTCATCTTTCTCCCTCAGATCTGTTGGTGGGTTTGAACTATCAACCTTTCAGTTAGCATCCCAATGTTTTCTCCACTGTGCCAGCAGGGCTCCACCAGGTTTTCAGATGCAGGTATAAATTTGCAGGAGAATCAGTGGTCTGCAGTGTGCCCAGCTGGGCTGGCTCACAGCACCAGAGCTGTGTGTGTGTCTGTGCCTCGTGCTTGCGTACAACCACATTGGGCACACTCACACACACACACCCAGGCCTACAGACTTTCATTTAGTCATTCAACAAACACTTTATGTAGCCCCGACTGTACCCCAGCACTGTGCCAGGAGGGTCAGAATGGATCAGGCAGGTCTCACCAGCCCGCTTTGGATTTAGTGATACCGCGAGACTCCCAGGTATCTACAGAACCCCACAGGCTCTCTTGGTACATGCGCTCTATTCGCTCAGCAGAGTGGAGGGTCCGTGGGGGGTTAATGTGTGGAAATAGCTTTCATGCACACCCGCATGCCTCACAGGGCACCACAGGGCCTTCGTACTTGGCTGTTTGTCTCCTGGAGTAAAGGTCATGTGCCCCAGCACCTTCAATTTCAAAGGGAAAATGGACATGGAAGATGAATGGTCCAAGGTCATCCAGCAAGTCCATGGCTGAAGTCTGCAGTCAATGACGGAGTGCAGGCCTCAAGAGTGAACTGACACTGGTACTTACAAGGTAAGCCCTGCCCAGTCACTGCCAGTATGAGTCTTCATTTCCCCATCTGCAAAATAGGAACATAAACACTCTCTTCTCCGAAGGGCCGTGTGGTTCAAAGTGAAGGCTCCGGAGCAGGAGTCACTTCATAGTAATCCTGATTCTTCCTTGCTCAAGACTCAGGACGCTCAGTCCAGTGCTCTTTGAGCTGCCCCACGGCACACACTTGTACCTGTAGACAGGGGTGAGGTTGGGGACACTCACTGGGAAGGAACACACTCGCCCTTGGGAAAGCTCCACCCCTCCTGTTCACCAAACCCATGTTGTTGTTGTTGTTGTTGTTAAATATCGTCGAGTTGGTTCCGACCCATAGAGACCCTGTTTCCGAGGGTTTCCGAGGGGTTGCTGTTGAGCTTGAACTGCCGACCTTGCTGTTCAAATGACTTTGCAGTCCAGCGCATTAACCGACAGTGCCACACCAGGACTCTATAGTTGTTTAATTATTAGATGGTCAGTCACTTTCCTCATTCCGAGATGGCCTGGCTGGAGTCTGCCGGGCTAGGTTCCAATAAAGCTGGAGGAGAGTATGGTGGGCAGGAAGTTATGGTCACACCTGCTGGGTCTGAGCACTCCCAGCGGACTCCTGAGATGTTTTGGAGAGAGGCACCTTTTTCTTCTTTAACTACTGTGCTATCTTTGGGGGTAATCCTCTGTGTGCCAACTGTTGCCTAGCATCCTGCTGGGAGATCTAAGGCCTAAGGGAACATCTATGTCATCCATCAGGGCCCCATTGCTGCCATAACCCTAACATGGGGCTATTGGTGAGTGGGACAGAGAGCCAAGTGGGAATTGAGAATCCCTTCACTGTGGAGCTGGTGGGAGGCAGGGGCAGCAGACGTCTTACTCTGTGTAGTCAGGGCAAGACTACAATACAGAGTTCATTCTATGCCACCTGGGGCTTCTGAGGGCCCCAATGGTCCATCCAAAGGCAGAATGGGGGGCTGAGCACTCCCCCAAGGTGGAGTACAGCCCGGAGTTGCAGGAAACAGAAATCTTGGTAGAGGAGATGGTGTTGTTGACTTGGCTAAACTGGAAGCCATGGGGAGGCCCTCATTAGTAAACCAAGGGAAGCAAAGTGTCTCTGGCTGAAATGCAAAAGGGGTTTTGGCTTCCATCACCTTTTGCTTTCCAATCCCCTACTAAAGAGTCAAGAAGATAGGAATACAAGCTTGGACTCAGCACTCTTAGCTTCTGACTCAAATTCCACACTTGCAGGCACAATGACTTGCTCAGTTTCCTCCTCAGAAAAAACAGATACAATCACCAGACTTACTTTTCAGGGCCCTGTCCTTGTGAGGTGTCATAACAATTTATGGTGACCCTATGTACAGGAGAATGATACTATCACTGGGCCCCAAGACAGCCTCAGTTGTTGTTATGTTTAAGCCCCTGGTTGCGGCCACTGTGCCAGCCCATCTCATTGAGGGTCTTCCTCTTTTTTGCTGGCCCTCTACTTGCCAAGCCTGATGTCCTGTTCCAAAGACTGGTCCCACCTAATAACATGTTCAACATTTTAAGGAACATTCCTGCTGTACTTCCTCCAAGACACATTTGTTCGTTCTTCTAGTGTTGTTCTTGCTGCTAGGCGCCATAGAGTCAGTACTGACTCATGCTGACCCTATGCACAACGGAATGAAACACTGCCCAGTCCTGGGTCAACCTCACAATTGTTACTATGCCTGAGCCCATCACTGCTGACACTGTGTTAATCCATCTCATTAGGGGTCTTTCTCTTTTTCTCCAACCCTTCACTTTACCAATCATGATGTCTTTTTCCAAGGACTGGTTTACTCCTGCTAATATGTGCAAAGCATGAGAGAAGTAGTTTGCCTATCCTGGCTTCCAAGGAGCATTCTGGCTGTACTTCTTCCTACACAGATTTGTTTGTACTTCTGGTAGTCCATGGTACTTTAATATTCTCCTCCAACACCATAACTCAAATGCATCAATTCTTCTATGGTATTCCTTATTCACTGTCCAACCTTCACATGTATATGAAGTTATTGAAAATACCATGGCTAGGTTCAGGTGCATCTTAGTCCTCAAAATGACATCTTTACTCTTCAGGTGTAAATAGGTCTTGTGCAGCAGATTTGCCTAATGCAATACGTCATTTGATTTCTTGACTGTTGCTTCCATGAGTGTTGATGTCTGATCAGAGGAAAATAAAGTCTTTCACAACTTCAATCTTTTCTTTATTTATATGGACGTTGTTTATTGGCCCAGTGGTGAGGATTTTTGTTTTCTTTACATTGAGGTGTAAACCTTACTGAAGACTGTGGTCTTTCATCTTCATCATTAAGCATTTTAAGCCCTCTGCTTTCAGCAAGCAAGGTGGTATCACCTGCATATTGCAATTGTTAATGAGTCCTCCTCCAATCCTGATGCCATGTTTTTCTTCATGTAGTCCAACTTCTTGGATTATTTGTTAAGAATACAGATTGAATAAGTATGGTGAAAGAATACAACCCTGGTACACACTTTTCCTAATTTTAAACCATTCAGTGTTCATGTGTTCTGTTCAAACACCTGCCTCTTGGTCTATGCACAAGTTCCTCATAAGCACAATTAAGTGTACTGGAATATTCATACCTCACAATGTTGTGTATAGCTTGTCATGATCCATACAACTTTCATAGTAAATAATGCACAGGTAAACACTCTCCTGATAGTCTCTGCTTTCAGCCAAGATTCATCTAACATCAGCAACAATATCCCTTGTTCCACATCCCCTTCTGAATTTGGCTTGAGTTTCTGGCAGTTCTCTGTCAATGTACAGTTTTAGCTGTTTTTGTATTATCTCTAGCAAAATTTCACTTGCTTATAATATTAATGATATTGTCCAATGATTTCCACATTCCATTGGGTCACCTCTCTTTGATATGGGCACAAATACGGATCTCTTCCAGTCAGTTGGCTAGGTAGTTGTCTTCCAAATTTTTTGGCTTAGATGAGTAAATGCCTCCAGTGCTGCATCTGTGTGTTGAAAGATTTCCATTTGTATTCCATCAGTTCCCGGTGTCGTATTCTTTGCCAATGCCTTCAATGCACCTTGGACTTCTTTCTTTAGTATCATTGGCTCTATTAGTAACAACAACATAATTATTCTAGTAGTCCAAGGTATATTCAATATTTTTTGTCAGTACCATGCTGTACGATAAACACTGCAAAGTCATCAGCTCAAATCCATCAGCTGCTCTTGGAAATTCTATAGCGGGTTGATATGAGTTGGAACTGATTTGATGGCACACAACAACAACATAATTCAAAAGCATCAATTTCTCCATCTTCCTTAGTGCTGCCCAGTTTATGCATGCATATGAGACCATTGAAAAGACCGTGACTTGGGTCAGGCATATGTTTGTCCTCAAAGTGATATCTTTGCTCTTTATAAGGTGTCTTTTATGGGGCAAAGGCACTTAACAACAACAACAAGTGAGGGTTATGAGTCCTGGAGTGGCACTGTAGGGTAAGCACTGGACTGCAAGGTCAGCAGTTCACACTGACCAGTCACTCCTCAGACACCCTATCCAGAGCTTCTACTCAATGGCAACTAAGAACAACAGTGAGGGTTCAACAAAACAGTGCTAAGGGATGTTTGGCACACACATAGTGCTCAGTGTGTACACGTTCTTTACAATGACAATAACAATAACCTCATCAAATCTCTCTGGGATTCTACTATGATTACCTCCCTCTCGGACTTGGGCAAGTTCTTTCCCTGTTCTGGTCTGGGATTCCGTTTCCCCATTTGATAAGCAAGGGGGTTGGACCAAATGATCTCCCACAACTCTTGCTGTTTTGCCATTGTACAAGGGAGGGTCTGGCTCCCGAATTCCTTAAGTTGTTCTTTAGCCAAGATTGAGGTCACCCAGTTCCAGGAGCATCAGTTACAAGAACAAAGCGAATGAACTTGAGGATGGAATTCCCGAAGTGAATACAGTCCATGATCTCCCATGAAGCCCCTCCCCACTCTGCCTATGGCTCCCCAAAAGGGCGTTCTATGGCTCCCACTGACATAGTACCTACTATGTGACAGGCACTATTGTACATCCAGTAACCCATGTTGTTGCTGTTGAGTGCCATCAAGTCAGTTTCAACTCACAGTGACCCTTTATAGGGTTTCTGTGGCTGGTGGATTTGAACCATCAACTTTGCGGTGCTTATCATACAGTGCCATACCAAGACTCCTTAACTACCCATGAGACATGAACCAAAACCAGTTGTCATCAAGTCTGCTCTAACTCATGGCGACCCATGTGAGTCCAAATAAAACTGGGCTCCTTAGGACTATCAATGGCTGAGTTTTGGAAGTCCAGGTTTTTCGGAGGTGAGGTACTTCTGGGTGGGCTCAATCCTCCCAACAGCTGAGTGCATTAACCATTTGTATCATCCAGGTGTGGACAATGCTTCCATTTTACTTAGGAAAAGCACAAGGCACAGAGAGGTGAAACAACTTGGTCAGGATCACACAATCACACTGCTCCAAAAAGACCCAACTGGTATTTGAACCTAGAGCCTTTGTTCTCCAGCCCCCTCCTCACCTGTCTCCCGTGTCTCTTAACCCCAAGATGGAGAGACATTATATGCATGATGAACCCAAGGCAGGTGTCAGTTTGGGGGAGAGGAACCTTCTGAGCGGCATCACAGAACTGCTTTGGGGGCATATTTAGCCCAGAGGAGGCCAGAATGAACGCCTCTTTCCAGCCTGTTGGTTTAAAGAATATATTCAATTATCTCAGCTTTCAGGTTCGCGCGTGCTCTGATGAGCCGAAAAGGGAGGACCAAGAGCCTGGATCACATCCTGTCAGAGCTAATTAGAGGTAACATCGCTTTTAAGGAAACAAGCCTGTGGCCGATTGCTCAAGATTGATTAAGTTAGTGGCCAGCACAGGCAGCTCTGGAAAGGGGACATTGGTTGGCTCTGACCACATTGTCTTTCTTTGCACAGCTGATCTCAACCAGCAGCTATAGGACCAGCTCTCCCCCAGCTGACATGCTCTCCACCCCTCAAGAGCTGCTCTAGGGGAGTCTGGGGTGTCTGGGAGGATAAGCTGGGTAGCTTCCAGGAGGGTTTTCATCTCATAACCTGTTCAGGCATTTTTTTACTGAGCACATGCCCTGCAATATCTACCACCTGTCAGTCAGGGTGTCATCCTGCATGTTGCAATGATGCTGGAAGTTATGCCACCAGTATTTCAAATACCAGCATGGTCATTCATGGTGACTAGGTTTCCGCAGAGTTTCCGGACTCAGAAAGACTAGGAAGAAAGGACTGGAAATTTGCTTCCAAAAATTCACCAGTGCAAACCCCTATAGATCACAGCAGAATATTGTCCAATAGAGAGCAGGGAAATGAGCCCCCTAGGTTGAAAGGTACTTGGAATATACAGTAACAAAAAGAATTGACTAGAGCAGACCAAAATGATTGTGAAGATGGTACAGAAATGGGCAACATTTCATTCTCTTACACATGGGAATCACTCTTAGTCAGAACCACTTCAGTGGCAACTAACAACAACTATCATGTGCCGTAGAGATACAGAATGGAAGGGCAGTGTGTGCAAAGGTCCTGAGGCAGGGACCGGCGTGGCATGTTTGAGTCCATTCAGACAGCTCAGTGGGCTGAGGTAAGGCTGCTTGGGAAGATAGCAGTGCCAGATGAGACCAAAACAGAGCTTCGTGAATGTACTCCCCACACTCACTGTGTAAACACTGCTATAACCAAAATACCACAAATAGATGCCTTCAACAAACAGAAATGTATCATCTTAGTTTAGACTGTTATTGTTGTTAAGGGTCATCAAGTCTGTTCTGAGTCATAGCAGCCCTGTTTAGGGTTTCAGAGGCTGTACATCTTTGTTGTTGTTGTGTGCCATCGAGTCTGTTCCGACCCATAGCGACCCTGTATAGGTTTTCCGAGGGTGTAAATCTTTACGGGAGTAGAAAGCCTCATCTGTCTCCCGCGGAGCACCTGGTAGTTTCAAACCGCTGACCTTAAGGTACATCTTTAGGGGAGCAGAAAGTCTCATCTTTCTCCCATGGAGCAGTGCAGTGTTTATACTGCTGACCTAATGGTTTGCAGTCCAGTGTTTATCCCATGAAGCCAATGCTGTAAGTTCAAATTCAGAGCTTTGGTTCTAGGAGAAGGCATTATCTCTGTCTGCTCCGGGGACAGATCCTTGTCTCCTTTCAGCATTTGTAGGCCCAACAATCCTTGGAAATTTCCTTGTGTCTTGGCATCAATCTTCCCCCGGATTTAGGAGCTGTACAGTATAGCGGTTCCCAGGTCCAAAGGACGCAGTCCATTCCTAGCTCTTGTTTCTTGGTGGTTGTCAGTCATCCTGAGAGGAAGGTGCTGAAATGAATCTCAGATGACAAAAGAGGTAGCTGAGGGTCAGAGAGGTGAAGTCACTCCCAATGTCACACAGCAAAAATATGGAAGATCTGAGATTCAAACCCAGACCTGCCTGTCTCCCTACCCCTTAACCCTTACAAGAATTTCCCATGCACTCACATCACAAGTCATGAACTACAGTTTCCCAGCAGATCCGTGCTGGAGGCGACCTTGAAATCGATTTCATTCACTTTGTTCTTTGCATATATAGGGAAACTGAGCCTGGGGAAGGGGTGACAACAAACACAGAACTACAGATGAGAGTTCATGATGGAGACATCTTTGCGTTGGTCTCCACAACGGTTATTTGAGCCTTGCATAATAATCAGAAGCCACTGGAAGGGGGAGCTGGAACAGAACCAACACACTGGTTTTCAAAGTTCTACTTGCGTACTCCTGATGATAGGGACTCACTCTCTACCAAGACAGTTTCATTGGGAAACCTTAACACTTACCCTATGCAAACATTTTCTTACTAATCCTAGTTCTGCCCTCTGGAACTAGACTGGAAATCTCCTGATGGAAGCTACCATTTTGTTTGACATTTGCCACTTTAAAAGGAACCAAGCCAGCTTTTCTGAATTGTGTTTTGGGCACACATGGTGCCTGGGATGCCTGTTGAAAGCCTACTGTCCCATCCCTTTGAAGAATCACAGTGGGCATTATTGGATGAAGACTCTAAGAAGGGACTTGTTTTTATTTTCTTAACCCAACATTTCCAATGTTCCTGGAATATGACCAGAATTGGGATGTTCCAGGAGAGGGTGTGGGGAATGCTAGTCTTGGTAACTGTTGTTGTCGATTGGTGCTACGGGAATCAGTTCTGACTCATAGGGACCCCATGTACAACAGAAAGAGACACTTGCCCTGTCCTATGTCATCCTCACAAACGTTCCTATGTTGAAGCCCATTGTTGGAGTCACTGTGTTGTATTTTGAGTGCCTTCCAACCTGAGAGGTTCCTCTTCTGGCTCTGTGTCAGCAATATTCACTGCTATTCATAAAGTTTTCAGTGACTAACCATCCAGAAGTGGTCTGCCTCTCCTTCTTCCTAGTCCACCTAAGTCTGGAAGCCCCGTTGATGACTATCTACCATGAGTGACCTTGATGGTATTTAAAATACCAATGGCATAGCTTCTAGCATCACCGCAACACACAAGCCACCACAGTATGACAGATGGACAGACGAGTGGTGGGTGTTAACAAATAAAGAGACCGGAAAACCGCCCTCTGACCTTGAAGAAAAATTCTAAATAAATTTGGAAGGGCAAGGGAGATGACGAAGTGATGGAGAAATAGTTAAAGAACCAGGGGGTTATTTCCTTTAGAGAAAAGAAGACACAGAGCAAAGCATCATGGTTGCCTTCGAATCCCTAAACAACTCCCACGTGGACTGCTAGGAGATTCCCGCTCTAGTTCCAGTGGGCTGAACTAAATCCAATAGGTGGACATTTTGATAGGACAACAGTTGGAGTTCCCCCACCAGACTCGATGCCTCAGTAGAGAGTGAGTTCCCCATCATTAGAAGCATGCAAGGAGAAAATGAAAGACGATTGTATCAGAGAGGCTTAAGAACAGACTCCTTGAACAATCCTGGAGGTTCCAGACCCAAGCCATGTTAAACTCTCCTCTTCTCTCGAGTCTGGGCAAGGAGAAACCAGGCATGTCACATCCATCTGACATTAGGAAAATTCTTATAAATAAAATAGTTCCTATAAAAGCTGTATGAGTTCTCTACAGTCCATCTCATCTCAACAGTCATAAAACCAAGCCCGTAACTCCAGCTTCATCTTGCCATCTACAAGAGGAAACGCTTATTTTAAGAAGTATAAAAAGAAAAGTAATTTACAGTCTATTAACATTTTAAAAAGTGTGTTAGCAAGAAGGGGGAATACATTACTGGCTCCATAAGGAGCCAGAGAGAAGAAGGAAGTGGAATCTGATGAATTTCCCTTAGTCTCCATTTGAAGCTGGAGTTGTGTGTGCTCCTCTGGAATCTCCTGGCAGCTGCAGGCTCATTTGTTCCGTTTGCATGAGAACAAAAGGTGTCAGTGGGGAGGGAAGAGATGCTGTCCATGGGGGGGGGGGGGGGGAGTACATGGGCAGACAGGGCATGGATTCAGCAATCAGATCTGGGTTCTCACTCCTGCTTGGGGCCCTGAGCACTTTGATTTCAATCAACCTGCACACCTTCTCTGATCCTCTGGCGACCGCTCTGATCAATGGGACAGTAATCTCCCCCCAGATTCCCAGTCTGCTATGAAAGTCTTTTCAAACAAGACTTGCAAGGGACAGAGGAGTGTAACTGACCTTGCCAAGGCAGCCAGGCACATAGTCAGTCTTCATGGAACCTCCTGCTCCTTATCCAGCAATGGGCCCATCATCTACATTCTCAGAACTGAGCTTAACTCTGGGGGAAGAGGGGATGGATTCCAAGACAAACCAAGGGAAATAGATGGAGACAATTGGGGGAGGACAGACTCGAATAAAACAAATGGTCCCCTCCCAGGATGCAGCCACCAGGACTAGCATGCCAAGAGCTAGAACCAAGGAGGCAGTGGGTAGGACTATCTGAGAGGTAAATGTGTGTCACCTGGATGTTACCTGGGGTTTGGGCAAGGACTGAATCCTGCCACAACATCATGTGTGGACACATTCTCCTACAAGGGAACATATGTCATATGCACACAGTCACACACATCATCATCATAATATGCATGTTGGCCAACACACATGTACACATGGCCAATACATGTGTGCATGTACACACACAAATGCGTGCACATAAACCAAGCTTATACATGCAAGGACAGACACACACAATCACCCGTTCTTTATACACATGGACCGACATACTCATAGATGTTCATGCATACAGATCACGTGTGCATACGTGTGCACCAATGCAGTCAGAGAGTTGATGAATATATAAACACACACACTTGACATGCTGACGGCAATAATGCAGGTTCTTACCCACACTTACCCACACACATGTGCACATATAGTCTCCCAAGAAAGTGGGAAGTGGGGCTGCTGGACCACATCGCACAAACACAGGCCCCCCTCCCTCCCAGGCCTGTATTTGTGCAGCTGTTCCTTCTGCCAAGTGGGGGGTGGGGGGTGAGCAGGAAGAGCAAGTACAGGGAGGGGGTAGGCCAGTGGTTGCTCTAATGAAGAATTTCACACCCCTGACTGGGCAGCCCCTCTGCAAGACCCAGTCCTGCTGGGTGGGAGCCCCTGAAGCTCCTACAGCTGGGGTCTGCAGGGGATGGGGGGTGGGAGGGCACTTGCAGGCAGAATCCTGCATCCCTTGATGTGCGCCCAGTTAGGGGCCATTGGTACCAAATGCCTTCTCCTTGTGACTCCTTCATTCCCAGACTCTAAGAGTGGGATGCCCCGTAAGATCGGGCTGTCCAATTTGAGGGTCTGAACCCCAAAATTAAACCCACCTCTAGATACTGCTGTCAAGAATGGTACCTCTCCTCACCTCTTGATCTTTGATGGCCTCTCAGTATGGCCATTCCTTACCCATCATCTACCAAGGCCATTACAGGCACTTCCTCCTTCAGGGAGCCCTCCCTGGCCCCGTCACCATATTGCCTTACCCATTAGTCTTCCCTGATGGATCTTGAGCTGGGCTTCCACTGCCATAGGAAAAAACCAGCTATTCTCCAGTCAATTTCAATGTATGACAACTTGACACATGTCAGAGCAGAAGCATGAGTCACAGAGCTTTCAGAAGTCCATCTCCAGGTCTTTCTTCTGAGATATCTCTGGGTGAATTGGACCCTCCAACCTTTCAGTTAGCAGTGACGTTTGCTCTATCTATTGCCATTGCTGTTGTTAAGTGTTGCTAAGTTGTTTCTGACTTATAGTGACCCTGTACAGGGTCTTTGAGGAGTGGCTGGTGGATTTGAACTGCCAAGCTTGTGGTTAGCAGTCAAGTGCTTATCCTACAGTGCCACATCAGGATCTCATCTATTTTCAGTACCCGCCCCCAAATTGGCATAGGGTCTGGAGGAAGGGAGGAGGGAAGGAGAGAAGGAGGAGGGAGGAGAGAGAGAGGAGGGAAGGAGGGCGGGAATGGGAAGGGGGATTGCTCCTAGAAAGGTGTGGTGAAGTTCTGAGGCATTGCTGCCTGTTATGTAGCTCTTAGCTCTCATATCTCTCATGGAATGAATTAGGTCCCTGGTCTTAATTTAAGAGTTAAATAATACCAGACATATATTACAAAAGTTAGGTAAATTTCCCCTTCCCTCCTGTCATTACCTAGAAAGCTGCCAACTTCTAGATTGTAATTATGTACATGAATAATGAAATTAGCATATCCATCAGCTCACTCCCTGCTCATTATGAAGGGGAGACCCATGTGTTCAGATTCCAAATCACCCTCCTCTGGCCTGGCAGCTGGCTGGGTTCTGGGTCCAAAATGACCCCTGGGCAGGGACTGCATGCCCGCCTCGCCAACACACACACACACACACACACACACATACACTCTAGGTGGGAGACTTCAGGGAGCCACAAGACTCCTGCCCCAGGGCAGGATTCTTATCTGATCAGCCCTCAGCCACATCTGATGGGGTGTTGTGACAGATTGAAGGTAGGAGACTGAGGTGTGGGCAGTGTGCTGATAGAGGGAAGGGAGAGGAGGCCAGTTCCTCAAGGCTGTGTGTCCTGTGTACAGACCTATCTGAAAGGTGGCAGTAACAATAATGCCCCTGTTGTCAGCCTCTGGGAGCAGACAGGCATGGTGTGAAGTTTGGACTCCACCACTCATTGGCTGGGTAGCTTCTCCTGAGCCTCAGATTTCCCTTCTGTAGAATGGGAATCCCAGGAAAAACAGGCCAACCAAGGATCCCAGGATGTTTTATGTGTGCACACGGCACACAGATGTCATTAGTTGCTGCTGAATTGACCCCAACTATAATGACCCCAGGCACAAAGGGATGAACCCCTGCCTGGTCCTACCCTGTGAGTGATTTGGGGTCAGACTGTTGTGATCCATAGGACTTGCATCAGCTGATTTGCAGAAGTGAATCACCAGGCCTTTCTTCCTAGTCTGTCTTGGTCTGAAAGCTCTGCTTAAACCTGTTCAGTATCATACTGTTGTTAGGTGACGTCAAGTTGGTTCCAACTCATAGTGACCCTGCGTATAAAATAAACCAACCTCCAGTCCTGAGCCAACATCACAATGGTTGCTAGCTTTGAGTCCAATGTTGCAGCCACCATGTCAATCCATGTAGCTGAGGGTCTTCCTCTTTTTTCTGACCCTCTACTTTATCAAGAATGATTTTCCTCTTGATAACATGGCCATCTTCAATTCTAAGGAGCATTCTGACTGAATTTCCTCTAAGACTGATTTGTTTGTTTTTCTAACAGTCCATGTATGTTTAACATTCTTCGCTAGTACCATAATTCAAATGCATCAACTCTTCTCTGGTCTTTCTTTAGCATCATGTTGTTGTGAAGCACCATCAAGTCAGTTTCAACTCATAGCGTCCCTGTGTAGGGTTTCCAAGGAGATGCTGGTGGGTTTGTACCATGAACCTGTGATTACAAGTCCAGTGTTTTCCTATAGCACCACACTAGGATTCCCTTTAGCTTCACATTGTTGTTGTTATATGCCATGGAGTAAGTTCCGACTCACCTTGTATCTCTATGGGAACAGACAGCCTCGTCTTTCTCCCATGGAGAGGCTAATGAGCTCAAACCACTGACCTTGTGGTTTGAAGTCCAGTGCTTATCCTACAACACTACCACGCTGCCCTATTGTATCAGAGCAGCACTCAACCATCACTGACAGAGAGCGGTGGTTACATTGGCCTGGAATCGAACCCACGTGTCCTGAGCAGAAGATAAGAATTCCCTCCAGAACCACCATTGATTCCCATAGCTCAATCAATATTGGTGTTTAGTCCAGGACTGAGATGGACTCAGTCTCCTGGCAAGAATTATGGTCATAGTACAAGACCCCAAATGAAACTAACAAGTTGGCTTCACCTTTCTGTGGACACCACAACTCCACATGTGCCCCTTGGAATTCAAATTCTGGACCTCCCTTCCCAGGATCATCCAAACCACCCTCCAAGTAGGAACGAAGCCAACATCAGACAGACAGACAAGCAGTAACCATGCCCGAGGTGGCTGTGTGTACATGTTGTTAAGTGATGTTATATCAGTTCTGACTCCTAACGAACCTACATAGGATTTCCTATACAGGAAACTGGAGTCTTGCTTGGCTAATGCACTGGATTGCAAGGTTGGTTTGAACCACAAGGTCAGCGGTTCAAGTTCTAGCTGCTCCTCAGAAACCCTATACAGGGTCGCTATGAATCGAAACCAAGTTGACGGCAGTTAACAACAACATATAGGAAACTGGTGGGTTTGAACTGCCGACCTTGAGGTTAACAGTCCAGTTCTTATCTATAGCACCACTTCAGGACATGCATGTGTGGTAGGGGTGTATGCATTTGTTCTCTCAGTCACTCCTTCCAATTTTGTGGAGGTCACTGGATGGGGCAATAGGGAGCCAGTGAGTGTCTGTGAGCAGGGGAGCACTGGACTCAAAGTCTGGCTTTGCCTACCTTCAGACCTGTGAGCAAGCTCTCCTGATCCCTCACCTCCCCTTGACCCTAACCTCAACACTCCCCAGCCCAAGGGTCCTCCTGGGGGACCCCTGCAGTCCAAGCATCCGGCTGCCCCTGGGGAACCAGGATGAGAGTCCTCTTCCCAGATCCATGGCCACAGTATCATTTTTCTGCTCAGTGTCTGCTGTAGCTAAAAGCCACCGATGACTGGCCGTCTTTCAAGGGCAGTTCACATGAAGCTAGAAGCTAAAATTCAATCTTAGGGGGAGGCTCTCTGTGTGTCAGCTCCACCTCTAATACGGGCACACCTCAGTTCCTTGGCAATCTCCACACGACACCTATCTTTCCCCTCCTGTGGTTGCATCTTTGTTCCTGTTGTTGTTGTTAGGTGCTGTCAAGTCAATTGCAACTCACAGTGACCCCTATGTGACAGAGAACTGCGCCATAGGGTCTTTTAGACTAGGATCTTTCCAAGAGCAGATTGCCAGGTCTCAAACCAACATTTTGCTTAGCAGCTGAGCTCTTAACTATTGTGCCACCAAGGCTCCTAATCTGCCCTTTCTAGATCTCAAACGTGAGTAGGTCTAAGACAAACCCTACATTGCTATGGCTGTGTTCAAATAATAAAACTCTATCCCCAATTGGGATTCCACCCATATGCATAAGAGCTAGGGTTCCTAACACATTTTGGGGAGACACAATTAATTCATATGTGACCGGGGTAGGAGGATCGATCCAGGGTCTCTGAGAAAGTTGGGGAAGCAGGTAGCTAAGACCCAAGAGAATGGACATCTTCAAGAAAAAGCTGCACATGGCTGTACCACATTGATGGGACAGTCCAAGTATCCCCTAAAATACCAGGGCTCCTTTCTTGATAACTATAGTGATGCCTGTATTAGAGGCATAAGTATGCACTGTCCTGAACTTCTTATCTAACCAATTTATTATAAAAATGTCTGTCTCAGATCCTTGGCAGCAGCATCCTATCTTGTGCATCTCACAACTCTTGACTGTTGTAACATTATCTCTCCATTTAATTTTCTTTCAAAAGTATCACCATGAAGTATGTCATGACTCTCAAATGCTGCTGCTTTCACCGGTGTTGGTGAAAGTAGCAGTAAGAGGCAGAGGAGAAGAATTGATGTGAACGTGCAAAGATAAGACAACACAAAGGTGGAAAATCATGAATGGTACTGCACCATTTAGACATGTTTAGACAATCACACTGGTCCTCCAAAAGAAATAAAAAGAGTCTCCAACATAGCTGTTAGAGGATCAGCTCCACTGAAAGCTACAAGGTTAATGAAAATGTGAGAGGGAAATATATCAGCTATGGAGAAATTGCTAATGGTGTGCATTGAGGAACACACACAAAAGGGAATCCCTATCAGCACGTTGACAACCACTCCTAAGTCACAAATCTTGTTCAAAATGCTTAAAGAAAAAGCAGTGCCAGACAAGGATATGGTCTATCCAAATCACATAACATCCTAGTTCACAGAATGTAGATTTCATTGTACTTGGATCCATCATCAATGCTCATGGAAACAGCACAGTCAAGAGATCAAACGACATATTACATTAGGAAAATCGGCTGCAAAAGATTTTAAAGCGTTCAGGAATAAAATGCCTGACTCAAGCCGTGGTATTTTTCAATGACCTCATAAGCATGTGAGAGTTGGACAATGAATAAGGAAGACAGAGAAGAATTGGCGCATTTTAATTATGGTGTCGGTGAAGAATATTAAAAGTACCATGGGCTACCAGAAGAACAAACAAATCTGTGTTGGAAGAAGTACAGCCAGAATGCTTCTTAGAAGCCAGGATGGTGAGACTTCATCTCTTGTACATGTTTTCAAGAGAGACCAGTCCCTGAAAAAGGATATCATGTTTGGTAAAGAGAAGGGTCAGAAAAAAAAAGAGGAAGATCTCAATGAGATGGACTGACAGAGTGGCAGCAATAATGGACTCAAACATTACAATTGTGAGGATGGTATGAGACCGCGCAGTGTTCTGTTCTATTGTGCATAGGGTCGCTGTGAATCAGAATTGACTTGATGACGCCTAACAACATCACCATTGAGGATGTTACAGTATGCATGACTATACAGGCCTGGCAGTGCAATTGCTTTGTACTTAAAAGACATGAGATACACGTGTTGTGCATGGGAAGCTGTTGTATTTCCTATGCCCCATTCTCTGGTCAAGATTTCTGAAATTTATTATGACCATATGGGACCATGGATGTTTATAGGATCAGGTGGTACCCTAATTAACGTTATATAGCTCATGACTGTGATGAAAATGCTCACATATTGTGAACAATGTAACCAATGACAATGAATAACCTGTGTAGAAAATTCCTGAATGGGAACCTACACTGTTATGCAAATATCCAAAAACACAATAAAATATTACATCATTTATAGACTAGGCAGTGTTTTGTTCTTGTGGTATATAGGGTTGTTATGAGTTAGAAATGACTCGTTGGCACCTAATAACAACATATTATGTATGTTGGCACCTAATAACAACATATTATGTATGCTGTTACATATACACATATACACATGTATATATTGTTGTTGTTGTTAAATGCTGTCGAGTCGATTCTGACCCATAGCAACCCTGTATAGGGTTTCCAAGGAACAACTGGTGAGCTTGAACCACTGACCTTGAAGTTTAAATGACTTTGCAGTCTGACGCATTAGCCTACAGTGCCACAACGGGACTCTCTCTCTCTCTCTCCATATATATATATATGGATCTCTGGTAACGTAGTGGTTACGAATCAGGCTGCGAGCCGCAAGGTCGGCAGTTCGAAACTACCAGCTATTCCATGGGAGAAAGATGAGGTTTTCTGCTCCCGTAAAGATTTACAACCTCAGAAACCCTGTTCAGGGTCTCTATGGGTCGGAACCAACTCCGTGGCACATAACAACAACATATATATATACATATATGCAAGGAAAACAGTTCATGGAAATGTTCCATTATCTTGAATTCCATTTGAACACAAACTTTCAAAGCACACACACATATAGATATATAGATATATGGCACCTAACAAAAACATATATATATATATATTGTTGTTGTTATATGCCGTGGAGTCGGTTCCAACTCATAGCGACCCTGTACAAGGTTTCCGAGGCTGCAAATCTTTACGGGAGCAGAACGCCTCATCTTTCTCCCATGGAACAGATGGTAATTTCGAACTGCTGACCTTGCGGTTTGCAGCCCGATTTGTAATCATGTTACCAGAGCTCCTTATATATAATACTTACATATATATTATTGTTGCTGTTAAGCACCGTCAAGTCTGTTCCAACTCATAATGACCCTGTATAGGGTTCCAGAGGAGCAAATTATAGTTTGAACTGCCAATTTTGCAGCTAGCAGTTCAGTGCTTATCCTGCAGGACTCCATACACACACACACACACACACACACATAACTATAACTATAACTATATATGTATATATATATTGTTAAGTGCTGTAGGGTCAGTTTCGATTCATAAAGACCCTGCTGTATAGGATTTCCAAGAAGCGGCTGGTGAGCTTGAACTACTAACCTTGCGGTTCAAACTGACCTCGTAGTTCTGCGCATTAACCTACAGCAACGCACCAGGACTCATTCATATATACATGGTGATTATGTGACATGGAGTTGGCTCCGCCTCATAGCTCTGGTAACATAGTGATTACGAATCGGGCTGTGAACCTCAAGGTCAGCAGTTCGAAACTACCAGCCGGTCCGCAGGAGAAAGATGAGGCGTTCTGCTCCCATAAAGATTTACAGCCTTGGAAACCCTGTACAGGGTCTCTATGGGTCGGAACCGACTTGATGGCACACAACAACAACACACACACACACACACACATATATATAGAGAGAGAGAGAGAGAGAAAGCAAGAAAGAGAGAGAGAGTCATGGTATGGTACTTTAGGATAAGCACTGGACTTCTAACTGAAACATGGGAGGTTCAAACCCACCAGTCACACCTTGGAAACTGTATACAGGGTTGCTGTGAGTTCAACTTTACTCAGTGGCACTTAATAACAACATGTGTATTTTTTTCATATATTTGTGTGTGTAAGCACTGCAGGTTAATGCGCTGGACTACAAGGTCAGTTTGAGCCACAAGATTGATGGTTCGAGTTCACCAGCTGCTCCTAGAAAACCCTATACAGGATTGGTATGGGTCAGAACTGACTCTGTGGCACTTAACAACAACAATAACACATGTATATATGTGTGTGTGTGTGTGTATGTGTGTGAATGTGTGTGTTGTGTATATATACACATATACATTGTTGTTGTTAAGTGTTGTTGTTAGGTGCGTCGGTACCAACCCGTAGTGACCTTATGCACAGGAGAACGAAACACTGCCTGATCCTGGGCCAACCTCACCACTGTTGCCAAGCTTGAGTCCATCGATGCTGCCACTTGGCCAATCCATCTTGTTGGGACTCTTCCTCTTTTTCTCTGACCTTCCACCTTACCAAACATGATATCCTTCTCCAGCAACTGCTCCTTCCTGACAATATGTCTGAAATATGAGAGATGAAGCTTGGCCATCTTGGCCTCCAAGGAGCATTCTGGCTGCACTTCCTTAAAAACGGATCTATTGGTTCTTTTGGCAGCCCATGGCACTTTCAATATTTTCCTCCAACACCATAACTCAAAAGCATCAATTCTTTACTATGGTCTTCCTTATTCACTGTCCAGCTTTCGCACGCATATGAGGTTATTCAAAATACCATGGCTTGGGTCAGACGCACCTTAATCCTCAAGCTGACATCTTTGCTCTTCAACAGTTTAAAAGGGTCTTGTGCAGCAGTTTTGCCTAATGCAACACGTCGTTTGATTTCTTGACTGCTGCTTCCATGAGTGTTGATAGTTGATCCAAGAAGAATGAAGTCCTTGACAACTACAATCTTTTCTCCATTGATAAGAATGTTGTTTATTGGTCCAGTGGTGAGGATTTTTGTTTTCTTTACATTGAGATGTAATCCATACCAAAGGCTGTGCCCTTTGATCTTCATCAGTAAATGTTTTAAGCCCTCTTCACTTTCAGCAAGCAAGGTTGTATCATCTGCATATCCACAGGTTGTTAATGAGTCTTCCTCCAATCCTGATGCTATGTTTTTCTTCATATAACCCAGCTTCTCGGATTACTTGCTCAGCATACAGGTTGAATAAGTATGGTGAAAGAATACAAGCTTGTCACCCACCTTTTTTAATTTTAAACCATTCCGTGTTCCCATGTTCTGTTCTAACAACTGCTTCTTGGTCCAGGTACAGATTCCTCATGAGCACAATTAAGTGTTCCAGAATACTTACACTTCGCAATATTGTCCATATCTTGTCATGATCCACACAATCGAAAGCCATTGCATGGTCAATAAAGCACAGGTAAACATCTTTCTGATATTCTCTGCTTTCAGCCAAGATCCATTAGACATCAGTTAAGTGTTAAGATATGTATATGTGTTAGGTGCCATTGAGTCAGTTCCGATTCATAGCACTATAGGATAAGCAGACCTGTATGTAGAGCAGCTGGTGGGTTTGAACTGCAACCTTGTAGTTAGCATTTCAGTGATTATCGTACAGTGTCACTTTCACTATAATATGTTATTGTTAAGTGCCATTGAATTGGTTCTGATTCATAACAACCCTGTAGAAGCAACTGATGACACATGCATGTATGTTGTTAAGTCTGTTCTGACCCTGTCTAGGGTTTCTGAGGAAAGACTGGTGAGTTTGAACCACCGATCTTGTGATTCAAACTGACTTTAAGGCCGAGTGCTTTCCTACAGCTCCACACCAGGATGAACACTGGACTGCTAACCATAAGATATGCAGTTCAAATCCACCCATAGTTCCTTGGAAAAAGTGCCATTGAGTTGGTTTAGACTCACAGTGACTCTGTATAGAGTTTCCAATGAGCTGTTGGTGGGTGTGAATTGCTAATCTTGTGGCTTGCAGTCCAGTGCTATGTATTAGATATTGTTAGTGTTGAATTGGTTCTGACTTACAGAGACCCTGAATAGGGTTTCTGAGACTGTAAATCTTTTCAGGAACAGAAAGCCTCATCTTTCTCCCTAGGAGTAACGGACACATTTATACTGGTGACCTTGTAGTTAGCCGTTCAGTGTTTATCTTACATACATACATGTTGTTGTTGTTAGGTGCTATCCAGTCATTTCTGACTCATCGCAACCCTATGCACAACAGAACGAAACACTGCCCAGTCCTGCACCGTCCTCCAATCATTGTTAGACTACTTGAGCCCATTGTTGCTGCCACTGTGCCAATCCATCTCCTTGGGTGTCTCCCTCTTTTTCTCTGTCCCTCCATTTTACCAAGCATGGTGTCCTTCTCTAGGAATTGGTCCCTCCTGATAATGTGCCCAAAGTATGAGAGACAAAGTCTCATCATCCTCACAACTAAGGAACATTCTGGCTGGACTTCTTCTAACACAGCTTTGCTTACTTTTTTGGCAATCCATGATACTTTTAGTATTGTTCGTCCACACTGTAATTTAAATGCATCAGTTATTCTACAGTCTTCCTTATTAATTGTCCAACTTTCACATGTATATGAAACTATTGACAATACCATGGCGTAGGCCAGGCGTACCTTAGTTCTCAAAATGATGTGGTTTGATTTCCTGACTGCTGCTTCCATGAGTGTTGATGGTGGATCCAAGCAAAATGAAGTCTCTGACAGCTTCAACCTTTTCTCCATTTATCATGATGTTATTTATTGGTCCAGTGGGGAGGACTTTTCTTTTTTTTACATTAAGGTGCAATTTATACTGAAGGTTGTGGTCTTTGACCTACATCAGTAAGTATTTCAAGTCATCTTTGTTTTCAGCAAACAAGATTGTATCATCTGCATATCACAGGTTGTTAATGAGTCTTCCTCCAATCCTGATGTCACATTCTTCTTCATATAATCCAGCTTCTCAGATCATATACTCAGCATACAGATTTAAAAAGTATGGTGAAAGAATATAACCCCGGCACACACCTTTCCTGATTGTACACCATTAAATGTCCCCTTGTTTTGTTCAAATAATTGCTTCTTGGTCTATGTGCAGGTTTCTCATGAGCACAATTAAGTGTTCTGGAATACTCATTCTCTTCAATGTTTATCCATAACTTGTCATGCTCCACACAATCAAAAGACTTTTGTAATCAATAAAGCACAAGTAAACATCTTTCTGCTACTCTCTGCTTTCATACATACATAAACACATGTGGTGGTGGTGGTGGTGGTGTGCTATGGAGTTGGTTCCGACTCATAGCTAACCTGTAAAGGGTTTCTGAGGCTATAAATCTTTACGGGAGCAGAAGGCCTCATCTTTCTCCCGCGGAACAGCTGGTAGTTTGAATTGCTGAACTTACATAAATACATACATACAACTATTTATATATCTTGGTTTTAGCTCAGTATTGGGAGTTACCATAGCCCTGGTGGTATAGTGTGTTAAACATTGGTCACAAGGTCAGCAGTTCTAATCCATCAGCAGTCCTGAGGAAGAAAGATGAGGCTGTCTTCTCTCATAAAGGCTGATAGTCTCAGAAGCCCTATAGGGTTGGCATGGGTTGGAATTGATTGGATGAAAGTGGGAGTCAGACATACCTGGATTCAAATCCCAGTTTTGCCACTTATTAACAAAGTAACCTTGGAGTCCTGGTGTGACACTGTGGGCTAATGCATCAGACTGCAAAGTCCTTTGAACTGCAAACTTGGTGGGTCAGGCTCACTTTGGAAACCCTGTACAGGGTTGCTATGGGTCGGAATCGACTAGAGGACACTTAACAACAACACAGTAACCTTAGAGTCAAATCATATCCCTTTGCTGAGACTCCACTTTCCTTTCTGTAAAATAGGCATGTTATAATAGATCAGACCTGCCCATGGAGGCTGATGTAGAAGTTCAGAGTCAGCTTGTAACCAGTCAGCACAATGGCTGCCCTTGGCCCGCCCAGTAAGGAAACACAAGGTTTACACTGTTGCTACTGTTATTGTGTCTGATGCCTTTGTTACCCTTAGTCCATTCAGCTCCCAGTCATGGGTAAGAAAGTTAGATGCAACAGGGTACCCACCCAGAAAAACAGAGGGAATGGAAGCAAATGCTGTTGAATGATGATGCATGGAGGAGATTGTACTTATTGCAATGAAACAATGGTGTAAAGCCAATGTTCTCCCATGTAAACTGTTACTCAGTTCATAATTTTAAAAATTAAAAAACAAAAAAAGAGGGTACCCACATCCAGGTCGCAAGTGTGTTTTGGGTGGCTAACACAGTGCATCGTCGTCCATTTTTAAAACTCAAATTAGCTTGCTGTCTTTGAAAGAATGGGAGATTGTACATTAAATACAAGCTCTCAGTCTCTCTGAAAATTTCAGAAGCTTGCACCCTATCAGAATCACATCCACCCATACTGGGATCAGCTGCAGCTGAGAAGTGTCCCTCTCTATTCCGGGCATGCGCTTTTCACTCTGCCCGCGTCCCCTCCTCCTTATTGCAACACTACCAGACTGCGTCATTCATTTGCCTCGATTGTCAGCCGAGGGAGGATTTTTGCCTAGAGATTTTCTCCTTGATGAGATCTACCAAGAAAGCTCATAGTCACCAAGAACCCATCAGAGTCAAACGACAAGAAAAATCCCCTCGCACTACTTCTAAATATTCTTCTCCCAACTCAGGGAATGGTGTCCAGACACCCCCTTGAAAACTCCATGGTCCTTTGGATGCTGAGAAGCCATCCTCCCACTTCTGCCTGCAGATAGCTCCCCTGGCTGGCCCCAGCCCCTGCAGGAAGGAGCCGGTGAGCAAAGCAAATGGCTCTCATCTGACCAGGCTGGGCGCAGCTTCTTGACTTTAATTGTGGATGCCGTAATTAGATGATGGCAGAGTGTACCCGGGGTTCAGCTTTCAGCCCCAGGTCCCACCGACAAGCCATCCCGTTTGGAAGTTCGCCTGACATTCCTGAGCCGGCCTGCTTGCCAAAGAAAACTCCAGCAAAGGCTTTTCTTGGCACTGAGTCAAGCCCCAGCCTCAGCAGGAAAACCAAAAACATTTACACAGCTGGGCCTGCGACGCCCGCTTCCCTCAAGACTTTGTCAGGGTTCGGACGGCTCGGCGGACTCGGGGGGCACTTCTGAAGGGGCCTGTGTTCCTGAGTATGGCCAGCCAGGCACAGCGGCCCAGACAGAAAACACCAGGACCGCCCGGGAGGCAGGAGAGAGGAGGAGGCTTGGAGGGCTTCCATCCACACCGCTGGCCCCATCCACCCACATCTGCAGGTCATCCTGGCCAGCTCGCCACCCCACCTGTGCATGTTGGCCACTAAAATTTCCCAAGAGCTCATGGAATATGGCATGCCTGTAACCCCAAGCTGAAAGCTCTGGGGGACAGCCTTTTTCTCTCTCTCTTTCTCTGCACTCTGTTCCCCTGATTCTTCCTGGTGAGCCTTGGCATGGGATTCTAAGATGCTCTCAACCTCCTCTCCCCTGCTGCTCACCCCTAGGGACCCCTCCTGACCTCCCTGTGTTTGCTTTTCTGTGGCTAAGAGCCCTCGGACCTGGCGAGTGAACTCTGATACCACATGTGTCAGAGTAGAACTGTGCTCCCTAGGGTTGTCAATGGCTGATTGTTAAGAAGACTGCCCGGCCTTTCTACCAAAGCACCTCAGGGTGGAGTGGAACATCCAACCTTTCAGTTAACCATATGCACCACTCAGGGCCCCCAGAGGTGCTGGAGGAGGAAGTTCAAAGCCAGGAACCCAGGCACAATGATCAGAAGAGCATGCTAAAATGGTCACTTTATCTACGGAGTCCTTGGAGAGTCCTTCCATATCCTTCATCCAGTCAGCTCCCCCCAGGCCAGACCAGACCCCAATATCTCCTTCCTGCACCTGAACAGCAGTCTCTTCTGCTTCCACAGCCCTTGCTCTGAGCCAGCTCAGCCTGCCCCCTCCCTCGAATGTGAAACAAGTATACTGCCAAGTGCCCACAACAGAATTGTGCACTATTTAATGAGTATCAAACAAATACTTATGTACCCAGCTACCAGGTACAGAAATACCCTGGAGTTGTGCCTGGCCAGTTCTAATTCAAGGATCCCTGGTGATGCAATGAGTTAAGCACTGGGCTGCTAACCAAAAGATGGTTGGTTCGGTGGCATTGATTACAATCTATGTATTGTATCAACATTCTCTTTATTTCTCCTCTAGTTGCTGTTGTTTTGGTTGGTAAGTGTTATCAAGTAGATTTCAACTCATAGCAACCCTGTGTAGGGTTTCCTAAAAGCAGCTGGTGAGTTTGAACCACCGACCTTGTGGTTAGTAGGCCAGTTCGTATCCTACAGTGCCACACCAAGATTCCCATTAAATTAGCTACCTCGCCCCTCAATGTCTTGTCTAGGCTTTATACTGACTGGATCACTCTGGTTTCATATAGGCAATTTCTAAGGACAATATTTAAGGATGATGGTCTTCTATTGTTTTGAACTAAACTTGTTTGTCCATTTAAAGATAACTTCAGGGGATAGTTTCATTTCAAGGTTTGAAGTGTATCTCAAGGCAACAGTCTTAAAGCTTCCTCCAACCCCAGTGGGTCCAGTAAGTCTACATTGTTTGGAAACTTGAAGTTCTGTTCCACATTTATTCCCTTTCTATCAGTATCTATCTATTCTGTTCCTGGTAGACAGTTCGGGGTCACTCTGAGACCATAAGGAGTCTTATTTTATGATGCACAAGGGCTTGGTACTTTTACTATTGTGTTGTTAAATGCCATTGAATCGGTTCTGACTCAGAGCGACCCTATATAGCAGGGGTGGGTAACCTTTTTTTCTGCTAAGGATCATTTGGATATTTATAATATCATATGTGGGCAATACAAAATTATCAACTTAATAATGATCAAACATTTAATTAACTCACCCCTAACTCCACGGCATTTAACAGCAGATGTTCTCCACCCCTGCTGTATAGGGTTTCTGAGGAGTGCCTGGTGGGTTTGAACTGCTGACCTTGTCATTCAAACTGACCTTCTGGTCCAGTTTTTACAACAGCAACTGGAAAGTGACACAAAACTAAACACGTTTGCTTTCCTGCAGAATTTTCCATAGCTTTTCATGCTTTTATGTACGGACGTGCACGTTACTTTCCACAAGTACTGCCTGTTTATCAGGCACTGTGTCAGACCCAGGTGCTAATAACCCTGCCCGGAGGGAGTAAGTGTGGTGGGCAGAAGTGTCGGATTTAAAATCTGGCCATGGCTTTTACCACTTCCTGCCTGGCTTTGCAGGCTTGGGCAAGTTCCTTGTTATCTCTGGGCTAACATCTACTCATCTGCAAAATGCGAGTTCCAAAATTGTGAGTCCTTAAGAAACATATCCTCTCTTTCCAACACACCAATAAGCATGCACATTTTTTCTTAAATATTGTAAGAAGGACCTGAAGGAGGGGAACCTTGAGCTGGGTCTTGAGGCTTTGGACATGCCTAAAGGGAGAAGGGAGCCCTGGTGGTGGGCACTGTGAGCTGATGGGCTGCTAACCTCAAGGTAAGCAGTTTATACCAGCCAGTCAGTCCTCAGGACAATGATGAGGCGAGCCAGTGCCTTGAAACCCTAGAGAACAGTTCACTCTGTCTTCTAGGGTCGCTATGAGTAGGAATTGACTAAACCACAGAGGGTTTGGTAGGAGAATAGTCCAAGTCAAGGAGAAGAGCTGGGCAGTCTAGAGTGTGTTTAGGGATTGATAAAGAGAACAATAATAAACAACATTCTTATCAATGGAGAAACGATTGGAAGTTGTCAAAGACTTTATTTTTCTTGGATCAACCATCAACACTCATGGAAACAGCAGCCAAGAAATTAAACGACGTACTGCATTAGGCAAATCTGCTGCACATGACCTATTTAAAGTGTTGAAGAGCAAAGACATTGGCTTGAGGACTAAGGTGCGCCTGACCCAAGCCATGGTATTTTCAATAACCTCATATGCATGCGAAAGCTGGACAGTGATTAAGGAAGACAGTAGAAGAACTGATGCATTTGAATTATGGTGTTGGAGGAGAATATTGAAAATACCATGGGCGGCCAAAAGAACAAATAGATCTGTGTTGGAAGAAGTACAGCCAGAGTGCTCCTTGGAGGCCAGGATGGCCAAATTTCATCTCTCATACTTCGGACATATTGTCAGGAGGGACCAGTTGCTGGAGAAGGATATCAAGTTCGGTAAGGTGGAGGGTCAGAGAAAAAGAGGAAGACCCCCAGTGAGATGGATTAGCCAAGTGGCAGCATCGATGGACAACAATTATGAGGTTGGCCCAGGATTGGGCAGTGTTTCGTTCTGCTGTGCATAGGGTCACTATGAGTCGGTACCGACTGGATGGCACCTAACAACAACAACAAGGAGAACAATGGAGTCAATATAGAGGGTTCATCCGGGGTAACAGGCAAGGATGATGATTAAACACATAAGATCACGTTATTGTCACCCTTCTCCATCCGCATCCCACCATAAGGGCCACCAAAGGCAAGCAAGGCAGAAACCTTACAATCTAGAACATGCGTTCTCATCAGGGTGAAATTTACTTCTTGAGGGACAAAACCCAAGCAAACAAGCATACAACACAGATATCCAGAATACCTGTGGTATTAAAATGTCAGGGATGGGGAAGTGAGCAGGAACAACTGTCTAACAGGGCTCCATCAACCCACTGCCATAGAGCCAGTTCCGACTCATAGCAACCCTATGTAGGGCTCCCAAGGCTGTAAGTCTTTATGGGAACAGAAAGCCTCATATTTCTTCCTCAGAGCAAGTTGTGGAATCGAACTGCTGAGCCTTCAGCTAGCAGAGCAATGTATAACCCACAACACCAGCTGTTGTTGTTATTGTTAAATGCCGTGGAGCCAGTTCTTACTCATAGTGCCCCTGTATTGGGTTTTTGAGGATTGGCTGGTGGATTTGAACTGCTAACCTTGTTATGAGCCTTCCAGTGCTTATCCTACAGCACCACTACGCCAACAAGTTTCTTTAAAAGGCTCCTTGGTGATGGTGCTTGCGTACTGTCGAGTCAGCTCCAACTCATAGCCACCCTGTATAGGATTTCCCAGACTGTAAATCTTTATGAGAGCAGAAAACCTGATCTTTCTCCCATGGAGTGGCTGGTAGATTTGAACTGCTAACCTTGTGTTAGCAGCCCAACTTGTAAAGTACTAGGCTACCAGGGAAACGGACTCCTTAAAGGAATATATAAGGGAGAAAAAATGTTTTAAGGTTGAGGAAACACTGATTTATAGATTACCATTTCAAATGTCTCTAGGAATCAGGTAGAAATCTAGGGAGTAAAATGAAGTTAAAGAGCCCTATGGGTTAGGCGTTGGGCCGGTAAGCACAAAGTTGGCCATATAAACCCACCAGTGATTCCTATACTTTCAGTCTCAGATACTCTATACCGGGTCACTATGAGTCAGAATCTACTCAGTGGCAATGGGTTTAAAACGAAGTAGGTAAGGTGTGAGGCAATAAGGAAGAGTAAGGACTACAGCAAACTGGCCTGCCCAGACTAAGCATACTTATTTAAAAGCGTCATTGTTCAGGCCAAACAAATACATCTTCAGGTTGCATTGGATCTTCCAGTTTACGATTCCAGACTTCAACAAAGAATCCAGCTTCCACGACCAATACAAAAGTAGAACTCAACCTGGCCCGATGTCCATTGGTTGCTGCCACGTGAGGCGCACCCCCTCAGCCCCTCCTCCCAGATCACTCTCCTGGTGGCTTCTTCCCGCATCCTCCCTCAGGCAGAACCGGAAGCCATGTTCCACAGCATACTCACACGCATATTATTGGGATTAATGTCGCATGATGCATAATTAATGAGACTGAATAAATATGCAGATTGGCAATCACTGATTGACTGCTATGATCAGATTTCTGAACGCAGGCTAATTGATTGGCTGCCTGTAATCACCATATTCAGCGGTGTTTTCTTCTGCACGGAAGCAAACAAATCCTGGGGTGGGGGACAGTGGGGGGCTGACCTTGCCTGGAAATTTCATCACTGTTCCAGATAAAATGCCCTTGGCCAAGAATGGGTGGGGTGGTCAGGGAAGTATAATCGTCACTGTTGTGTCCATACAGAAAAAAGGGCCCAAAGCCAAACCCACTGCCACCCATTCGAGTCCAACTCACAGTGACCGTGAGGGCAGAATAGAATTACTGCACAGTGTTTCTGAGACTGGCAATCTTGATGGGAGCAGACAGCCTCGTCTTTCTCCTACGGAACAGCTAGAGGGTTTGAACTACTGACCTTTTGGGTAACAGCCCAATGCTTAACCCACTGCACCACCAGGGCCCCTGAAAACAGGGTCAGAGAGAGTACTTTGCTCAACATCTCACAGTTAATAGGTGGGGAACCAGGATCTGAACCCCATCTACCAATCCCCAAACCTCTATGTTCCTTCCTTTCTCAACTGATTCTGACCCCATGGAACTGATGTGCAGGAGAGGAGAAGGGGAATTTGCTCATCAATTCATTCAATATCTACTGGGCATGCACTCCGTCAGATACCCATCTGTTAGTCAGTCCTACTGTGGTGGCTTTAGCGTAGCTATGATGTTGGAAGCTAGATACCAACAGAATCACCCATGCTGGGCAGGTTTCCATGGAGCGTTCAGATAAAGACAGACTAGGAAGAAAGGTTTGGCAATCTAGCTCTGAAAATCAACCAGTAAAAAACTTTATAGGTCACAGCAGAGTCATTTCTGACTCGCTTGCTCTGTACAGGAAGGCTCATCTGCTGGAGGAGGACATCACATTTGGTGCAGCAGAGAGCGAGCAAGTAAATGGAGGCCCTGGTGAGATGGAGCTACACAAAGACCAGCGATGGACTTGAACATGCCCGTGACCGTGAGGATGATGCAGGACCAGGCAGTCTTTCCTTCTGTTGTAAGTGAGGTCTCCATAAGTCAGAATTGATTCGCTGGCAACAGACATGTACTCTGTACCAATACCGTCTCAGATGCTGGGGTTACAGCAGTGAACTCACCCATTTTCTGGGACAAAGATGGTGCTCTGAGAGTACAGAGAGACTGCTTCTCCCCATGAGCAGGATTCTAGGGAACAGAACATACTTGGAAAGAAGAAGATCCTAAGCAAAGCTAAAGTCAAAAAAATAGCAGCAGGGTCATGCATGCAAAGAGACAAATGGGCCTGTTGGGTACCTAACAATGGTGGGGGGTGACACACCGATGATTGTGGGGAAGAGTTAGGGACCATACTGTGGGATCCCTGAATGCCAGAGGGAAGGGGATGGAATCAGGAAAGGACTTTCCTCCTTGGAAACAGCAATAGGGTTCTTTGCTGACCACCACCCCTGTATCTACCTCCTTCTACTACCAACACCATTAAACCCCATCGTCATTGCATCAATTCCTACTCATAGTGACCCCTACAGGACAAAGTAGAACTACCCCATAGGATTTCTAAGGCTGTAAATCTTTAGGAAGGCAAACTGCCTCATCTTTCTCCTCAGAGTGGGTAGTGGGTTCCAACAGCAGCCTTTGGTTAGTGGTCCAGCACTTAACCCACTGTGCCACCAGAGCTCCTTCTTCCATATTAGAAAGGAAAAAATGGTGGTACACAGCTTACCAAACTCTACAAAACCTTTTGGTTCTTATTTTGGCATTTCTTCCTACCACATGACCCCCTTTCCAGTACCCCACACCCAGAGCCCTGGCCCCCTACTCTCCAATGTCCTGAAGAAACTGTTTACAGCAAAAGGCCAGGATCCTCATCACTGACACACTAGTGATGGAATTCAGACTCTGCGTTTTGTTGTTAAAGGGGCTCTGCATTCATTTTTCCATCTAGTTTAATTTAAATAAGGTCAATGCACATAACTGCTGACCAAATGACCTGGTAAAAATGACAGCCTGGAAGACTCGATGGGCTAGTTCTCTTCTGTCACGTGGGGTCACATTGACGGCACCCAACAGCAACAAACACAAAGGGAAGTCAAAAAGCATTGCTACTAGGGTTCCAGTTCGTACATGCATTGTTTATTCCAACCAAAACATGTTGAAACATGTGTGCAATCAGTGGAGGACTACAAACAAGCTCTCTCAATAATACACTTGCCTTAGTCTTCTTCTTCTTGTTCAGTTCCGTCTCATAGTGATCCTGTATAGGGTTTCTGAGGAGCGGTTGGTGTGTTTGAACTGTCAACCTTGCAATTCAAGCTGACACTGCAGTTGAATGCCTATCCTATAGTGCCACACAAAGACTCCATTGTCTTTGTAGGGTGGCTTCAAGAAAAGGTCCAATCAAAACAGTGGCTTCCTCGGGCATGTTAGTTCTCTAGTGACCACACTGGTCTACATGTGAGTAGAAGTGAGGGAAAGTCCGTAATGAAGATATGGGCTGAGTTTGACTGCATTCCATAGACTCCTGTTGACCTTGAGATGAGAGAGAGAAGAGGAAGAGTTGGTTGGTCCAAAGTTTGGGGAGACTTAGGAACTGCTGAGCCCATGGACATTAACCTAGCCACAGTGAGCTAGAGCTGAGAGTAAAGCATCCAGCTGATATGAACTGAGGGGAGATGCACAAGAATGCCCAAACTTGCAGATAGTACTCATTTGGCCTAGCTTTGATAGCTTGATAACCAGAGCTCAACTACAGGAAAATAAAGAAATTTGATAAAGGAAACAAGTGTAAATTGCTACAGTTTTATTAACTTGACCTATACTTATGGATGTAGTAGCTCAAAATATCAATGTAGAGAGAAGGAGTTTTAACATCAAGGATCAAACCTAGGCCCTCTGTTTACAGGGTTGATAGGAATGGGCAACTTAGACTTTGGCTTCCTAAAGTGGGCTGCGGATGGAGTTATAAAGGCACAAAGTGGCTGGCTTACAAGTTCTCAAGAGGGAGTTTAATATCCGAGTGTGTGAAGGAAGGTAGAATACTGACTGAATACGTTTCATCTTGTCTAAATGGGTCTGGTGAAAGGAGATGGGGATAGGATTCTTTTGATTCAGTAGTGAGTAATTGTTATCATGACTAATTGTGATTGCCACAACTGTAAAGGTAGAAGTTTTGTAAGAGAAAGTGGGAAGTAGTTAATCTTACATTCCAGGAACAGAGGACCCTGGGATCATCAAGAAAGAAGAGCAGGAGCGGAACATGGGACCCTAATCAGAGAAGCCGTGACAGAGATGGAGACAGGCGATGACATGGAGAGAGAGAGCTGAGAACTCAAGACTCATGGAGAGAGAAAGGCTGTGTGCTGGAGCCTAGGAGGCAGGCTTACAGAATGTGCCCTTTGGTTGTTTAAATGATTATATATTTCTGGGTGGTTTTGTGTACATTAAAAAAAAAAAAGAGGGAATAGAAGCAAATGATGCATGGATGGGATTGTAATCATTGCAATGAAACAAAATATGGTAGGATGAGTGCCTATCTGAGCAATCACATCCTGATTAAAGGAAAGGAATTAAAGGTGCCTGATGGGAGATTGGGCCTGAAGGTTCCTGACATCCACTGCTATCCCTACAAATAGCTGCAGGAGCTCCCTGGGCCAATAAATCATCCGGAATCTTGGGCAAGAGTTGGAGGGCACATAACAATGGACTAGTATTCCCAATGGCAATGGCATGAGGGGGAGGAATGGTTATAGATTGAATAACCCTTCAAAATACTAAGGGACTTCAAAAAATTCATGGAAAAATGTAGAATCAAAAGGCAATGAAAAAAAAAAAAGTAATGAAAATTTCCCACCAGCTTTGTGAAGGCCCTTCGTATGTGTTGTAAATCCTAACTCCTGGTAGCACCATGGTTAAAGCACTCAGCTACTAACTGAAAGATTGGCAGTTCAAGCCTGTCAGCGACTCCACAGGAGAAAGATGTGACAGTCTGTTTCTGTAAAATTTGTGTTGTTGTTGTTGTGAAGTACCATCAAGTCAGTTCTGACTCATAGCGACCTGCATAGAGTTTTCAAGGAGCAGCTGGTGAGTCTGAACTGCCGATCTTACATTTCAAACTGACCTTATGACTGAGTGCTGATCCTACAGCACCAGCCCAGGACTCACAGCAGTATTTACAGTCTTAGAAACCAGATGGGGACAGTTCTAACCTACAGGGCACCCTCCCTATGAGTCAGAAAAGATTGGACAAGTTTAGGCTTTGATTTCATATGTGTGCTTTTAGTCCTATTTAAGGATCGTTTTCTTTGTTATGTTAATGATGCAATACTAGTATGTTGCCAAGTGCCCTCAAACGGGTTCTGACTCATAGTGAGCCTGTATAGGATTTCTGAGGAGCAGCTGGTGAGTTCGAACCACTGACCTTAGGTCAGTGCTGATCCTACAGTGCCACATCAGGACTCCTTTTACCGTGTGCTGTTCCTGTGAGCTCTACCTGTATGAGGAGTATTAGTGTGATGTGTCTTAATCTTTCTTTTAAGGTATAAAATGACTGGATTAAGCAAGGAAACCAAGATGGAGGGAGATAGTTGCCATGCCACATAAAGATCATCAAGGACTCAGGATAGACTTTGTTACAGCAGCAATAGATGGGGTATTGACAAAGAATGATCACACACACACACACACACACACACACACACACACAGAGAGAGTCTTCTCTCAATTTTCTTATTATTCTACAACACTGTTGTTGGTTACCGCTGAGTTGATTTCAACTCACAGTGAACCCATAGGGTTTTCTAGTCTGAGTCTTTACAGGAGAAAATCACCAGATCTTTCTTCCTTGGAACCACTGCAAAGATTTGAACCGGCAATCTTTATTTAGGTCCGTAGCCAAGACTTAACAGTTGTCCCACCACAGCAGACTAACGGAAACCCGGGTCCTCAGAGTCCTGGGATCTGCTTCCTGTTGTCTGACTTGAATACCTCTTTCTTCTGTCTTCTCACCTCTTGAATGGGACTAATGGAACAGTGGTACCCCACTGTTTCAGTTCTGTTTTACTGTGTGACAAATAACCCCAAAGCATGATTTAAATAAATAAATTTTAAAAAAAGAAGAAGAAGACTGCCTCATTTGGATCACAATATTTGGGTCAGGAGTTGGGAAGAGTTCTGTTGGGTGGTTCATTTCGATCTATGGGGCCTCCACTGGGCAATGCGAATTGAGGAATCCACTTCCAAACTCACATGTATGTCTGGCGCCATGACATTCCTCCAGGACCTGCTCATGATACTTGTGTCTCCTCACAGCATGGCAGCTTGGAACCCAAGAACACATGTTCGAAGAGACCCAGATAGAAGCTGCAGTGCTTCTTATGATGTGCTGCTCTTGTTAAGTCCTGTCAAATAGATTCCTGCTCATCAAGACCCTGTATAGGGTTTCTGAGGAGCAGCTGGTGGGTTTGATCTGCCAACCTTGTCGCTCATAGCCCAGTGCTGATCCTATAGTGTCCTACCAAGATCTCCTGTTATGACCTAGCCTCAGAAATTCTAGAAGATCACTTTTGTTGCTTTTTAACTGGTCAAAGCAATTCACAAGGCCAACCTAGATTCAAGGATGTCAATACTGGGAAGTATCGCACCCATCTTTCATCCAACACCCAATCTTTACAGATTTTTGTGAGATCTTTGTTGAGATGTTGTAAAAGTAAATCGAATTATGTTGCCACCACCCTGACCACAAGGAGCCCTGGTAGCATAGTGAATTAGGAGTTGGGCTGCTAACCACAAGGTCAGCAGTTTGAATCTACCAGTCTCTCCGAGGAACAAAGGGGAAGCTTTCTGCCCCCATAAAGATTTATAGCCTCAGAAACCCTATACAGGGTCACTATGAATTGGAACATACTCCATGGCATACAACCACCACCACCACCACACTGACCATGGCCACCTGCTCCTCCAACATCCTTATCAGTTTTCCAGGTGGTCCAGCCCCAGACTAGTCATCTGACAGCTTCCCCCATGCTGCTGCCTTCCCATTCCTTGTACACGTCACCACCCCTCCTGTCCCAGGGCCTTTGCCAACACAATTCCCTCTGCCTGGGACGGCCTTCCACCCACATCCTTTTACATGACTAACTTCTCATCCTTCTGATCTTGGGTGGAGAATTGCCTCCTCCAGGAAGCCCTCCCTGACACCTAGAGCAGTCAGCTCCTTTGCTAAATGTTCTCATTCCCTGAGCCGCATGGGACTCCGTCAGAGTCTGGATTATGACTGATTCTCCCTCAATCTTTTGTGTCACAGTTAACACGGTGTCTATCCCACATTGCAGAACCTGGAGCATGGCACCTGGAAAGATCAGAAGATGCTTGCTGAAGGGAAAGAAGGAGGAAGTGGAAGAGGAAGAGGTCAGTGCAGGCCTTCTTCACATGTCACACCACCATCAGCTCCATTGTCATGGGTACCATGGTAACCCCAGGGTTACACTCTGCCTCTACCTTCACACCCACCACTGGATGTCACTGGGAGGGCCTCGTCCAAGCATCCTGGAACCCCTGCACTCCAGGAAGTTCTGCCAACCTGAGCACTCAACACACGCCTTTTCCTTTGGGGCTAGCCTGGCTCTAAGTTCACCATAGAACAGCAAAAGCCCCAGAGAGCCCAGAGGAAGTCACCGAGTGGGGCTGTGAACACTGGAAAGGAGTGTAAATTAGGAATAGCCAAGGGACTCCTTCCTTTCCATCTTCACCATCTGGGACACCAGGAGCCTGGGATGCTGTTTATACAGATAGTGAGCAGGCATTCACCTTGCCCAGTGAGAGGAGTCAGAACATGACCTTACGCTGAATGTTCCTTGGGTGCGGTGGCAGCAGTTACCACTGAGTGGGTACTTGCTATATAGCAGACATCTCCTAGGATTCCATAGAATCAATTCTGACTCATAGCAGAAAGGGAGGAGGAAAATTGTCAGGAAAAGTATCTGCTCCAGAGTAAGACCCCGTGTAGGAGCTACTCGTTTTATATACATTGAACAGCTGAGGAAATTGAGGCTCCGAGTAGTGAAGACCATATCCAAACACCACATGGCCGTTAACTGGTGAAGACAGCATTCAAACCCAGGTCTCTTGACTCAGATGTGGGGACAGGAAGAAAGCAGGCATGGCCCTGAGAGAGAAGTTCCATGTCAGGAGCACACAGGTGTTCCCAAAACACACAATGTGCAGGTGCTCAGGCATATGAAACTTCTCTCTCGGGTTTCTTCACTCATGTGCACACTCTACACAGAACCCAACACACGCACATGTTCACACTCATACTTCCTAATTCACACTCTTTGACACACCCACTCTCACTCATTCTCACAGTCTCCTGTTCACACTCACACACAGGATTCAGTTATATGGCATCCTGAACCATCCTCAGTCAGAGTCCAAAGCCTGTGGTGCCCGTATGATGCCTGAAGCAGTGGCTGCACTCCCAGCTTCCTGACAGAGACTCATGAAGCGAGCTCTGGATAGTAGCTGGACAGCAATGTGCTTTGGGGAGTGAGAAGAATGCCCTGCTGGCCCTTCAGCCACAGTATCGGGGTAACAGGAGCAGGCAGGGTAAATCCCCGGTGCTCCCTATTCCCTTTCTAGGCAGCTCTGTCCTCCAAGGAGACAGGATAAAGCCCAAACTTTAGACCCAGTCCTGACTCCATACTTCCTTGGGTAAGTCCCTTAACCCTGGCCTCAGTGTCTTCATCTGCCAAATGGGTATAAACAAGGACTCAGCTCCAAGTTTTTGTTTGCAGTCTAACTGAGATAGTTCACATAAAGTTCTTGGCATTAGTCTACAGCACCAACCAACCAATCAGCTTTCATCAAATCAACTCCTACTCATGACGACCCCATGCATTTCAAAGTAGATCTGTGCTCCATAGGGTTTCTCTCTTCTGAGGTACATTCTTCAGGGTGCATTTGAACTACCAGCCTTTTGGTTAGTAACTGTGCCATTGACCATCTGCACACCAGAGACCTAGCTACAGTAAACCTCTTATGGATGTTGACACTCGTTATTGTGTATCGTTGCTGTTGGTATTGCTACTGTAGCAGAAAGTTGCTAATTTGCATGAATGCCTGGAGATACTTCAGGGAGTTGCACCTCCAAGTCTGGTCATTTACAGGAAGAGAAACTAGGAATCACAGAAGTGGGGGTCCTTGAGTGATGGGACAAACCACCAGTCCCGTGACACCCCACAACATCTCCTGAGGCCCGCACTACACTGGTTACTATGGATTCAGTTCAGATTCATGATGACCCCAAGTATGTCAGAGTAGAGTTGTGCACCATAGAGTTTTCAAAACTGTAGGCTTTTAGAAGCACATCACCAGGTCTTTCTTCCTAGGTGCCGTCGGATAGGTTCAGACCTCCATAGCTTTAGTTCATGACTGAGCACTTAATTGTGCCACCAGGGCTGCCCAAGGAAAGTTTGCTCCAGGGCAAGGCCCAGAATAAGTTCTTTGCATTAAACCAAATTCACATCACCGAGTCAATTCCCACTCATAGCAACCCTATTGGACAGATTACAACTGTTCCTTAGGGTTTCTGAGATGGTCAGTCTTTACGGGTGCAGACAACCTCATCTCGCTCCTATGGGTCTGCTAGTGGGTTTGAACCACTGACCTTGCAGTTAGCAGCTTAATGCTTAACCCACTGCACCACCAGGGCCCCTCCATATCTGACCCAACTCAAAATTGAAGCCATTGCCATTAAGGTGATTTTGACTTCCAGCAAGTGTACAAGATAAAGTAGATCCGCTCCCTAAGGTTTCTGAAGCTGTCCATCTTAAGGGAAGCAGATTGCCTCATCTTTCTTCTGCAGAGTGGCTGGTGGCTTGGAACTGCTGACCTTTTGGTTAGCATCCCAACACTTAACCCATGGTGCCACCAGAACTCCTTCTCTGCACCAACATGCTCCCAAAAAGTGATCTTGTTTTGTTCCCACAAGTTGTAATGTAGAAATACACAGAAAATGTCCCCAACTGTCTCTGACGCCCAGATGGTTTCCTTGGGCTGTCCTTCAACTCCGTTGAGTAGGAAAAGGACAGAAGATGAGATTAAAGCAACGTCTGATTCACCATAAATAATAAATCAATACCCATCGGTGATTCACCCATCTTTCTTCAACAGGGTCTAAAACAAAAAATTAAATATACAACAAAGGAAACTATAAAGGAATACAAGAAAGAGCAGGAGAGGGATTTTCCTGCTGTTACTTGCCTTAAAAAAAAAATCCTCCAAGGGAACCAGGCTGGGTTGTGGGAGGAGGGCTGGGTGTCTCTGTGGGGGGTCGTCATACAAGCACACTGCCTGACTAAACACTCCCTCACTGCCAAGTGAGGGCTCATGCTGCACACAAAGGAGAGCCACCCAGAGTGGGGCTGGGGTGGGTGGGAGGAGAGGTGGGTCCAGCCTAGAGAATTTTGGGCCGTGGGCTCTGCCACTTCATCGGCCATGAGACCTTCTGGTTCTCAAAGACACCATACTTTCCACCACAGCATGGGGGCGGGCAGCATTTCTGCATCTCTAAGGGGCTACTAAACAGTAAGATGAGGTAGATCAGGAAGGACAGCAAGTAGATTACCGCAGGTCCAGTGCCATCCTGTTCCCATCCTTGTTCACAGCAGGTCCTGGCAGGGGTGCTTCCCCAGTGGACAGGGCCACCCTTGGATCATGCCAGCTCTGACATCTGCCCAAGTGAAGGGGCCATTCCTACAGTCTGTCTAGCTGTATTCTGAGTACCTGCTCCGTGCACATCAGGCAGGGCCTGCTGTGGCCCCAGAGCTTTTCTCTCCCACTCACAGGCTTCAGGGACTGTCCATGAGCGAAAGCTTCAGATCTCCAGACCTGCATGTACAACAGCCCCTGCTATCTCTAGCTGGCTGCCTGTCTACCCCTTGTGCTACCATAACAGAAATACCACTCACCCGAATCCAAACCACTGATGTAGAGTCCATTCCCATTCATAGTGACCCGATGGAACAGAATACAACTGCTCAATAGGGTTTCCAAGACTGTAAATCTTTACAGAAGCAGACTGCCATACCTTTCTCCAGTGGATTCAAACCACCAACCTTGCCATTAGCAGCCCAATGCTTAATCCTCTGCATCACCCGGGCACAATACAAATACAAGTGGTGGTAGTATAAAGCTCAGAAGTGCATTTTCTCACAGCTCAGGAGGCAAGTTCAAATCCAGTATGTGCCTCTAGAAGGCGGGGCTTTCCTTGTCTGTTTCAGTGTCTAGTTGCTGCCGGAAATCCCTGGAGTTCCTGGGCTTCTAGATATATATCTGTCTCCAATGTCATCGTTACATGGTGATGTGTCTCTCCTGTGGGTCTGGGCATCCCTGTGTCTTTGTGGATCTTTCTATAATTCAGGTGATTAGGTTCAGGACCCACCCAACACTGGAATGGCCCCACCTGCTTGGTTGATTGCATCATAGTACATTGCAACGTGGAAGGTGATTTCATTGCATTCGATTAGATTACACCCACAGGTATACCCACTGCTATTGAATCAACTACAACTCACAATGACCCCATTGGGCAGAGTAGAACCGCTCCTTAGGGTTCCTAACACTGCCAGTCTTACAGGAGCAGACTGCTTCATCCTTCCCCACCCACAGGTAAACAGGGTTAGGATTCCAACACATATTTGAGAGGAGGGACACAATTCAATCCATAATACTTCTCACTGACCTCAATTCTCCATCCTTCCTTGTATCCATATCCTTTGTCATGTGACCTCACAGTACCCTCTCCCTCTGACTCGAGGCTCAGTCATGTGATTAGCTTTGACCAATGGGACATTAGCTGATGAGCTTGGGGGTTTTCTCTGCCCATCGTACCTATAACAAGCTAACCTTTTGAATGATGAGACATGTGGAGACCAGCCAAGCCTCCCAGTCATGCCTGATGAAGCCAGCCTAGATCAGCTGGTAGCCAGCCAACCCAGCAACCCCAGTGAAGCCAGCCAAGATCAGCAAGGTCACCAGCCTGATCAGACATATGAATGTGAGGAACCTAGATCAGCACAGCCCAACCCAGCATAGTAGAGTCACACCAAGGAGCAGGTTCAGAAGCTCAAGGAGAAAGGAGCTGATCTTTGAGTGATGATCTGACCTCTCCCTGGAACTGAAGGAAAGCTTGGTTTGGGACTTTGACCTTTGAACTTCACCAGTCAATTGTGGAAAGCACATGGCCCTTGGGGATATATGGAACTAGTGTTCAGTCCAGCTCTTTCCCTTGTGCACAAAGCAGTCACCAGCATTGCTGGAGGAATACAAAGTACAAGGATTCATTGAGTCCTCCCCTGCTCCTATTATACAGGGGAGAAAACTGAGGCTGAACAATTAATCCAAGGCTAGGTGCCCTTCATATAGACAGGTCCCAAGTAGAGGGTACAATCCAAGTAGGTTTTCCAAGAGCAGAAAGGGAGCTGCCCAGCACCCCACCATCTTCTTCCCCTCTTTCTCCACATATTCCCCTCCCCCAACTTCCTCTCTTTCCACCCCCTGCCCGCCTCCAGTTTCATTTCAGTAGTACCCCTGACCCCTGTCCCTGGGGCCAGCATTAGATTACAGATAATGCTCAGGCAGGCAGGCCAGAGAGGCCCCCACCCCCATCCATGACTTCTGCCAGTGGATAAATTAGGGGGTGGGGATGGGCAGGAGGCAAAAACAGGCTATAGAGCAGAGCGATGAGATAAGAGCATAAAAGGCTAGGATGGTGGGTCAAAAGGTAGGAGCCCACCACAGAGAAAGAGCTTCACAAGCAGGACACCTAGGGGTTTCACCAAAAGGCCCTGACCTCCAGGCTCCTGGTCCAATGCTCCTATGAGCTATGAAAGCAAGTCTCTTCTGACCTTAGATGGACACTTCCTTGCTTATAGCACTGCTGCAAAACCCTGGCAACCCAGTGTTATTGCATGGACTCTGACTCACAGTGACCCTGGGAGGCACATCTTTTCCATAACCCAGGGGATGTACAAATGATCAGTGATTCAAACTCACCAGCCACTGCTTGGAAACCCTATACCGGGTTGCCATGAGTCAGAACCAACTCGATGGCATTGAACAACACCAACCCCCATTTTACAGATGGAGAAACTGAGGCCCCATGGCAGATAGCTGTCAAAGGGACTGGATAAAACCCCAGTCTCCAGTTCCGTGTAGACTTGGACATTCTAGATCCTAAAGGGCTGGGGGCATGGGGACAGCAGGGAGGTGTTAATATTTGCTGGCAATGACTTTGTGCTGGTGTGAAGCTTTAAGATAAGTACCAGACTGCTGAATAGAACTGGCTCGAGGGGACTCAGCAACAGCACTTTGTGCTGGGCCCTGGGTTACAAGGTGAGCAAGGCAGACATTGTGGGAGGGGCACCATAAACAGGCCAGTCCAGTGGGGGTCAGAGTGGGAACTGGGCACCTGGAAGGGCTGGGGGCCATTCTTGTTCATTTTGCCACACTCATCCTGAGGGTAACTCCAGGAGGTGCGTCATGGGGCATCAGTACACCCATTTCACAGGTGGGAAAGAGGTCCCTGGCCTTGAATCTCTTTTCTCCCACCTCACTGCCCACTCAAAGGAGCTCTGGTAGCATAGTGGTTAAGAATTGGACTGCTTAACCTCAAGGTTGGCAGTTCGAAACTACCAGCTGTCTTGTGGGGAAAAAGACAAGGCTTTCTGCTCCCGTAAAGTTTTGCAGCCTCAGAAAAGTTGTACAGGGTCCACGGTACTTAACAACAACAACAACAACAACATTGTCCCTTCATCCTCAGTGCTTCCTGGACCTAGATTCCCTGGGTCCCAAAGGGAGGACCAACCTCTGTCTGTCTCTATGGGAATGGGGATGGTGTAAGCCTGACTTGGACCACTATGGACCACAGGCAGGGACCAGCAGTCTGGAGAGACTACAAGGGGTCCTCAGCCCCCTGGTACAATAGGGGGATGCTCAGCGCTATGGAACTTTGGGCTGGGGTTGGGAGGTAGTGGACACAAATGCACACAATAACATTAGTTTTGAGAGCAGCTGGAATGTGACAGTTAGAATTCAGGACCAGGACCAAACAAGTACAGCAACAACGGGTCTCTCAGAAGCACTTGAGCAGCTCTCAGGGACTGGGGGTGTGCCAGAAGAATGGGCTTTGCATTGCCAGCACCACACATGGTCTCCCACAGTCTCCCAGGGCCCCTGCTGCTCCTCCTCTCCTTCTCAGGAGGTTTCTCCTTCCTCAGCTCCCTGGAGAAGCCTCAGAGGTCACCAACTCCTCACACATAATCCATTTTACAGATTTGGAGACTGAGGCCTGGATGGGGAAGGAACTTGCCCAAGGTCACACCACCAAGATGGGGCAGAGCCAGAATCAAACCTGGTCTGTGTGAAGCCAGGCCGGACACTCCAGCCAGCTCCCTAGAAATGAATCTCACGGTCTCTGTTGACTTCTAGGTTCTCTTCTTGTTTACTGGTGTTACTTTCTGTCTCTTTCTCTCGCCTTGCTTTCCACTTTCCCTCAATCTTTTCTCTCCTCCCTCACCCCTCCCCCTGTGTCTATCCCTGTGTCTCCCTTTCTTCTTTTTTTTATCTCTGTTGCCCTGTCTCTGTATGTGTAGGTCACTGTTTTTTGTCTCTTTCTTTTTCTTATTTGCTGTCTCTTTTTGTCTCTCTTAGTCTCTGTCTCTTTGTTTCTTTCTATGTAAGTCTCTGTCTTTCTCCTTTTCTCAGTCTCTTTCCACCCCTCTCTTTCTCTCTCAATCTCTGTCTCTGCCTCATTCTGTTTTTTCTGTTAGTATCTCTCTTTTTCTCCCTTTCTCTTGCGACTCCCACTGCTCTCCAGGCACCTTCCTCTCATACCAGTTTCACCTTTGGAGGGTCCCTGTGTCTCCCACCCACCCACAGTCTTTCCCAAATCCCCACACCTGAGCTCTGTACTGGCCATCCCAGAGGGCCCACCCAGGGCCCCCAGGCCCAGATTATGGGTGCACAAGGAGACCTCTTCCCACAGGTACAGAGCAGGCACCTGAAGGGGTGTGGGGTGATGAGCCCTGATTAAAGAATGTGCTTCCCCAGAAAGGCCTGGTTTGCATTACCTTAGCCGGGTCTGGGCCTGGGGGCCCCCCACATCTGTATGCATTTTTCCAGGGCACAGTGGAGTCTGCGTGTGCACACACGTGCGTGGGCCAGCCGGCAGCCATAATGACTTTCACATGGAGCCGGAAGTCCACTTCTCCAATCCCAAGCCCTGATTTTCCTGTCAAGAGAATTTGGATTCCAAAGGGGGGGGGGTGTATTACAATCACAAAGAAGACAGCTTTGCAGTGTGCACACAGGGGCCAAGGTTTGTGGAGTCAGACTGTAAAATGGAACCAGAATCCAGAGACAATGGGGGCAGGAGAGAAATGGGACAAGCATCAGCCAGGACTGGGGACAGACAGTCTGGCCCAGGACCTAGAGGTGGGCTCAGCTCCCTCCCCCAGGCAGGATAACATAGGAGTGTGAGCTGGATTCTTTCTCACTGGGCTCCTGACTTCGAATCCCAGCTCCTTCACTTGAAGCAGAGTCATTGCCGCCTCCTCCTCTGTTAAGTGGGCCTGTCTGCCTCACTCACTCCTCTGGCTGCTGGAGAATCCTCTAGCTGAGCACCCACATTACTCAACATCTCTAGCTGCTGCTCCATCCTGTTACCTCAGGCTCAGAGCCTGGGTGAGGGAGCTCACCCTGCTACACCCTGCTGCTGCTCACAGACTCGAGGTCTCTATCTATGTGGGTGGGCCCCTTGGCCCAGAATACTCTTACTCTAACCTTCAGGTCCTATTGGAAACAGAAGTCCCTCTATAGGGAAGCCTTTTGACACACACACATACACACACCCCCAGGGATGGGCAGGGGCTACAGGTTTCACCACTATGGACATTCCCTTTAGGATACCTAGTTCTTCTGTAAAGACTCATCCAATGTCTCCCTGACCCCTTCTAGACCATATGCTCCACAAGGGCTGGAACCTCACCCTGCTATGTTCTCTCTCCTCAGCACCCACTGGTACATCTCATTATAGGAATCTGTCACTGCTGGTGTTCACTGTCATCGAGTTGACCCTTGACTCAAGGTGATCCCCATGCATAAGGGAACGAAGTCCTATCTCCTCCTATGTATCCCCATAACTGGTTACACATTGAATCACTGTGATCCATAGGGTGCTTTTTTTTTTTTACTTTTTATATAGTAGATGGCCAGACCTTTGTTCCTAACCTTAGTGTGGAAATTCCATTGAAACCTGTTCAACATCATAGCAACACACAAGCCTTCACTGGCAAATAATGGTAAATTTGCATGCAAGTCCCCATTGACTGGGATTTGGACCCGGGTCTCCAGCATGGAGAGTGAGAATTTTACTACTGAGCCATCAGTGTTACCCTGTAGGAAATTTAAAATATTTATAGAACACCCACCATCTGGCAGACACTATGACCACAATAGTGAATGAACAGATAAGTGGATGTATGTATGTATGGATGGATGGATGGATGAATGGATGGATGGATGGATGGATGGATGGATAGGGGTAGATAGATGGAGATGAATGTATAGAAGAATAGGTAGATGGGTAGATACATAGGTAGATAAATAAATGGATGTGTAGATGGATGAGTGGGTAGGTATTTGGATGGATGGATGGGTGGGTGGGTGGGATGCATGGAAATGGATGTATGCATGGGGATGAATGGTATATGCATGGGGATGGATGGATAGATGGATGGATAGGTGGTTGGATGGATAGAGATGAATGGGTGGATGGATTGATGGGTAGATGGCTGGATGAATGGATGGGTAGATGGATGGTGGGTGGTGAATAGATGAGTGGATGGATGGATGGATGGATTAGTAGATGGATGGGTGGATGGATGGATTGGTGGATGGATGGATGGGTGGGTAGATGAATAGATGAGTGGGAAGGTTGGGTGGATAGATGGGTGTGGATGGATGGCTAGAAAATAAAATACCTGCTTACATAGCACTTACTCTTGCCAGACATGTGCCAAAACATTTAAATGAATCCTTAGCAGGCAGTCAATATTGCCACTATTATTGTCCCATTCTACAGATGAGGTAGTCAAGATACAGAGATGCCAAGGAACTCGCCCAAGTCCATGTAGCCAGCATGGTGGCAGTGGAAGTCAATTCCAAGCAGCCTGGTTCCAGATTCCAGAGGCTCAACCACTTGGCTAAACAGAGACAAGGGTTTCTGAGGGCTGTTGTAAACGCTAGACTTTGGGTTCCTGAGGCCAGGGGCTAGGACCAACTCAGAGTCAGGAATAGTCAGCCAGGCCCTTCTTGGGGGAGAAGGCTCTATTTTATAGCTGTGGGGAGTTGAGGCAAAGAACAGGGTCTTGGAATCAGACCTGGCTTTGAACATCTGTCCTGCCTCCTTCTCCCTGTACGTACATTGGGGCTATTTACCAGTGGTGTGACTTTAGGCAAGGCATCTAACCCTTCAGAGCGTTGGTTTTCTCACCTGGTTAATGGGGTAACGTAACATGTTTGCTGCACAGATTAATGGTCTCATGACACACACACACACACACACACACACTACATATACACACTCCCCTCCAGTGCAGGACTGGGCCTGCCCAGGGACTCAATCTCAGGCTGCTTCTGGGGCAGCCAGGGCCAAGGCTGGGGAAGGGCTCACACCACTGGAGCCAGCTGGCTTCTGGCCAGGGTCCAGCTTAGCCACAGAAGCCAGTCCTCTGGGCTCAATATCCTTGGCGGCAGGGTTGGAATAAGTTGCCTTTCAAGAGGGGAACTTTATTTACACGGCAGTGCCAGTCGCGCTCCTGCTATTAGAAATTTCATCGGCTCCTTTGATTTAAGGCTTGCCACGAGCTGCCAATCGTGGCTGCCTCCTGGCCCAGGCCCGCAGCTCGGCCAGCCTCGTTCAGGCTCACAGCGGCAGAAACGAACATTATTTAATTTCCCGCCAGCGGGCAGAGAAAGCCGGAGCTCCCCCTCCTGCTGGACGTATTTATTTAATCCTTTTTAGAAACAGTGTCTGGAGAGGGATCTGAAGAGCCGTTCAGGGGACGCTGTTAATCCCCCTGTGACCTGGGCCAGCAGGGCCCTGAGGCCACTGAGCTGGGGCCTCTTGAGAGGACTATAGCGGGTCCCCAAGCTAGGGGCCCACAGAATTAATATATGGGAGAAGATCCCAGCATGCAGCAACAGGGGACTGAAAATGCGGGACTAGGAGGGACAGAGGCAGGCTGCATAAACGTGGGCAACTGGGACTCAGCCGTGCTGAGGGTCTTGGGGAGACTGCATAGAGTGTGCGCCTCGAGGACATTCACCCAAGGGGTGAGGATGGGGATTTATATCCTAATACCCATCTGTCATTGCTCGAAGGCTGCTCCAGGGACAGAGGGAGAGGTTCATTCATCCCCCAGCATTTCTGTGTGTCCTAACTTCAGGCCAGACATGCCCCTCCAGGCATCCTATGCTGGCATAGGCATGGCGAATGCCCGTGGTGGGGCAGGACACCAACCACATTAGGTGGGCATGGCTATTCATCTTCCTTGTCCCCTGTCAACTCCTCCTCCTCCTCCTTCGGGCCTCTGCTCGAGAGATACCTCATCCAGGAAGCTCTCCTTGGCTTCCCCAATGAGACCTAACTCATCACCCACCTCATCATCTGTATGTTTCCTCCCTAGCCTGTATCTCAAACCAGGATTATCAGTTTACATCTTTGCTTGTGCCTTTATTTTCTGTCACTCCCACTAGAATGGAAGCCTCCTAAGGCTAGGAGCCTTGTCTAGTTTCATCTTTGTTGTAGCTCTGGAACATAGTAGGTGCTCAGTGTTTGGGGAACAAGTAGGAAATGGTGGACTTATGTAATATTTAGGGGCCTACGAGTCCTGATAGGATAAGCACTAAATAGGTAACTACAAGGCCAGCAGTTCAAACCCACCAGTTTACTCTCAGAAACCCTACACAGAGTTGCTATGAGTTGGAACCAGTTGGGCAGCATACAACATGTTATTCAACTAAATCCTGGTGGTGCAGTGGTTTAGGCATTGATTCAGCTGCTAATAGCAAGGTTGGTGGTTCAAATCCACCAGTTGCTTCTCAGAGAAAGATGAGGCCATCTGCTCCTGTAAAGACTGACGGTCTCAGAAGTATGGAGCAGTTCTCCTCTGTCTTACAGGGTCACTGTGAGCCTGAATGGACTCAGCGGCAATGGGCTAGAATCTACCACTGATCATGGAGATAGTGCAAGACAGGAAGGCCAACAACAATCAAAACCAATAATTAAACCAAATCCACTGCGATCATGTTGATTCCGACTCAGAGTAGGGTTTCTGAGACTAAATCTTTACAGGAGCAGAAAGCCTCTTCTTCTCCCACGGAACAGCTGGTGGGTTTGAACCACTGACCTTGCGATTAGCAGCCCAACACCATGTATCTCAGTACTTGGCAGTAGGCTCTCTTCTTTACGTGTGACAGTTCTTTTAATACTCATGGAAAACCTTTCAGGTGGTACCAACACCCTTTGGACAGCTGGGAAGATAGATAAGTGGAGAGGATGTTGATTGGAGACCACACTCTCTCAGGTTTTACCCACTTCCCAGATCTTCCTTAATCCCCACTGCATCCCCAAAGAGCAGGCAGAAAAGTTCTGGAAACTGTTTCACAGTTATGAGAGCAGAAACACTCTGGGGTACTCCAGGGACAACACAACTGGAATCCCTGTCTTCATGGAGACCATATCACTTTATAGTGCTAGAGGGTCTCAGTAAATGGAGAAAAAGGGCTGGAGCAATCACAGAGAGCTTCCTGGAAGAGGTGGCATTCGCCACCTCTTATAAACATTACAACAAGAAACAAGATTTGAGGATGCTGGACATTGAAAATTGCTGATGACTATTAATAATGTCAGGAGCCTTAGCCCTGGCTACATGAAGCTTAGGAACTTGGAGGCAACAAACACGTTTTCAGCAATTAGAACCGACTGAGCCCCATTTTTAAGGAATCATTGTGGCACAGTGGGTTCATCATTAAGCCACTAACTACAAGGTCTAAGGTTCAAATCCAACCATTGCTCCTTGGGAGATAGATGAAGCTGTCTGCGCCCATGTAAGGATTTACACGGGAAACCCTAGAAAGTACTTCCACTCTGTCCCATTGGGTCACTGTGCATCAGAATCAACCTGGCAGCAAAAGGTCCCAATGTTTAATATGTAAGGATTCTCAGTTGTCCAATTTGGGAGGTAAAGGTGGAGGAGCTAAAAATAAAAGGGAGGAAGGGTGAAGAGCAAGGCGAGGAGGCAAAGTTAGACAGCAGGAGTGTGGCAGGCAGTTTCCCTGGGCAATCAGCTGGGCACAGGGCAAAGGCAGAGCCTTTGTCTAAGCGGCTTGGTGGCAGCAGTGGCCTGGGAGTGCTAATTGTCCTGGAGCTCTAATAGGTGTAATATTCTCTCATGTTACATGTGCATTCATTAAGTAACAGTGCATTTAGCTCCAAATCATGCAGAAGGCATGTGTGTTTGCACAAGCATAAATATTCTCGCTGTTAGCAAACCGTACCTGGCGTGCCATTCTCTCTGCCCACTTCGGCCCGAGGTGTCGGGAGGAGTGAGGAGAGTCATGGAAGCAACAAGGGAGCCCAGAGATGAGGAAAGCCCCCTACCTCCCAGCACAGAGTAATGTCAGCTTTGATTATGGTCGAAGGAAGGTGGGGAAAGAGGAAGAAAAAACACATCATATAAATGTAGCACAGCCAGTGGACCTTGAAGTAAAGTGGATATGAGTTTGAATCTTGTCTCTGTCACTGACTTACTGTGTGGCCTTGGGCAAGTGGCTTGGCCTCTCTGAGCCCCAGTTGTCTCATTTGAAAAACAGGGTAATAATACAACTTGTTTGCCTCTGATGGTAAGAAACCAATGTGTGGGAATGGTGAGGCAGCTGTGGTGGAGATGATATTGGCCTCCTTCAATGACTGGCCCTGGAATTCCATCAACTGGACTCTGAGCCCAGGTGAATTTCCTGTGTCCCAGATTCTCTAAGCGGAGCTGAGATCAGAGAAAACAGAAAGTGCATCTCCACCACAGATTGGGCTGCTCCTACTGAGCTCCCCATCTTGGGCAGCAAGAAAGCAGCAGCCCTGAACCTGAATCACCACGTCCCTACTGCCACCATCATCCCACTTACATTGTGCTAAACACACAACTTCACTGACCTCTTACAGTCATTCTGCAAAGCAGATCTTATCAGTATCCCTGTTTGAATTTGTCTTTGTATTCAGATGAGAAAACTGAGACTCAGAGAGGCCAAGTCACTTATCCACAGTCACACAGCAAGTCAGTGGCAAGAGTCAGGTCCACCGGCTGTGCTACATAGACAGTTTGGTGCGGGGAGGAGAGTGGAATTCCATCCTAGAATGAGAATGCAGACTTGTTGTCTGTTCCTCCGGCTGTCTCCTCCAGATCACTCTGAGCTCTAGTCTTTGAAACGAGGTAATGCCCTCCGGCCAGGATCCCTGAAATGAGCTGTTGCTATGAGAACTCTATTCAAATCACAGGGAAGTAAGTGGCCATTGGACAAGAGACCAGAGAAATCTACAGGGTCCCAGGGGAGTCCCCAGGGCTTCTTTGCCACCTTGGAATTCAAACTTTGTCTAAATATCATGTCCTGGCATATTGGAGGGAGGGGGCAACTGGGGTTTCCATCCTGCAGGGATCCTGTTTAGGAGTTACAGGTTAAGGAGAGCCACAGAGAGACAATTTCAGAGCAGAGGTAGTTTAAAGGTCATTTCATCTGATCCACTCCACTTTCAATCCATGAAACTGAGGCCCAGAGAGGCCAAGATAATTGTTCAAGTTCCACACCTCGCTGAGAATTAGAACACCTCCCTTCCTCTTCAGCCTCCTCCATATTTAAACCCTCACTCCTCAGCCCTGCCCACTGGGTGCTCCCAACCCATAGTTCCACTCTGCAGATGGGCAAACTGAGGTCCTCAAAGGGGAAAGTACTTGCTCAAGGACACCTCATAATTTGGTGGCTGCCGAGAGCTTGGGACTCCTGACTCCTGCTACAGTCCTCCACTCCACACCCCTTAAGGCCCACAAGACCCTCAGTCTGACCCTAGTTCAGAAGAGCAGTCCACCCCACCCCAGGTGACCAGAACCACGAGCTGTTTGTCTGTTGTGCACATTCGCCTCGCTGTGTGTTTTCCTTTTCTTTTAAACGGGCTTGGGATTCAGGAAAACCAACTCAACGTGCATAATTTGGTAATTATTTCTCGTGTTCATCCTCACAACCGCGCCTGCATACAGATATTGGAATTTGCATAAAACAACCTTGCTACTAGTCCCACGGCTTCACTAGGAATAGACGCCCAGGAAAGAGGAGGTGGTTAAGGCTGGACCCACCTGTCCCCCTCTGTCCTCGGCTGCAAAGGGAAATTAAGACAACCCGGGGTGGAGTGCCCAGCCCTTAGCACCCCATACCCAGGGGAGATGAAGAAGGCCAGGCTCAGCAGAGGCTAGGTGGTAGGAACACTACCTCATGGCAGCCCAGAACATTTCCGATTAGTATTCAGCAGGCATTTCACTCAGAAAGGATTAATGGAGTCTGATGCTTAATATCCTGGAGAACAATTAATTTGCCCACAGTTTTGTCATGGTTGAAAGTCAAATGCTGGAACAGATCGAAGCTCGCTCCGTGAGCTGGAGCCCAGGAACCTTCGACAGGAATAGAATGTTAATTTTCCCATCCTGGCCCCCACCCCTGTCCCCCACACCCACTTCCTAATAGTCCTAAAAGCCCCTTTATTTGTGTACAGCGCTTGTTGGTCTTCGCGACAAAAGTCTAGTGGGTGTTTTCGAACAGAAAATCCCCCTGACTTCCATTATAGGATTAAAGCAAGCTGACCCTGCTTGGGGGTCTGACCTCCGTTTTATTCCCATTGTCCTCTCCAGCCACCTACTCCCCCTCCCTGGTTGGCCCCTAGTGTCTAGAAGCTGTCACCAGGGGACTTGTGTTGAAAAGATGCCGCTGCGCGGTGGGCCATGGCAGGTTGTGACGCTATTTGCTTATTTATTTGCTTGATGGGGGTTCGCCGTTCACCGCATCAGCTTGGCAAGGAAACTACAGAGTGTGGTGGTGGGTTCAGGAAAGAGAAATGTTGATCAACACTCAAGGAACACGTGCTTTGTTTAAAAAGCATTTCTAGGCAACTTGGATGGAGGGGGTGACTTTGGCGGTTTGATCTTGGACAACCCAAAGATCCTGTTTGGGAGGGGTCCTGTTTGGGGAATGTTTCATGGGGAGACAGGGTGTCAGAGGGGACGTAGTTCAGAGGTCATCTCATATGATGCTCTCACCTTCTAATCTGGAAGACTGAGGCCCAGAGAGGTCAAGATAGTTTCCAAAGTCACACAGCACAGGAGGATTAGAATCCAAATCTGAATATGGAATGCTCCCCCAAATGGAAACCCCTGCCCTTCAAGATGTGACCCAGGCTGTGCCAGCAGCATCTGCTTCACCTGGAGCTGATGGAATTTGCGGGATCTCAGCTCATGCCAGACCTGCTCTGTGACCTGTGCAATCTCAGGGGCTCAAAACTGACTTTAATGCTGAGTTGTGTTCGTCTTGAAGTTGTCAGTTATTTGGGGGACAAGAGAACTCCATGTTGTCATTCTGTACTGGGCCCCGCGTGTGTAGTTGGTCCTGACGCAGCTGGATCAAATTCTGCATTTTAGCACACAGCATGGGGCTCCTGTACACATCCACGTTTGAGTCTGGCCAGTGTCATTATCCAAAATCACAAGGGAGCCAACGATTACCACACCTCCCCCCAGCCCCAGAAGAGTCACCTGGCTCTGAGACCACCTCTCAGAGAACCCAGCCAGCAACCAGTGGCCTTTGCCCTGGGGTCTCTCATGAGAGTGAAATCCGGGAGGATTTAAAGTTTGCCACTGTGTGAACATTATTTAGAGACTACTGGTTGGAGAAAGTTGGTTTTAGAGATGAAATGGTAGAAAACCACATGGTCCCCCTGCCCCCACAATGCCTTCCTCAGTCCGAAAGTTTTCTACTGAGCTTTCACTTCTGAATGTCCCCCAATGTGGACTAAGCCTCTAGGCCCCACCTACAGACTCCTGTTGTTTCCAACTCATAACGACCCTGGATAAGGTTTTCAAGGCAGAAAGCCTCATCTTTATCCTGCGGAGTGACTGGTAGATTCAAACTGCTAACCTTAAGGTTATCAACCCAGCTCGTAACCCACTGCAGTACCAGAGACTCCTAGAGACCCCCAAACAGCAGGCTTATCTCCCTTACTCATACCCACAGCCCCTCAAGACAAAGTCTACTCTTCATACTGTTCAGGTGAGAAAAGAGAGGCCCAGAGAGATGAAGGGACAGACCACAGATCAGCCCAAGAGAAGGGCCAGGTAGACACTCTGCCTCAGGGTTTCTGGTGGTGAGGTGGTGGGGACAGGTAAGTCTGTCCTTGGGTACATGGTCTCTGACTGTTGATAAGGACTCTGTGGTTCTGGGGGGTGGCCGCGCCCTCACGCCCCTCTTCTCAGACCCAGGCAGCACACCCCCTGGTCTCCTCACATGCCCATAGGAGCCATCAAGAGACTGGTGACGTCACCTCTCCCCTTCCCCAGGTGTCTGAGTACTACAGGGGAGAGGGAAGATGTTGAGGAAGGAGGATGGAAAGGAGAAGGAGAAAGATGTGGTGAAGGAGGAAGAGGGGGAGAAAAGGAGGAAGTGGAAGGGTAGGGAAGAATTAGGAAGAAGAGGAGGAAGAGAAGGAGGAGGAAGAGGAAGCAGAGGGGCGTGTGCTTTCTATTACACAGCCTTCCTCCCGCATCCTCACAGAGCATATGAGCTCATTTAGTCCCACTTTGCAAAGAAGGAAACTGAGGCACACAGAAGCCACCTCCCCAAGCTCATGTGACTGGAATTGGTACGGCTGGCCCCTAACCCCCACCTTGCTGCCTCCACTAGCTAAAGCATGGCAGGGGTCACTGAATGCCCTCACTAGGTGGGTTTTCCTATTATTACATTTCCATTTAATAGTAACATTTCTCACAATCTCCCTGCTAGGAGCCTCATTCACAAGCCTTGGCCCATCTAATCTATGAGGTTGGCACTAAAACTGTACCCATTTTACAGAATCTTTACACCAAGGCCCAGGGAGGAGAAATCACTCCTGGCCAACCAGCTACAAAGGGCTGAACAAGGAGCAGGTGTGCTGGCATCCATCCTAAAGGCCCCCTTAGGCTGGAAAAGCTGTGGAGGTGAGGAGGCTGAGGCCCAGAAAGGGTGAGTGACTGGCCCAAGTCACACAGCAAGTCAGCTGTGACCTCCTGATTGGCCTAAGGAAATCAGTGTTCAAGGAACTCCAATGTTAGGGGAAGGGGACTGCAGGGGGCTGGAGGGAAGGTCAGTGGGGTCTCCCCAACTCTGGAGAAGGAATCACAAAGCCTCTGGCAAACCCTCATCCTGCACAGGTGCCTCCCAGCCCACGCCTGACCTCGGGCTGAACCTCGACACTGAGAACGCCCCTCCGGCCCCAAACGGTCAGCCAAGGAGACCTTCAGTGTTTGGGGCCACAGCTGGGGCCTGTTCCACAGACACCAAACATCTGGCAGCCGGCTTCCGAGTCACAGAAGGGCCTAGGGAATGCCAGGTTTATCTCTCCCAGTAGCTCCCAAGCCAGGTCTGCCCCCACATAGGTGAGGAAAACTGTAAAAACACTGGCGAAAGTGTCAGTCACTGTGCATAGTGGGGCAGGGCTGAGAGTTCACCCTCACTTGGGGTGGGTGTGGAGCCTGAGCCCATCTGCGCCTCAGGCACAATTAGGGCCGACTCACATTCGGATCATGCCGCTTCTGTGCGCTGCTCCTGTGTCCCTCTCCTGAATGCGCAGTGAATTCTCATTGTCAGGATTACTATTTGTAAGTAGAAACACTCACTAAATAGGGGAGATGGGTGGTGCCGGCAGTCATGTGTTCAGCTACTAGCCAAACAATCGGATTCGAACCCACCCTGAGGCACCTGGGAAGACAAGCTTAGTCATCTGCTTCCAGGAAGTCCCTTCCTTGAAAACACTAGAGCAGTTCTACTCTACACACACAGAGGTCCCTGTAAGTGCAAATCGAATTGATGGCAACCAGGAGTTTCGCTTTTAGAAGGCAGTCCAAGGTCAGGGAAAATCTCTCTATTGGGAATTCAGCCATGAAGGAGGCAGCACTCCCACCCTTGTGGCAATGAAAACACAAGGGTCAGGCATGGTGTACCTGAGTTCCAATCCTAGCTCCACCTCTTGCTACCTTGTGCCCTCAGGCAAATTCCTTATTTGATGGAGTCTCATCTGTAAAATGGGAATGACACTAATCTCACAAAATTGCTTGGTGATCCAACAAAGCTGTAATTTTTCAGAGTTTGGGGCTGCTGTTACTACTAGAACTTCTCTCATCACGGCTGTTTTATTTAAATGTCAAACCCTGAACTGGCTGCAGAATCCGTGGGTGACGCAAACATTGACGCTTTAGAGAAACTGAGAGGGGTGGTGTTGCAACTCACCTAAAGACACCTCGAAAGAAAGGCCGGGTCATCTGCTTTCCTAAGGAAACCAGTTCCACTCTGTAACACGTGGGGCTGCTGTGAATTGAAATCAACTTGACAGTAGCAGGTTTCTTTCTTTTTGCTTTGGGGTTGACCGCTGTGTTTTAAGTGCCTCTTAGCAGACATTTGCCTTCTAATAAGGCTCTTCCAAGGTAGCCTGAATTTAGTTTCCCTACCACACGTGGGTAGATACTTTGTTTAAGGTCAGTGTTCCCTGACACCAGCGTGTTCTTTCCAAGTCTGGTAGGAAAGCTGGAGGGGACCTTCTGCTGGAAAGTTCTCTAGAGAACCCTCTGAGACAGAACTGGGCATGGCCAAGGAGGCTAGGACGCAATCCATCTTCCTCCACTGGGCGTGCCTGCATGGTTATAGTATGGTAAAGACGTGATAATGACATTCATCAGTCCAAGAGCCAGCTGCTGCCCACCTTAGCCTGCGAGAGAATTAGGGACAAGGTACACACTGCACCTTAGCACTCTTGGGGACCCTAGATGGGGTGCCCCCTGTGGAGGCTCCCCCATGAAGTACATGGGAAAAGAGGATCCACTAGGTCTGAGCTCAAATTCTGCTATCGATTGAATTATGTGCCCCCCCCCCAATAGACACTGAAGTCCTAGCCTCCATACCTGTGAACGTGAACTTGCTTGAAATAGACTCATTGAAGATGTTATCAGCTACATTTCCATGAAGCTATACTGGAGTCCTGGTGTGGCGCTGTGGGCTAGTGCGTCAGACTGCATAGCCATTTGAACTGCAAGGTTGGCGGTTCAAGTTCACCAGCTGCTCCTTGGAAACCCTATACAGAGTCGCTATGGGTCGGAATCAACTAAACAGCACTTAACAACAACAACAACAACAATACTGGAATCAAAACCAAAACCAAGTCCTTTGCCACTCAGTCAATTACGACTCAATTACGACCCTAGAGAACAGACTACAGCTGCCCCCAGAGGCTTTCCCCAGGTTGCCATCTTTCCGGAAGGGACCACTTGTGGCACTGAGTGTTAAGCATTATGCTGCCAAGTGTAAGATGGGCAGGGTAAGCCCCCCAGCTGCTTCTTAGGAGAAAGATGAGGCTGACAGCTCCAGTATCAGACCCTATGTGGGGTCAGAAGGGTCGGAGTGAACTTCTTGGCAGTGGGTTTGGTTTGGAATCTTTCATGAAGCAGAATACTACATCTTTTTCCAAAGAACAATTGATAGGCTTCAAGCACCAACATTTCCAATATACTTGAGTGCTCAACCATGGTACCACCAGAGCTCCTTATACTGAAGTGTTGTTGTTGTTGTTGTGAAGTGCTGTCGAGTTGATTCCAACTCATAACAACTCTGTATAGGGTTTCTGAGAAGAAGCTGGTAGGTTTGAACCATCAACCTTAAGGTTGGCAGTCCAGTGTTTATCCTACAGCAACACACCAGGACTCTTATACTGAAGCGTTTGTTTTTGTCGTTGTGTGCCATCGACTCAGTTCCAACTTGTAGCAACCCCGTACAAGGTTTCCGAGGAGCAGCTGGTGGGTTTGAACTGTCAACCTTGTAGTTAACAGTCTAGTACTTATCCTACAGCGCCACACCAGGGATCCTATATGGAAGTAGGAAGGACTAATCCAATGAGAGTAATGTCCTAAAAAATCAGGAGAAGGGACACTCAGAAGGCTCCCAGAAGTTGGGAAGGAGAATTTGGGAAGACCTTGTCCCTGCTGATATCCTGAATTCAGACTGCCAACCTCCAGAGATGTGAAACAATGCATTTCTGTGCTTACCAGGCAGACAAGGCTGCTATGTGTTATGGCAGCTTCCGGGAGCTCTGACACCTCTCTGTATAGCCTCCCCTCCCTCTGCCTCAGTTTCATTATCCATGAAATGGGGCTTATAGGAAGGATTAAAGCAATAGCTGGGGTAGTGTGTTGTTGTTGTTATGTGCCGTGGAGTTAGTTCTGACTCATAGTGACCCTGTACAGGGTTTCCAAGGCTGTAAATCTTTACGGGAGCAGAAAGCCTCATCTTTCTCCCACGGAGCAGCTGGTAGTTTCGAACTTCTGACCCTGAGGTTAGCAGCCCAATTCATAACCACTATGCTACCACTTCTGCCCCGATACCCATAACAACACTCTATCATACCAACTAGGTTAGGAGCCTTGGTGGTGCAGTAGTTAAATGCTCAGCTGCTGACAGAATGGTTGGAACCCATCAGCCACTCGTTGGGAGAAAGATGAGGCAGCCTTAAGAAACAGTTCTACTCCGTCCTATAGGGTCGCTACGCTGTGAGTTGGATGGTACTTGATGGCAGTGAGTTTGGATTTTAGGTTTGGTGGCTTGATGCTTAGGCACTTGGTTTAACCACCCAGTGGCTCATGGGACAAAAGCCTGGCAATTTACTTCCATAAAGATGACAGCTTAGAAAACCTTATGGGGCAGTTCTATTCGGCCACATGGGTCACTAGGAGTCTCTATGAGGAAAAAGTCCCAAGAATGGCCTCATTCCGCATCACTGTTGTCTGGGGGCATCTGAATGGCAGACCCCAGGAATTCATAGAGGAACCAGACACAGAGGGGTTTGGAGGTCAAGCCACTTTAAATGGGATGATGTCAGAACTGGGACTGGCCATTCATTACCTTGGGCAGGACCACTTCTGCAGGTGGTATTGTTGACATTGGATGCCTTCAAGTCAGTTCCAACCCATGGTGACCTCATGTGCCACATTGTAGAACTGTACCATAGGTTTTCTTGGCTGTCATCTTTATAGGAACAGATGGCCAGATCTTTTTCTCACGGAGTTTCTGGGTGGATTTGAACCACCAACTTTTGGTTAGCAGCAAAGTACTTAACAGTTTGTACCACCAGGACTCTTCTGCTCCTGAACTCTCCCAATTTATACCTGTTATTTAGATATCACTATTCATCATGCCCCTCTTCACTCTCAAAATTGTCATGGTTTGGATCATACATTATAAGAGCCATCTGATTTTGAAGCCTTGTTCAGTTTAGGGGAAATAATTCTGTGATCAATTAGTAATGTCTGCAAGCAGTACAGACAGGGGAACAGGGACACCCATGTAACTCAGCTGCCTCTTCTGTTTCCAGCATTTGTGTCTACTCTGACAAGCATTCACACACGGGCATGGCCGCCAAAGTAGACAGCCCATCAGTCTGATTTCACATCTCTACAGGAGAACCTTGGGGGTGATGCATTGAAAAAAAGAAAGAGAGAGAAATAGAATGAAAAGTAAGACAGTCTTTACTTAGCACTACTCTGTTCAGGTTTAGAAAAGAAGCTTCTAATTCTGGTCCATTTACAATGTATATATTGTTAAGTGCCATCAAATCAGTTCAGACTTACAGTGACCCTGTATAGGGTTTCTGAAGCTTTAAATATTAACGGGAGCAGAAAGTCTCATCTTTCTTCCAAAGGGTAGCTGGCAAGCTCCAACCATTGACCTTGTGGTTTGCATTCCAATACTTATATGGAACCTCAGTGTTCCTGTTATGTTGTTAAGTGCCGTTGAGTCGATTCTGACCCATAGCAACCCTATGTAGGGTTTCCGAAGGAGCAGCTGGTGAGTTTGAACTGCTGACCTTACAGTTCAAACAACTTTGCCGTCTGACGTATTATCCCACAGTGACTCTCTCTCTCTCTCTCTCTCTCTCTCTCTCTCTCTCTCTCTCTCTATATCTCTCTCTGACATACATACACAATCGTTAACAGT
>NW_006408646.1:3276289-3294273 GCF_000296735.1 Chrysochloris asiatica
ATTTGTTGTTGTTAGGTGCTGTGGAGTCAGGTCCAGCTCATAGCAACCCTGTATAGGATTTCCAAGAGCAGCTAGTGGGTTTGAATTGCCAACTTTGTGGTTTGCAGTCCAGTGCTGATGCTAGGTGCTATAAGACAAGCACTCGTTCACAAGGTTGAATCCAAAGGTCGGCAGTTCAAATTCGCCGGCTGCTCCTCGGAAAGCCAGTTGCTATGAGTTGGAACCAACCTGATGGCACCTAACAACCATTGCAGTATGAAACCAGTCAAGTAGCTTGTGACTCATGGTGCCCCCGTATATGCAGAGTAGAACTGCATGCCATAGATAGAGTTTTCAAGATTGTAATCTTTCAGAAGCAAATTGCCAGACTTTTCTTCCAAGGTGTCACAAGTGGGTTCAAACTACCAACCTTTCAATTAGTAGTCAAAAGCATTAACGATTTGTACTCTCTCACTATATATATATATAGTTGTTGTTGTTGTTGTTATGTGCTGTGGAGTCGGTTCCGACTCACAGCGACCCTGCACAGGGTTTCCGAGGCTGTAAATCTTTACAGGAGCAGAACGCCTCATCTTTCTCCCGCGGAGCAGCTGGTAGTTTCAAACTGCTGACCTTGCGGCTCGCAGGCCGATTCGTAACCACTACGCTACCAGAGCTCCATATATATATTTGTTTTTGTTGTTGTTGTTGTTAAGTACCAGTGAATTGGTTCTAACTCACAAAATCCCTGTATAAGGTTTCCAAGGAACAACTCGAGGATGTGGACCAGCCACCTTGTGGTTAACAGTCCAGTGCTTATCCTACAATGCCATACCAGGACTCAATATACATAAAGGAAAATTCTAATTCTGGTCCATTTACTACATATATGTGTGTGTGTGTGTGTGTGTGTATACTCCATATATATATACTCCATATATATATATATACATACGGAGTCCTGGTGTGGCGCTGTGGGTTACTGTATTGGACAGCAAAGTTGGTTTGATCTGCAAGGTTGGCATTCAAGCTCACCAGCTGCTCCTTGGAAACCCTATACAGGGTCGCTATGGGACGGAACTGACTTGACGGCACTTAACAATAACAACAGTATATATAAACAGTTGCTTTGAACCGTAAGGTTGACAGTTCAAGCTCACCAGACTCTCCTTGGTCAGAATCGACTCGGCACTTCACAACAAATTTTATTTATATATATATGTGTGTGTTGTTGTGAAGTGCTGTCAAGTTGATTCCAACTCATAGCGACTCTGTATTAGGTTTCCAAGGCTGTAAGTCTTTGTGGGAGCAAAAAGCATCGTCTTTCTACTGCAGAGTGCCTGGTGGATTCGAACTGCTGACCTTGTGGTTTATTAGCCACTCCAATGTAGAAAGATGAGGCTGTCTGCTCCTAGAAAGACTGACAATTCCAAAAACCTTAAGGAACTGTTCTACTCTGCCCTTTAGGATTGAGTAGATGACAGTGAGTTTTTTGTTTTGAGTTAATATGTTTGTAGGTGCTGTCAACTCAATTCCAACTCATAGGGACCCTATATAGGATTTTCGAGACTGTAAATCTTTGTGCGAGTAGAAAGTTTCACCTTTCTCTTGCGGAATAGCTGGTAGGCTCAAACTGTTGACCTTGTGGTTCACAGTCCAGTGATTATCCTACAAAGCCACTGCACTCTCGAGTTTACATATGAGGAGGCTTCGAAAAGTTCCTGGAAAAGTGGAATTGAAAGATAATAAAACAAGTGTATGTATCTGTGTGTGTGTTTCTATGTATATGTGCACATGTAAATTATGATGTTAGTGGAAAATATTGAAGATGCCATGGGTTGCCAAAAAAACAAGCACATCTGTGTTGGAATAAGTACAGCCAGAATGCTCTTTATAAGGAAGGACAGTGAGGCTTTGTCTCATGTACTTGAGACGTGTCATCAGGAGGAACCAATCCTTGGAGAAAGACATCATGCTTGGTAAAGTAGAGGGTCAGCTATAAAGAGGAAGGCCTTCAACAATATTCTGATCTTTGCCAATACCATAATTTAAATGTGTCAGTTATTTTTGGTCATCCTTATTCATTGTCCAGTTTCCACATGAATATGAAACAATTGAAAATACTTGGAGCAGGTGTACCTTCGTTTGCAAAGTGACACCTTTGCTCTTTCACAGGATGCCCCAGAGATGGCTACATCCTAATGCTTAGAACTTGTGAATACGTTACCTTACGTAGCAGATATGCTGAGCTGAAGGATCTTGAGACGGGAAGGCTCTCCTGGAGTATCCAGGTGGGCTTAGTGTTATCCAAAGGATCCTCAGAAGAGGAAGGCAGGAGGATCAGGGCCACAGAGAGGAGACACAACGATGGTAACAGAGCCTGGAGGAAAATACCTTACAGATGGAGGAAGGAACCATGCGCCAAGAAATACAGGTGGCCTCTTGAAAATGGAAATGGCCGGAAATGATTCTTCTCTAACCAATAAAGCCAAACCCATTGCTATCAGGTTGGTTCAGACTCGTAGCAACTGCATAGGACAGAAGACAGCTGCCCCATAAGGGTCCCAAGTCTGCTCTTTATGGAAGCAGGTTACCACATTATTTTCCTGTGAAGCAATGGGTAGGTGCAGGTCACAGACCTTTTGGTTAATATTACCCCACTGTGTTACCAAGACTCTTAAGAGTCTTTCAGAAGAGCACTCATCCTGCTGACACCTTGAGTTTAGCCTTTAAGACCCATTCTGGACTCCAGATCTCCAGACTGTAAGGCAGTGAATTTATGTTGTTTCAGGCCATAAAGTGGATGATCATTTGTTACAGCAGCAATGGAAAACTAATACAGAGAATGAATGCACCCTGGAAGACTGTGCAACAAGCTTAGACGCAGCTATAGTGATCCACACTTTACAAATGAAGCAGCTGAGTCCAATGCTGGGGCTGGGATTTGAACTCACATGGCTTCAGAATCCCATGCTCATCACCACCCAGCTACACTGGGAAATGTCAGCCTTCACTTGGAGTATGGCTGGGCCACTGCTGCCACTCATATTCTTCCCTTTTCATGCAGTCCTCTAGTCACCTGCATTCATGGTTCCTCACACATTTGCAGCGAACCTGCTATGATGCTGATCCAGGGTTGGGAAAGGCTCCTTCAAGTGACAAGTGGGAATGATCCAGATGATGAGGAAGAGGCAGAATATCCCAGGCACAGGACACAGCATCCCATGGGAATGGTGATGCCCCCATGGGAACGCAGGATGAGTCTGAGTCTATATTGCTTAAATATAACTCAGAGGATGTTGGCTTTGGGATCCACTCTACCATGGCCTCAGCTGACTGTGTTCCATTAGACTGCTTTGTGGAAAGTGATTGCATTACACTAAATTAGCTCTGATCCACAATTATAGGGCTTACATTAGACCCACAACCACAATGTCAGCTGTTCAAACCCACCAAGCCGCTCCTAGGAAACCCTACACAGAGTCACTATGAGTCAGAACCAACTCAACAGCACTTAATAGCAACAGCAGCAACATTAGACCCACAGGTATCGGCATTGGATCAAATATACAACACATATTTTAGGGGAACACAATCCAGAACAGTTTCCTGATGGAATGTCTGTAGCACCCATAATTTAGCACAGTGCCTGACAAGTAGGTGGCAGTCACCAAATAAACATCAAACAAATGGATAAGTGATGGATGGTTGGATGAACGTATAGAGGGATGGAGGGATAGATGGATGGATAAATAGGTGGATGAATGAATAGGTGGATGGGTGGTTGGGTGGTTGGATGGTTGGATGGATGAATAGATGGATGGATGGATGGATGAATAGGAGATCGAATGAATAGGCAGATGGGTGGTTGAATGGATGGTTAGGTGGATGAATAGGTGGGTGGGTGGTTAGATGGATGGGTGGTTGGATGGATGGATGAATGGATGACATATTGAATGAATGAGTGAGGGGCTGGAAAATGGCTGAAATAAGGCATCACTGATAACGCCAGTGAAACCTCAACAGCATCATCATTGCTCTCCCTGAAAACGTCTCCCCACCCCACACCCATTCATTTTCCACACAGAAGCCATGAGTTTGTCAGCATAAATCTATAGGCTTCATCCATAAGCCTCCCAGGCTTTCATGGGACCCGCTTTGTCTGGGTCCTGCCTCCTCTAGGTCCATGGCTATCTTTTTTATACCTTCATTCTCTTGGTTCCACTGACAAGGCCAGTGTCAAAAGCACCTTCCTGCTCTGGGTCTTTGCATCCCTTCCTGGAAGGCCTCCATCCCACCCGACCCTGTTATTGTTAAGTGCTGTTGAGTCATTTCCGACCCATATTGACCCTGTATAGAGTTTCCAAGGAGCGGCTGGTGAAGTTGAACCACTGACCTTGTGGTTCAACCCAACTTTGCTAGTCTAGGGCAATAACCCACAATGCCACATCAGAGCTCCTACCCCACCCTTTGACCTGGTCAACTCTTTGAGGCAGCTAACCCTGACCACTCAGCCATGCTACCTGTGTAGGAATTGTCAATGCTGTCTCCCTGCCACACCCTCTTGACTCACTGGTGTCAGCACATTGGGGTAGACACTGCCTTGCCAGCATCCTATCAGCGGGGTCTCCGTGCTGTTCAGGCCCAGGGTGCTCTCTGAAGCTGAAGTGCATTCTGCACAGTTCCTCAGAGGGTCCTCAGCAGGGTTGTACCCCAGTTGCCCACAGTGGTAACCAGATCAATAGCCCACTCTTCATTTAAGTTATCTTCCTTGTTTCGTCCTCCCTGTTCCCCCATTCTTGCTTTCTGGGGTCACCTCCAAGTAAATGTCTTAAGCCCAAGTCTATGTGTCATGTCTCTGCCCTCAGAAGGGCTCAAATGAAGACATTTGTGAGCTAGTGAGTTCTTAAGGACAGAGTTTGGGTCCATTTGAGTCTTTTTAGCATCACGATGCCAGACATTGAGTTGAAAGTGAACAAATATCCTTGTCAGAAAGGAAGGAAGAAGAGAGAAGGATGCATACGATAGGGCTGGATCACAACCCACTAGGTGCAGTCCAGGGGCCAAAGCAGCTCCATTTTGAGCATCTTCCATTCTTGTCTGATCTCCATACAGCAGATTCTAGCTCTGCCTGCTCGCCTCACCTCCTACCTCACACATGCTCACAGTGAATTATATGCTCGGGAGGCCCTGCCTGTGTATAAAAGGCCATGATAGGAACTCTAGCAGCCATTTTCCCCCATGAGCAGGTGCACAATGCAGTGCCCCTGATTTTCAAGATCTGATTAAACTGTCATAGACACGGTACGATCACAATAACTCCTCAGCCTTAGCAAGTCCAAATTATTATAGACTTATGCACACCCAACAGCACCGTAGATAAGGGTCTGTCAGTGTTTCCATTACTGGACCCTGGTTGTAAGATTTATCTATTGAAATTGGATGGATTGGGTGCCTCGGTGCCTCAGGGAGCGATGGCTGAGCTGACAGCATGGGTGGCAGCGGGGTGAAGAATATATTGCCTTCGAGCTGCCACTTGTTGACGTCATGCATGTCTTGGGCTCAGGGGACTTATGGCAGATGGAGCATGGAGTCAGAAGCTAGAGATGTTGGGCTAATGGAGCAGGTAGACCAGCTGCAGGGATCTGGGAAAAATGGAGATTCATGGGATAGATGATGGGAAGTATGGGTGGTGGCAAATGTCATCTCCAAGCTGGTAGTGATTTCATCAGGGAGTTGGAATGGGGGGCATAAGGAAGTGGGGAAGCAACCAACAGTATTTGAAACCATGGGTAAATCAACTCTATGCCAGAAATTTGGAGTGCAATGTGTAGGAACGTGAGTTGAGAAGTTGAATTTGCCAATGGCTTCTCGTTGCTTAGACTCAAATCCAGACTCTTGACCATGTGATGGAGCCTCATCTTCACTACTCCCCCTCCACTCTGCTCCAGCCATATGGCCACGCAAGTCTTTGAATATTCCAAGATTTCATACCGCAAGGCCTTTGAACAGGTCAAATCCTCTATCTGGAATAGCCTTCTCCCATTCCTTCCCCAAGGTGGCACCTCTTTCCCCAGTAAAAACCAGCTTCTTTGAAGATTGTTCTTAATCACCTCAGCCCAAAATGTCACTCCTCCCAATCACCTCTCCTTTACAAGCACTCCGTTCTTTGCCAATAGAACATTAATCACCCTGGATAATCATGTTTGTTTATTTGTTTATTATCTGAGATGACACATGTTGGTTTTGTCTTCCTGCTCTCCCTTCTTTGGAGAAATCACATTCCATGTGGTTCTTTCTGTCTTGGCTGCCAATCACCTGCCCCACCCTCTCCACACACACTCACTCACCCAGGAATGGAGGTTTAGCCCAGGACAGAACAATCACATGAAAGTGAGTGGTCCAAGGAGTGAGTGTGTGGTCCCAGCAAAAATAATCAATCCGTTTATTTCCTGAACCAGGGGCTACAGGGTGTTCTCAAAACTGGTCAGCAAATTCTTCAACTCTGCTTTCAGCAAAGGGTGGAGTCTAATTGATGTCTCCTTGAATACGAACAGTCTTCTGTGACTACCTCAGCAAATAGAATATGGTAGAAGGGGCACTGCATAACATCTAAGGCAGGCCAGATGCCACCTTCCTCCTGGCTCTCCTCTTAGGGCACTCGCCTTTGAAACCTAGCCGCCATGTTGTGAGGAAACCTAACCCACACACAGAGGCCGGATGTTAGGTATTTCAGGTGATGGTCCCAGCTGAGGCCAGCATCAAAGATCAACCATGTGAGTGAACCAACATTCGGATCAATCGCACCCCTAGCCTTTGAGTCACCATAACGGATGCCAAGTGGGGCAAAGACAAGTTTTCTCACTGAGTTCTGGCCAAATTGCAGATTGGTGAGCACAGTGAATGCTGGAAGTGATACAGTGATGCAGCGCTGGAAGACCTGGACAAAGTGCTAAGTTGAAGAATACAATGTGGAGACTCTGGACATATGCCTTCTCCACCACCGGAAGGAAGCCTGTCTGCAGACAGATGCCTAGTGGAGGTGATGCGTGATGAGAGACAGATGGGCATACGCCCATTGCTCCTCCTGCAGTTCTGTGGGGTCCTTCCTGGTGACCATAGAAATGAATGCCCTCAGAGCTTCCGTAAATTGGAGGGACTCTGTGACCGATGCTCACACCTCTGGGCTAGATTTTTTTTCAATTTACTATATTTTTTGTTGTTGTGTTGAAAATATACACAGGGGACCTATACCAATTCATTCATTTCTATGTGTTCATTTCAGGACATTGATTACATTACATTCCTCAAGTTGTATTGTCTTCCTCATCCTCTTTTTCTGAACTATTCTGCACCATTAACATGAGCTCCAACGTTCTTCCCGGAGAAGTTCCAATGTGTCTTCCAGCCCCTAGGTTTCTGCTCTAACATTTCAAGTTGCTGTTGTCAGTTTGATCCCATGCTGATAGCCCATTACAAGAGCACAATGCTCAGGGTAGACATTTTTGTACTAGTAAATCTAAACTCTTATTGAGTTTTCAGAAGACTTGCGGGAATATTTTTGGGTTCAGGTTTATAGATTATCTCAGAGTGATCACTTTGGGGTTTCATTCAGTTTCCATGCTCCAGAAAGTCTGGATTTCATGAGAATATGAAATTCTGTTCTACATTTCCCCCCTTTTTGATGCATATGTCTATAGAATCTTTAATCAAAATGTCCAGTAATGGTACCTGGGCACCATCTAGTTTCTTCTGGTCTCTTGGCAGAGAAGGTACTAGTTCATGGATTAATTTACCATGTACCTTCCCACCTGGATTTGAGTCCTGTGGATTCCTGACCCATTTTTACCTTGTTCCCTGTGCCCACAGCATCCCACATAGTGCCAGAGCTCCTTTACCTATTATATACTTGTCTATTTACTTATATAAGGAGCTCTGGTAGCGTAGTGGTTACAAATTGGGCTGCGAACCTTAAGGTCAGCAGTTCGAAACTACCAGCTGCTTCATGGGAGAAAGATGAGGCTTTCTACTCCCGTAAAGATTTACAGCCTCGGAAACCCTGTGTGGGGTCGCTCTGAGTCGGAATCAACTCAACGGCACTTAACAACAACAACAATATTTACTTACATATCATTATGTATCTATCAATTACCTATATATCTATCTACCTATCTGTCTGTCTATGATCATTTACCTATATAGCTATAGAGCTACCTATCTATGTTTCTATGTATCTATTTATCTATCTATCATTTACCAATAGATATACCTACCTAGCTACCTGGAATCCTGGTGTGGCGCTGTAGTATAAACAGTGGACTGCTAGCCACAAGATCGGAAGTTCAAACCCACCAGCTGCTCCTTGGAAATCCTATATAGGTTTAGTACGAGTCGGAACCAACTCAATGGCACTTAACAACAATCTATTTATCTATCATCTATCAGTCATCTGTCAACTAGAGGCCTAGCATGTGTTGTATGATAAGCACTGGTCTACTAAATGTAAGGTTGGTTGCTCAAACCCACCAGTCATGCCTCAGAAATCCTATAGAGGGTCCCTATGAGTTGGAACTGACTTGACCACACTTAACAACAACATCAATCAGCTATCTACTCTCTCTTGTTGTTATTGAGTGCCATCAAGATGGTTCTGACTGATAATGACTCTGTGTAGGGTATCCGAGGAGCAGCTGGTGAGCTTGAACCACCAACCTTGCGGTTCAAGCCTACTTTGCAGTCCAGAGCACTAACCCACAAGGCCACACCAGGACTCTATAAATCCTGAAATCCTGGTATGGCGCTGTAGGGCAAGCACTGGACTACTAACCACAAGCTCAGCTGTGAGTTCAAACCTACCAGAAGCTCCTTAGGAAACCAATACAGGGTTGTTATGCATTGGAACCAACTCCATGGCACTTAAAGAATACCAACAGCTATGTTGAGTCCACACTCCAGGGAAGGGGGCGAACACCATGTGGCTGAGATCACTAGAAGATATGCCAAAGGATGCCTCCCATGGTGGAAGGGCTCAAGCCCAGGATTTGAACCCAGACAGTCTGGGCTTTCTGGGTGGCACAGAGTGGATCTGAAGGAAAACTGTGTGAAGGGTGGGAAGGCGGTCCAGGCAGTGAGGGGGTGGGGAAGCTGTTTCCTGTTCCCTGGACTCTCCTTACTGCCTAGAAACTGTGAATAGGAAAAAAATGCAGGGCAGCAGGAAAAAGAGAAAACTACAAACCCCAAAAACCAAGCCGACTGAGAGTATTTTGGAGCCAGCTGGGCTGGCAAGGGACTGTCTGTGGCTTTGGGATCTGGAGAGATCTAAATACCAATCAGCTGATAGAGAAAACATTTTCTGCATTTCTTCTAGAGCCTGCAAGCTGCTATGGGGCCAAGAACACTGCTGTTGGAAAAAGGGCTCTGTAGAACTGCCAACTACTGGTAGCTTCCACTCCACCTGGTCCATCCTCATCCTCGCCTTGGAGATGGCCAATTGGGTGGTTTCTGGAAGCTGAAGGGACAACAGCAGATTGAATGGAAGCAAGAAGGGCTGTGCTCAGATTAGAATGGAGCAACCTTCTCCATCCATTTGCCCCCAAGGTCTCAGAGTCAATAATTTATGATATAGTATCAACCTGGAAGAGCCTCTGAAGTTTGGCAAACTCCTACTCATCACTCAAAATCCCAGCTAAAATGCCCTTTTTCTCTCATCCCAGGTAGGGTGTAGTAAAGAAGCAAGACAGCTTGTTGTCAGGAACATCCAACTAGTAAGTGGCACATGCAACCAGATTTGAACCTTGCTCTGGCTTGAATCTGGATCAGAATTACTTTGCCCTGAGCAATCAGAATCCTGGCCACTGAGTCTTGTGTGTATGTGTGATAGAGACAGGGGATGGGGAAGGGCTGGTACTTGTAGGATATGTTCTGGGGAACTCTGAGCTCACAGAAACTAAGGTTGGCCAAGACTCTGAACCAAAAACCCCAGCTACTCCTCTGCCTCTGGGGTCCACCTTCACTCCCAGGACTTTGGCTGTGTGTCATACTTATCTTCATCAATGAAGTCCTAGAGGGAGGCACACCGTGATGGGTGCTTCTCTGAGCCTCTGAGCCACACCTCAGACCCCTCTGGGCACAAAAGGACCCAGAAAGTCTGCACAGGGGTCTCAGGACACAGTGAGCAAGTTTCTTCCTATTGAGTAGGGAAACTGAGACAGAAACACAGGGAGAGAGGGAAGGAGAGATAGATACACAGGGACAGATACAGGGTTAGGGAGAGAGATGGAAAGGTCAAGAAAGACAGAGACACAAAAGGAAGAGATAGATAGATGGCAAGGGAGAAACAGAGACTGAGGTGGAGAGACAAAGAGGCATGTGGATAAACACCCACTCTTTGCCCTGGAGCGCATTCACGCTCACAGAAACCCCGTCTTACACAGCCATATTTGGCTGTGATCTTTACAAAAGGAGTTCTGGTGGCGTGGTGGGTTTGTGTTCCAACTCACCAGCCACTCTGTGGGAGAGTTTTCTGAAACCCTAGGAAGCAGTTCAACTCTGTCCTGTGGGGTGGCTATGAGTCAGAATTGGCTCCACAGCAGTGAGTTTGGGGTATACTTATACCAAGGAGCCCTGGTGGCACAGTGGTTAAGTGCTTGGCTGTTAATGAAACGGTTGGCAGTTTGAACCTACCAACTGTTCTGTGGGAGAAAAATCAGGAAGCCTGTTTCCCTAAAGATTGACAGTCAGAGAGACCCTAGGGACCAATAGTTCTACTCTGTCCTATAGAATCACTCTGAGTCAAAATCGACTCAATGGTAGTGGGTAATTTTTATAAAAGCAGGTTGCCAGGCCTTTCTTCTGTAGTACAGCTGGCTGGATGGAATAGTGTAGGGAAGGACAGGCAGAGAGGGAGGTGAATGGGTACGAAGAGCAAACACATAGAGCAAGAGGACTCAGAGAAACTGAAGCAGAAAGGAATGGCAAAGGAGGGAGACAGCAGTCTAGTGAGGTCTGGAACCAGAGGGGGCACAGAGAGTCAAGCAGGGGCAGGTGGCACTCACTAGCCCCTGCCCCACACCTTCACCTCACTATTGATTCCTGTACAAACATGGACTTTGTTGACCAAACACCCCCCCACCCCCGGCCGCATCTATGCTCCGATTTCTTTCTTGTGGCAACTGTTGCCATGTGGATAGAAACCCCGATCTAAATAATTCCACATTTTCCCTCCTCCTTCTGGTTCCGCTGTTAGTGTGAGATTTGAGACTTGAGACTTCTCAGCAGTGGGGGGACAGAATCCCCTCCTCCCCTACTGGGAGCCGGTTTGGAAAAATAGAATGTTCCTTTGCCTCTTTCTCTTTTTTCTTTTTCTTTTTATCACAGCCAACCCCATCACACATTCCAGACAATTTTTTTTTTTTTTTTTTTAAGGAATCCACATCTCTGGAGACAGAGGTGACCCTGCAGTGATAAGTGAGGAGGGGCACCTGAGAGAAAGGGTGTTATCAGCTCTTCATGGCTGCCCTGACGCAGATTTCTCATTTCGATGAGGAGGCCTGGGGAATTGGATGCAGCCCAGCTCTCCTCCCCTGATGAGCTTTGGTGAGGGGAGATGCAAGGCCAACTGCTGGTCCAGGGGAGCGCCTGGGAGGATGACAGGGGAGTCCAGAGCCCCCAGTTTCACAGTGAGCATTTCAAAGGTTCCAATAAAACCAGAATGACTCTTTCTTCTTCCTCCTCTCTCTGAAAGGCCTCACCAGGCTGAGCCTTAACTTAGGGGACTTCTGGAATTACAGAGCCCCAGGAAAGCTACTTCAGTGGTCAGTACAACTGCCATTCCATATACAGGGTTTCTTCTTCTGGGCTAAAATCCCAAACCACTGCCATCAAGTTGATTCTGACTCATAGTGATCCTATATAGGGTTTCCCAGACTGTCAATCTTTACGAGAGTAGACAGCCTCATTTTTCTCATGAGGAGGGAGCAGCTGGTGGATTTGAACCATCTATCCTGGTGTGGCGGGCGCTGTGGGCTAATGTATCAGACTGCAAAGTAGTTTGAACTGCAAGGTCGGTGGTTCAAGCTCACCAGCTGCTCCTTGGAAACCCTACACAGGGTCGCTATGGATCGGAATTGACTTGATGGCACTTAACAACAATTATATACATAGTTGGCTTTGAACCATAAGGTTGGTGGTTCAAGCTCACCAGTCTCTCCTCAGAAAACCTATACAGGGTCTCTGGGTCGGAATCGACGACGACACTTCACAACTACAACAACAAACCCTACTGTGAGTACCCTGATACTTAACCACTGCATCCCCAGGACTCATTTTCTCTAGGTGAGGAGTGGGGAACATTCAGCCTGTGGGCTTTATAAGGGCTGTGAAATCACTTGGTCTGGTATTGCCAAGGCAACTGCAGTTCCAGCCATCACATTGTTGTTGTGTTGTTGTTAAGTACCGTTAAGTTGGTTCCAACTCATAGCAACCCTGTATAGTGTTTCCGAAGAGTGGCTGGTGAGCTTGAACTGCCGACCTTACGGTTCCAATTGACCTTGCAGTCCCGTACATTAACCTGTGGTGCTATACCAGGACTCCAGCCATCACATTGTTGTTATCGTTGTTGTTGTTGTGTGCCATCGAGTCGGTACCAACTCAGAGCGATCTTATGCACAGCAGAACAAAACATTGCCCAATCCTGGGCCAACCTCATTATTGTTTCCATGCTTGAGCCCATCGATGCTGCCACTTAGCCAATCCATCTTGCTGGGGGTCTTCATCTTTTTCTCTGACCCTCTACCTTACTAAGCATGATATCCTTCTCCAGTGACTGGTTCTTCCTGACCATATGTCCAAAGTATGAGAGATGAAGTTTGGCCATCCTGGCCTCCAAGGAGCACTCTGGCTGTACTTCTTCCAACACAGATCTATTATTGGTTCTTTTGACAGTCCATGGCACTTTCAGTATTCTCCTCCAACACTGTAACTGAAAAGCATCAATCACATTAAGGGTGAGTTAATTAAAAGTTTGGCTAAATAGAGCAGGCTAATTTTTAAGTTGATAATTTTATATGGTCTGGAATGATGTTATCAAGTTTGACTGAAAAAAAAGGTTCCCCATCCCTGTTCCAAGATGTTGTTGTTGTTGTTACGTGCCATCGAGTCGGTTCTGACCCATAGCGACCCTGAAGAGGGTTTCCGAGGCTGTAAATCTTTATGGGAGCAGAAAGCCTCATCTTTCTCCTGCGGATAAGTGACCTCAAATCCATTTGCTCTTTTCCTTCTTTAAACAGCCTTCCAGATGCTGGAAAATATTTGCTGGAAAGGGCCAGATAGCAAACAATTTCAACTTTGCAGGCCACGCAATCTCTGTCACAACTAATCAACTCTGTCCTTGAAGCATGAAAGCAGCTGGAGGTCATTTGTAAATAAGTGAGTATGACTGTGTTCCAATAAAACTTTATTTATGAAAACAAAAGGTGGGCCAGGTTTGACCCACAAGTCTTAGCTTGCCCACTGCTGATTGAGATCAAGGCCTTAGTACTCAAAACATTGGAGGCCCCAGGGAACTGATTAAAAACCTGCCCAGTCTAAGAAGTGCTTGCTTCCAGTCAATGGGCGACCATTATACACTGAACTCACCTGATAAATGAGGAAATCGAGGCTCACTGTTGCCCAGTCATGAGTCAGGACAGGCAGAACCAGGATTGGAGCCCAAGTCCAGAGCCCATGTTCTTTATTATTATTATATTTTCTTTTTTTAAATTGTGAATTGGGTGATGGTGTACAGAGCAGACTAGCTTTCTATTCCACAATCCCCACACACATTATGTCATCTAATTGTCATCTCAAAAGTGTAAAATCACTCACCCCACATTCTTGACTGCCATGTTCTGTGGTAAGAGCAAACAGGGGCATGAGGGCCCTAGGCCTCTCTGGTACAGGCATGCGGCAGCCCACTGGGACCAAACCATCTCTGTAGGGGAAGAACACACCTCTTTTTCATATGCCCCCACCTCGTGCCAGGGTGTGGCTTCTCCTGACTCAGGGACTGTAGAAGGACTTGCCGAGTGCCAGACTTCCCACAACTCGGTGGCACGAGTAGTCACCTGAGTCCCACACAGAGGGCAGGGTCCGTGCATGGAGAGGCAGTGCTCCGTGGAGGGCTCGTCCTCAACTGTCCAGTCTCCACCATGAGGCTCTCCAGCCCTTACAAGTGACCAGTGACCACTGGGGTCTTGGTGTCTCAGGAGTATTGGGACGGCCCATGGGAACATTATCTGAGTGGCCTCAGCCTCTGGATTAGTAACAAGAACAAAATCTCCCAGGTCCAGAACTCACGTTCTGGTATTCCCTCTTACCCCTGTGGTCTCACAGGCAATCTTCTGTTCTCCGCTGGGCCTCAGTTTCCCCACTCTCCCATAGGGTTGAGGTCAGCAATCTCAAAGGGCTGTGTGAAGGTTGAATCTACCCTAGGTGCCTGTCCTTCAAACAAGAGTCACTAATCTGCATGATTCTTCATGTCAAGCAGGCCACTTGGTAGATAGAGACAGTGGTGGCTCAGTGGTGGCTCAGATTTCTGGCCTTCCACTCAGGGCTTCGGGAGCATGGTGGCGCCATAGGAGAAGCAGTGGACTGCGAACCACAAGATTGGCAGTTCGAGCCCTCCAGCTGCTCCACAGGAGAAAGATGAGGCTTTCTGCTCCCACAAAAGATTTGAAGCTTCGGAAACCCTATACAGGGTCACTATGAGTAGAAACTGACTTCACGGCACTTAATAACAACAACCCAGACAACAAAAACCTAAGGTCTCAAGGAGCCCTAGTAGCATAACAGATTATGAGGTGGGCTGCTAACTGCAAGGCCAATAGTTCAAATCTACCAATCACTCTGCAGGAGAAAGAGAAGGATTTCTGCTCCCATAAAAATTCACACATTTAGGGAGATGTGTGAACTATTGAGCACATGGACAGTGACCTAGCCACTGGGGACTAGAGCTGAGAATAACGTGGCCAGCTGGTCTGAAGTGGAGGGAGGCATGCACGAACTCCCAAACTCGCAGATAGGACTCATTTGACCTAGCTTCCAGGGAGACTTGGGTTAGATCTCCAGTCTATGCATGTCTGTCCATGGAGGCTTATGTGTTGGTTTGATGCTGAATAGGTTTCTGCAGAGCGTCCAGACTAAGACAAACTAGGAAGAGAGGTCTGGTGATCTAGTGCTGAAAATCAGCCAATGGAAACCCTAGGAAATCCCAACAGTCCAATCTATAACTGATCATGGGGAGGGTGCAGAATTGAGAAGCGTTTTGTTCCGTTGTGCATGGGATTGTTGTGAGGGGCCAAGTTGATGGCTGCTAACTGCAAAAACAACATTCTCTAGACAGGAAACTGAGGTCTAGAGAGGGCAGGTTACATGCCCAAGGCCACACAGCATGCCAGAGTCAATCCACCTCCTCCCACTCTCTATCCCCAAATCAGAGAAAGAAAAGAACTTGATCCATCAACATCAAGACCCCCAGAATGGGGAAAACGCTACTTCTGTCCCTCCACAACAGACATGCATTGCATAATTCCTCTTTTTGCAAAAGATCCTGACAGAAAACTCCTCCGGAGACAAGGAAAACGACTTCCCCCAAACCTATTTACTTTTCAAATTTCAGTTGCTATAACAACTCGGCACAACTATTTATGTGAAACCTTCGCCTTCCAAGTCTTGCAGTGTGACAGGCGCTGCGGAGAGGTCAGCTCAGCTCTTTCAATAACAACACATTTTTTCAATCAATTTGGGTCTGGGATTTTTTTTTTTTTCTTTCTATAAACACACATAAAATATGTTGTGCAAAACTTTTAAAAGCTAACAGAGAAACGTTGTGTTTTATTGACCTGTTCCTCTCTAATCACCTTGAGTAAATACTTTCTGGAGCAAGACAGTAACCGAAATGACTAAATAAATAAGTAAATCAATAAAAGCCACCCTTTTTTAAGTGTTTCCATCCCTCGTCATCCCGTGGGTCCCAGGTATGAGTCCTGAGTGCTGACTCAAGCCCCGGCCCTGGCCCTAATGGTCTGTGTTGAGCTTGGATGAACCAATGCAGGTCCCTGGTATCCAGACAATACATTTGTCCCTGCTTCAAATTGGATGGGATTCTCGGAGTAGGGACCCAGGATTGTGGTAGCCTCCTGTCTGAGTTTCAGAGACAACCTTATTTTACAATTTCTGGTTCAGACCTCTTGAAAGCCTCTGTAAAAGTTATCCCCTTTGCTTGGGTTTTACACTGTATTAACTTGTCGAGTTGACCCAGTGGTACCTGCCCTTGGTTCTGCCGTCAGCATCTTGAAATTCTGAATAATTTTTGAGCACCAAAAACAAGGGAACGGTGGATGAGTCGATAAATGGGTGGGTGGGTGGCTAGATGGATATACATGGGGTCTTCAAAAAGTTTGTGGAGAAATTCCATTGTATCTCAATTCCAGTTTTCCCTGAAGTTTTTGAAGTCTCCTCGCATAGTACAGACGAATGCATGGGTCTGTAGATGAGTGGATGACAGTTAAGTAGATGTAAGGACACCCCCAGGGACTAATATTTGGTTGTTAAGGTACTCAAAGTTCCTAGCACATAGTGGGCCAGCAATTTACTAAATGAATGGTCCCATGAATGCCACCGAGACACAGTGTGTCTTCAACCCTCGGCGAGGAATTCTTTCTCCTCGCGTCTCTATCCTCTTGCACCTCCATCTGCCTCAATCTTCCAGCTTCCCACGGCCTCCTGTAGCTACCAGCTAACTTGCATTAGCCAAATTCCCCAATCCACATTGCACATGAACTATCGAGTACTACAAATAGAATCCAAATTTCCTAATGAATTAATAATAGACCATAAACTTAAAAGCAAACCAATTTCCTTTGAGCCTATTCCGACCCATAGAAACCTTCTAGGACACAGTAGAATTACTCCATATGGTTTCCAAGGCTGTAAATCTTTATGGAAGCCAACTGCCACATCTTGCTTTTAAGGAGCAGCTGGTGGTTCAAACTGTTGGCCTTTCAATGAGCAATCTAGAACTTTAACCACTGCACCATCAGTGATTCTTCATGATAGATAGACCGTTGTTGTTAAGTGCCGCCGAGTCAGTTCCAACTCATAGCAACCCTGAATAGGGTTTCTGAGGAGCTGCTAAGTTTAAACCGCAATCCAACCTTGTGGTTCAAACCAACCTTGGGGTCTAGTGTTTATCCTACAGCGCCACACCAGGACTCTGAGGCCATAGGGATACTTTAAGAATGAAATACTTGGAGTTGTGTTTGGGTCATTACCACAGGCTTTCATAATTACACCACAGTTTTTAAATAAAATTAGAAGCAATTCACTGGTGACACCACAGGACCACTCCCTTGAAGCTGAGATGGATAGACTCTCCAGGAGTGGGAAGAACGATTTGTCTCTGAGTCCGTAAGTGTGTATGGGGTCAAGACTGTTGCCGGATTGCAAAGCTTGGAAGAAATTCTGGAGGCGACAAGGCAAGCAGCATCATTGAAACACATCACATTATTTGAGTCAGAAAGTCCAATAGAGGAAAAGATCAGGGTTCAGAGAGGACCCTGATGCATCAAGCTCACCTCTAACTAATGACAGACCCTGTCCTGCGTCTCTGGGCTCCTAGCTCTTGGCATTCAGAGACCAAGACACCCCAGTTTCCTCCCTCTGACATGACGAAGTCCTTGGGAGTCTTCTGAGCTCTGGCCAAGCCTCCTATCCTCATCTTCAACCACATCTCATCCAGACAAACAAGTCACATATTGTTCATGAACTTGGACCACCCCATGCCTCTCGGCCTTTTGCTGTGCTGTTTTACCTGCCTAAGAATACCATTCCCTACAAAGTCTGTGGAACAGACAATCAATTACTGATATGCAAATTCAAATTAAAGCTGAAGAAAATGAAAACAAATCTATGAGAGCCAAAATATGACCTTGAATTTATCCCTCCTGAATTTAGAGATCATCTGAAGA
>NW_006408646.1:3296228-3456704 GCF_000296735.1 Chrysochloris asiatica
GTTGGCCCAGGATCGGACATTGTTTCGTTCTGCTGTGCATGGGGTCACTATGAGTCGGTTCCGACTCGATGGCACCTGACAACAACAACAAAGTCTGCCAAGCAAACTCTTACCAGTCTACCTTCTTCCTGCCCTCAAAGACCCCTAAACCTAAATGAAACCCACTGCCACTGAGACAGTTCTGCCTCAGAGACCTCAGGGAGCAGGTCTACTGTGTCCTATAGGGTTGCTATGGATTGGAATCAAAAGGATGGCAGCAGGTTTTCTTAAAGCAAGATAAGTCTTTTCAGGTGGACAAAGATGGACAGTTACATGCTAATGAGAACAGACTGCTGGATTCTAAACCACACACACATACACATGCTTATATGAGCACTGAGCCCTTGTTAAGAAGCCTGGGCTCTTGACCTTGGGGTCATTCTCTAAGAAGTATCCTCAAAAGGCACTTGAACTTGATGCAGACACTACACAACGTGGGTCCACCTGCAGGACTGACAAGTGGCCGCTGTGCTGGAACACGTGGGATTAAGATGTTTATCCAGGTCTTGTGGCGATCCCTCCATCATTAACCACTGACTAAGGTAGACAGGTAGGAATAGATCATCTTTGTCATCTCTGACTCAATGCTTGGTCTCGGGGAGAGCTAAAGGAGTTTGGTAAAATTCAGGCATCATCCCCTCCTCTTTTCTTCTTTTCCTCATTCCCTCTCTCTACCCCAAGTGGGGTGCTAAGCTTGTCTCTGTCTTAAAGTGCTACCCAGTTACTCCCACTCAGAGACCCCATGTGATAGAGTACACCTGCCCCACAATGTCTCCTTTTCTGTAATCTTTACAGGAACAGGTCACTAGATCTTTCTCCTTGGAGTTTCTGGATGGGTTCAAACCATCAACCTCCTATTTAGCAGCCAAGCGCTTCACTGTTGCACCACCAGGGCTCCTTAAGCTTTACTCTAAAAGGCAGCATAGCATTACAATTAAAACCACAGACTCTGGAGCCAGACTTCCAGGGTTCAAAGCCTAGCAACACCATTGAAAAGCTGTGTGACCTTGGATAAATCTCTGGACTTCTCTGTGTATCAGGGTTGTTGGGGATTAATGAGCTGATGTTCTTCAAAGTCTGAATTAAGTGACATCGCAAATCCATTCTTACATCTGCTAAAAGCACCTTGATTTGCAACCCTTTCTCCAACTCTTATGTCCCTGGTAGCCCTAGTTTGTCCTTGAGGTTGGCAGTCCAAGCCTACCCAGTGGTCCTCGCTGCAGAAGAAAGGTCTGGCAATCCGATTCCGTAAAGATGACAGCCAGAAAAGCCCTGTGGAGCTGTAACACCGGGAGTTACCATGAGTCAGAACCAATTCCATGGCAACAGGTTTTGGATTCTTGTGTGCACTAAGTCCCACTGGCCCTGTCTACTAGCTGAAGGATTTGGACAGGTCACCTATGACCAGCCAATCAGTAGAGTCCATTTTTCTAGCTACAATAATTGGTCAGGATTAAGCCCTTAACCTAAGCTCAGCCAATCAGAGCTAAGGCGCTTCAACAGATAAATAGCTAGTGGTATGATTATATTCTGAAGGCAGTGATAAAATTAGTGAGTCCGTGATAAAAGTCTCCTTTCACGCAGGAGACCAAGGTTCAATTTCCAGTCAATACATCTTATGAGCAGCCCCATCTGTCTGTCAAATTTTAGTAGAGCTTCTTGACTAAGACAGACTAGAAAGAATGACCCGGTGATCTACTTCCAAAAATTAGCCAGGGAAAATCCTGTAGATCCCAAATGGATTAGCAATCAACCATGAGGATAAGTAGGACAGGGCATGTGACATGGGGTGTCCATGAGTTAGGGGACAAGCTGATGGTAGGTCACAACAACCCTATTTTATTATTGTAACAAACATCCTGAGCAAAGTCCCTTCTGTGGGGCCAATGGAGCTTGGGGTCCCCTGCTCTTCCCCTTCTGCCCTGTCATCAGGGTCAAGTAATCCTCTTCTCTCCTCTCTGCAAACGCCCCCCTCCCTACTCCTGCTCTGAGCTGGAGGAAAATGTGAGATTCTAAGTGTACAGCAGGCAGACCTGGTTCAAATCCCAGCTCATCCTCTTCCTAGCTTTGGGACCCTAGTCTTCAGTGCATCTTCACCTGGAAAGCAAGGTGACAAAGGAACAATCCTTCCTGTAGGTCTGAGTTCAGAGGAGCAGAACATGCCTGGGCCTGGCACACAGGAAGGGCTCTGCAGAGCAACCAGGCATTACCATCAAGCACGCTATCACCTTCTCTTATCTCTGGCATTACCTGTCTCATCTCAGCTAGCCCCCAGCAGGGATAGATCATCAATATGTATGTGTATACAACTGACTATGCAGCGCTAGGCATGAAGTGGGAGGGAGGGAGTAAATGGTTGGGTGGATGAATGAATGAATGAATGGAGCAAGAGAAAACCCACAAGTCTCTGTATGGCACTTAAAAGTCCAGCAATTTTCAGTCAACAACAGGCAGGTCTATTAGGAATACCAGTGATGTTATAGGATATGTGCTGGACTGTTAGCCACAAAGTCAGTGGTTAGAGTCCACCAATCACTGGGAGGGTAGGAGGATGGAAGATGAGGCATTCTGCTCCCGTGAAGATTTATAGCCTCAGAAATCCTATGCAGGGTCCATATGAGTTGGAACTGACTAGACAGTGCCTAACAACAGCAATATAAGGGGAACAAGAGCACTAGGGAGGTGCATACTCCTGAGAATAATGCCGTTTGAGATCAGTGGGGCAGCATTTCAGGGAGGGTTAGGAAAGAAGGAGGACTGGAAATGGAAAACTAGGGAGGAAGTGGGATGGGGACTGTTGAATTGTAGGCATGGAGATCAATGAGCTGAAACAAAATATGTCTAAATTGTTGAATGAAAAACTGATTTGCTTCATAAACTTTCACCCAATTCACAATAAAAAAGTTAAAAGCTAGAAAAAAATCCGGCTGTTACAGATTCTAGAGGATTCAGAATGGGAGAGAGAAAAGGCCCAGTACACACCTTTCACTATAGAAAAGGAGCCCAGAGAAGGCGTGTGAATGCCCCAGGGTCACAGAGCAATAGGTAGGCCCTGGCACAGAATGCATTCTCCAAACTCCTCCTCCCAGGCCCTTCTTGTCTGGAACCAGCACCCTCCCTGCCAGTAACTCCCTCAGGTGTCTCCTTTCCCCAATGAGCTGGACCTTGTGGGAAAATACCCTGGAGCCTCCAGTCCAGAAGGAGTGGGGTGACTCCAGACCAGGTAGGCAGAAGCTCTGAAGCCCAGGAGTTCTTGGAAAGTGAGTCAGAGACGAGTTTGCCTCTAACCTTATCACTACTCTTCTTGGCTTTGACTCAAGAATGCAGGATGTGAAAGTTCGCTTCCTGTAATTGAACTCACAAGCCCATAGAGGCCCTGGCTTTACTCTGATTCCACACCACCATTCACAGTGTCCCACCCTGAGGGGCCACTAGTCCACAGTGGTCCCCTACCGACTGTTCATTGTCGGAGGTCTGAAGTTTTCTCCCTGGGCCTCCTTGCCCTCCACACTCTCTCGCTCCTTCTTCAGGGCAGGAAACTCAGACTTTTCCTTAGCCCTGATAGGGTTATAGGGATGCCAGAGCAGATACTAAGATAGCAACTGCCTGCTTGTTGGTTAGGGTGGGCTGCTCCAGAAGCCACCTGGAGCAATAACTGCAGCACAAGCCTTCTTTAGGGAGGCAAAGCCAAAACACCAAACCAGTGGCTGCAAAGTTGCCACTGTCCCAGGAGGCCCTCATGTGTGTCAGAGTAGAGCTGTGCTCTGTAGGCTTTTCAATGGCTGGTGTTTTAGGAAGTCCATCCCCAGACCTTTCTTCCACAGTACTTTTGCATGGACTCAAAACATTGAGCTTTCAGTGAGCAGCCAAGCACATTAGCTGTTGGCACCACCTGGGGCACCTTGGGGTGGTGAGGGGGTGAGAGAGTGAAAGAGGGAAGGGAAGAAAGAGTTCATAATCAAAGCAAGATTCAACTGTGGGAATCTGGGGTTCAATCCTGTTGGGGAGAGGATGTGGAAAACACTCGCGTTGTTCTACCCAAGGAGCGAGGATGTTGGGGTTATTCTCCGATTTCTGTCTGATCTACCACTGTCTGAAGGCTGTTCCTTGGGAGATCGGGTTGCGCTGAAGACACTGGGAGACTTCAGACTAGGCTCTGGGACAGACTTTTTGCCTGAGAGGCCCAGAGACCTAAAACCAAAACCTACCTCCAACTCATTATGTGAAAGTAGATCTGTGACCCGTAAGATTTTCTGGGATGTAACCTGAGGAGCTCTGGTAGTGTAGTGGTTACCAATCAGGCTGCTAATCTCATGGTCAGCAGTTCGATCGAAACTACCAGCTGTTCCGTGGGAGAAGATTTACAGCCTCGGAAACACCGTACAGGGTAGCTATAAGTCAGAACTGACTCCACAGCGCATAACAACAACAACTTTTTGGTGGCAGATTACCAGGCCTTTGTTCAGAGGCACCTCTGCTGGATTTGAACTGTCAATTTGTTGGTTGGTGGCTGAGTGCTTAACTATTTACACCACTCAGGGACTCCCTATGCCAGGTAGTTGTTGCTGTTACGTGCCATTGAATCAGTTCCAACTCACAGCTACCCTGTATAGGGTTTCCAAGGCTGTAAATCTTTGGGAAGCAGAAAGCCTCATCTTTCTCCCACAGAGTTGATGGTGGGCTTGAAGCTCTGATCTTGTGGTTCAACGTCCAGTGCTTATCCTACAGAGCCACACTGCACTTCTTCTATATGCTAGGCACAAACATAAGCTCTTTTGGAGATGTGCCCATAACCCTTCCCCCTACCCCACCCCCAGGCTCTCAGGAAGCCAAGAGCAGCCCCAAACTAGACCAAACCCACTTCAATCTAGTCAATCACAACACATAGATAGCAATGTAGGTTCTGAGGCAGTAGATCTTTACTGGAGCAAGCTCCCTCATCTTTTGCTTACAGAGAGGCTAGTGGGTTCAAACCACCCCACCGGATTTTTTTGATTAGCAGCTGAATACTTTACCACTGCATCACCAGAATTTTTTGGAGAAGCCCCAGGCATCCCCTCATCCATTATCTGATGGTGCCTCAATGAACCCTCTCTTGCCTTGTGAGATGGCTTTTGAACTTGGGGGTCACAAAGCCAAAGTCAGACAGCTGCAAAGAAAGCCATCGCCACAGCATTCAAAATAACATTAACGCATGTGTGTGCATGCGTGTGTGTGCTGTTTTACAGTTTTAGTGAGGGGTCCACAGGGGAAGACAGAGAGGATTTGTGTACTTAGGGCACCTTCTGTTGGACCTGGTGGATTTTTCTGGAACAGGATCACCTCAGCCTTCCCAGAACAGCAGGTGGAGGTCAGGGCACTGCTCAGAAAGCAGATCCTCCCTAAATTGTGAAGCTGGGACTGTGGCCCTACACATGTGACAAACCGAAGGAGTGATGGAAGAAGAAGCAATCTTACGGTGCACGGGGCACAAACTAAGGCCCAAAGAGGTGAGGTGATGGTTAGGGATTTAGGTCACCCAACCCTCAGCCTATTCCTCCCAGTCATTCCCAGACTTTTGGGTGAATGTTGAGAAACAGAAAATACATGTAGCTGAAAATAAATATTCCTCTTTCTCCCTGCCTCCCTTTCTTTCTGTCTCTCTCACTCTAGAGAAAATAGTGACATTAAATTAGGTAGAATCACATTTAGCAAGCACCTACAATGTGTCAGGCACACAGATATCCATCACCTCTTTGAAAACCCACAGACAATTTGGGAAGCAGCGATTACTGGATTCTGTAATACAGGTGAGGAATGAGGTTGGGCGTGTGTCCAGCGTGCACCTGGAGCACCCCAGCCAGGCAGGGAGCAAGCTGCCCTCACAAAGTCCCCCACCCCCACCTCTACTTAACCTCTTCATTTGCTTTTTCATCAGTTCCCACCATTTTGGTCTTGTCTGCCCCCCTCCCAGTTTTCTCTCTTTTGAAGGGTACCTTCTGCTAAGCCAGAGGCTCATGCACAACCCTCAGAGGAAAGAAGGTATGATTATCATCCCATTGTCCCATTTTCCAGATGAGAAAATTGAGGCATAGAGAGGTAGAGCTGCTTGCCCAGGTCACTCAGTCAGCTGTCTGACTCCAGGCCCCATCTGCCCCACGTGGAGATGAGGTTTCTGTGACTGTAGTCCCATCACCAAGGGGACCCTCCCCCACACCAGAAAGGTCATCCTAGAGGTACTTTACCCTCTGACTCAGTGGGCCACAGAGCAGAAAGGCCCCTGGGCTGTAACTCAAGAAGCCTGGCCTTGGGGCTCTTAAGAAGCAAGAGGGAAAAGCATAAAAGATCCTTTGTGTCCCCCAGCCCCACCCTTACATTGTTCTGGCTCACGGTTGATTGGCTGCATCCCTCAGACCAGCCAGGGAGTTGCTGGGTTCTCTGGAGTCCCCTGGGATGGACCAGAGGACTCAATGGGGGCTTGGGAAATTCTGGAACATCTTCGTAGGCACTCAGTATACAAGGGGGCTTCACAGTATACAAGGGGGCTTCAAAAAAATGTAATGCATATGGAAATATTAATGAAAAATGAAAACACAAATTTAAATTATTATGTTTTCATTCCATTTTCCCCAAAATTCTTGAAGCCCCTTATGAGAAACCATTGTTGTTAAGTGCCTTTACGTAGGTTCTGACTCATGGTAACCCTGCATAGGGTTTCCAAGGAGGAGCTGGTGGATTTGAACAGCTAACCTGGTGGTTCACAGTCCAGGGATGATCCTACAGCACCTCACCAGGAGTCCATGAGAAGCCATAAAGGGTGTCCAAAAGTCTTACTGTTACACTGTAGACTAAGCACCAGACCGCAAGTTCAGTTTGAACAGAAAGGTCGCTCCTCAGAAACCTTGTTTCTATGAGTGCAGGCCGATTCAAAGGCACTTAACAACAACAGCAATGAGAAACCACTGCTCTCCTTGATTGTGAAGTGACCAGGCACTGGCTAACACATAGAAAATAAAACAGCTGGGCCCAGACTACCCCTGAGCCCCAGCAGCCAACCTTTGTGTCCTGGATATCTTTCCAGAATGTTCTCTGTGCTCTCATGTGAAAATGCAGGGGTGTGTGTGTTCCCTTTTGATATCCAAAGAGCAACATTCTTTGCCAACTCCTTACACTGGGAGATAATTCCAGGGTGTACACCTTCAAGGGACAGCAGTGTGACTGAGTCATTGAGACAGAGACCCCAAGGCCTGCAAAGCTGAAAGCATTCACTACCTGGCCCCCGACTGAAGTGTCCTAATTCAGGAAGGGATCTAGAAGGGAGCTGGAGCACCAATCATCTCCTAGTCATCCGCTGCCAGGACCCCTGGTAGGGCAGATGGGCAGGTTGCATCTTGGAGTTCGACAAGGAAGAAGAATGGAAAGGCACAGATGTGAATGTGACTGGGGGCATGCAAGCAACTAGGGACAACTAGTGGATGGGCAAGAGGGAGGAGAAGAGATAGGAACTAAGGGCTGAGCATTTATTTGTGTCCATGGAACTGCCTGGATCCGCATGGTACAAGGGCCCAGGATTCGTTTAACCATCATAGAGAGCAAAGACCAGATGGATACTGGAGAATGCAGGTAGGTAGCCTATGAGGTGAGAGGATACCTTGTGTGACTGGCGGTCAGGTGGCGCTTAGTGTTTGGCACATTCAGGAAATTTGAGTATCGATTTGTCCAACTGTCCAATTCAGTGACGCATTGGTAACATGGGATGAATGTTGAGTGAGTTTCCAGAGAGGGACAAGGTCTCAATCACCTGTTCTGGCTTCAGAGCTATGCAAACTCCAGATTCATCTTGACTTGGCCACTTAGGAACCTGAGTGAGTCTCTTCACCTCTGAACTTCCATTTTCCCCTCTGTAAAATGAGCCCTTAATCCCTACCTTCTGGAACTGCTACGAAGACTAAAGAAGATGAGAAGCATCAGTGCCAGTCCAAAAGCCATGGCATCAACGCCAGCACTCGCCCCCTGTTGTTGCTGTTAACTGCCAAGGAGTCAGTTCAGACTCATAGCGACCCTGTATATGGTTTCCAAGGCTGTAAATCTTTGCAGGATCAGAAAGTCTCATCTCTTTCCAGAGTAGAAGTCGGTGGACTTGAATCATCGACCTTGTGGTTCTTAGTCCAGTGTTTATCCTACAGAGAGCTCCCGTAGGCTTCCGAAAAGTCTCCCTAGATGGGCAGCCATGAGGTTGGTCTTCTTTATTTGAAGAGTTTCCCCACAAAGGGCAACCCTACAGAAGGAACGGAGGCGTTCCAGCGTTTGGGAGATGCCAGTTCCGACTCTGAATGATGCTGCCTCAAACACTTATTGTCATAAAGGAAGTTATTCAAACACAATCAATTAGGCGCCCATATTAGCATATTTTTCATTGTAATACAGCTGCAAAGAGGAGATTCTGGAGATTGTTTATTGCTGTTCTGAGCTAATATTTGTTAAAGTGATTAATATGTTTTTCAAATATCGGTGACAGGCGTGGCAAGCATTATTTATCTCCACCTGAAACTGCCTGAAAGGGTGAGAGGTGAGCAGCACTCAGAGGGAGGCTCCAGGTGGGAGTCTTGGGGGTCTCCGGGGACAGTGTCTCCTTTGGGGTACTGTGTCCCAGCCCCTACTTCCCTGTGCCTTGTGTCTCCTCCACCCCCATCTCTTCCACCTTCAACTCTCCCGTTGTTGACCAGTCTCAGCAACCTTCAAAGACATCTTTCACCTCAAAGCAAACAAAGCCCCCTGAGGCAGCTCCACCAGCTTCTCCTGGAGCCCCCCCACCCCTTGCATCCATTCTGTCATCTTTCTCCTTCTCTCCACAACCAAGGTCTTCAAAAGAATCATCTTAACCTCCTTGCTTAACCTCCCAGTCCCTGCTTTTTAAAACTCATGATGAAATATTAAGAACATATGGAACCTAGAATAACGGCATCTAAAAGAACTGTCTGAGACAATGGAAATGTTCTCTATTTCATAGTTCAAACAGGAGTTACACAGACTTCTGGTGTGGTGCTGTAGGATCAGCACTGGACTGCGAACCACAAAGTCGGCAGTTCAAACCCACCAGCTGCTCCTTGGAAACCTTATACAGGATCGCTCTGAGTCAGAACCAACTTGATAGCATTTAACAACAACAATTGAGCACTTGAAACGTGAGCTGTATGACTGAGAAACCGGATCTTCTATTCTACTTCCTTGTCAATTTCCTTTTACATGTAAATACCTAGATGTGGCCAGTGGCTACCACATTGAACAGCTCAGCTCTAAAGAAGAATACAATAAGCATCTACCCGCCCATCACCCAGCATCCTTATTAAATGTCTAGATTTTGTCATATCGGGTTCAGAGTTTTTACAGTAATAAAAATGCTGCAGATCTTTTCTTCTTTCTCTCTCTTCTAATTCCATGGCTGTCTTGAGGTTGATATGTTCTCTCCCATTCATGTTTGCATGCTTTTACTTTTTATATATGAATCCATAAGCAAGGTGTTATAATGGCCCACATTTTAATAGGTTGTGTACATGGTAACTTACTATATACAACACTCAGCAGTTTGCTTTGTGAACTTTTGATATTTTCATCTTCATATAGCTGTCCACGGGAAGTGCGATGGCTCCATAAGATAAGATGGACTGCAATCCAGGAGGTTGGTGGTTCAAGCCCATTAACCTCCTCTGAGAAGAAAGATGAGACATTTTGCTTCTGCAAAACGTTTAAAGATTTTTGAGTGTTCATTGCTGATACTGCTATGAGAATCCTGGTGTGGCACTATAGGATAAACACCGGACTGCAACCACAAGTTCGGTGGTTCTCATCCACCAGCCTCTCCTTGGAAACCCTATGCAGAGTTATTATGAGTCAGAACCACTCAGTGGTACTTAACAACAACATGAACATCTTTCCAACGTCTCACCTTGGACTACAGGTTAACATTTCTAGAGGAAATTCACCAAGAAGTGCAACAGTTGGTTCCAGTTAAACAGTTTTAAATTCACTTGTTGTTGTTAAGTGCTGTCAAGTCAGTTCCAACCCATAGTTACCCAGGTTTCCAAGGAACAATGAATGAGTTTTAACCCCTGATCTTGTGATTCAAACCGACCTGGCAGTCCTACACGTATCCTACAGTACCACAATGGCTTCCAAATGGCTCTCCAATGCGGTTCAGTGAGCTCACACTTCCGCCAGCAGTTGGGGAGACCTGTTTATGTATTTTCTGATTACTAGTAAATAAGCTAAAGTCTTTTTCATGACTACTCATTGAGGTTTCTCTGGAGAAGTGTGTTAGGTTGTGCCCATTGTCTATTTTTGTATTGGGCTTATGTCTTGCTTATTGTTTTGTAAGACCTCGTTACATGTTATGACTGTAATTCTGTCTCTCAATTATATATGTTCAGATATGTTTTCTTAGTCTTTGTTTTCTCTTTTATTTATCCTGGCTTTGGTTAAAAAGACGATTTTGTTGTTTTGTCAAATTTATCAATCTTTTTCTTAAGGGTTTGTTTGTTCATTTACTGTGCTATGATTAAGAAATCTTCCCTTAAATAATGTTAAGACGCTTGGCTGTCATTCTGAATTTTAGTTATCCTTGCATACCATTATAAAATAGACACCTGAGGGGGAGAAAAAGGAACAGTCAGAAATACCACCATAGAAAGCTTGCAAGTCTTCCTTCTGCCTATAACTGATTGTTGTTGTTAAGTGCCGTTGAGTCGGTTCCGACCCATAGCAAGCCCGTATAGGGTTTCCAAGGAGCAGCTGGTGAGCATGAACCGCCAACCTTGAAGTTCACAGAGCCACACCAGGACTTCTATAACTGATTAGAATACCTAAAATGGGGCTACAATGTGCCCAGTGGAGGAGGTTTTCTGTGGACCCTCTGCATTACATAAGACCATAGGTGGAATCCTGAACCGCATCCAGAATCTTCTGAGGTGGGAAATTTCCTCTTCAAAGGACAAGTGGGCCAGCCTGGAGCATCTAGAAGAACAGAAAATACTTCTTGAAAGAAACACCAGCAGCAAAAATTCAAAACAATATAGGCAGTCTGACTGATTACTACAAGAACAAGTAAGTTGCTCACTCAGGGGACATCAAAGCAAGTGGTCAGGTCCCCTCAGGGCAAACCCCCTTCCAAGACTAAGACTCAGTGGGAATACATGCCCTGATTGGTGATCACGCTGGTCACAGATAATGGAAAGTGAGGGGGGAAACAGCAATGAAGCAGCGAGCTAAGCCCTACAATGTTCAATAGACTCCTGTGAACCGGGGTGGAGACCTGGTTGGCCAGCAATGTGGTAAGACCTGAGGGCTCCTGGGCCCAGAGTCAGTGAGGACTGGAGTGGAAAGTGAAGTGTCCAGCTGATAAGAAGAGAGGGCATATGCATAAGAACACCCACACTTGCAGATAATACCCACTTGACCGGGCTTCAATGACTGAATGATCAGAGCTCAACTAGAAGAAGAAAGAAGATGAAAAAAATAGTAATCTGATACAGTTTTATGAACTTGACCTACACCAATGGATGCAGTAGCTCAAAAGAGGGAACAAATCTTTATAGCAAGGATCATTCCCACCCCCTCCATATGCAGAGTAGACAGGGATGGGCAACTTGGACATTGGCTACCCAAAATGGGGGGGGGGAGGGGATACAAAGGCAAGAAGTGACTGGCTTACAAGCTTTCAAGAGGGAACCTAGATCCAGAGGACGTGGAGGAAGGTAGAATCTCAACTGAGTAGTATCCAATTTGTCTTGGCAGGGCTGTTGAAAGGAAATGCGGATAGGTCTCTTGTGATACTATAGTGAATAATTGTTATCAGAACTGAGTGTGAGGGAAATGTAAAGATAGACATTTTGTAGCAAAAGGAAGGGAGTGATTGACTTTGCAGTCTAGGAGCAGAGGTCCCTGGGACCATCAAGGGAGAAGAGCGGTGAGTGGGATCCTACCTAGAGAAGCAGTGACGCCAGAGATGGAGGCAGAGACGATGATGTGGAGAAATGGAGTGGCTGGGGACTCTAGACCCAGAGATGGAGAGGGGCTGTGTGCTGACGACCTGGGAGCAGGCTTGCTGGGTATACTATTTGGTTGGTTGATGATGCATGGAGGGGATTATAACCATGGCAATGAAATGATATATGATAGGATGAATGTAAAGCCAATATTTTCCCATGTAAACTATCACATAATTAACAATAATTTTTTTTTTTTTAAAGAAATCTTCCCTTATTCCAGGATTAAAGAAATACTATATTTCCATCTCAAGGTTAGCAGTTCAAAAGTACCAGCTGTTCCGCAGGAAAAAGATAAGGCTTTTTTGCTCCCGTAAAGATTTACAGCCTCGGAAACCTTGTACAGGGTCACTATGAGTTGGAACCAACTCCACGGCACATAACCACCGCCACCATATTTCCATCTGGAGTCTTAATGTGGCACTGTAGGATAACCATAAGGTTTGCAGTTCAAACCCACCAGCTATCTAGAATTTTTAACTTTCTTTTTTTGTAATTAGATCTTTACTGTGCCTTGAATTTCTTTACTGGTGTGTGCGAGGGACTTCAAGAAGTTCATGGGGAAATTCCATTATCTTTTAATATTGTGTATATTATTTTTCTATGTGAATAACAAGCTACCACAAACTCAGTTGCTGACTGAAAAAAATAACACATATTGAGTATCTTACAGTTTCTGTGGGTCTGGAATCTAGGCACAAGTTAACTGGTGCCTCTGCTTAGGGTGTCACAGAACTACAATTAAAGTGTCAGCCAGGGCTCAGTTCTTACCTGAGATCTAGAGGCGTACTGGAAAAGGCTGACTAGCACCTTGCTTCTTCTTAAAAGCCAGCAGTGGAGAGATTCTTATATAATGTAAAACAATCAAGAAAGCCGCACACCATTATGTTGCCTTGCTTCTATTGGTTATAAGCAAGTTCTAGGTCTCGCCCATACTCAAGGGGAGGGGGCTGCACAAGGACATGAGCAACAGAAGGAGCCAATCATGGGGATATATGTCTACCACATTGTGTGTACTCACTGTTTTCCAGCACACTCTTCAGATGGTCCACCCCTTCACTACTGGTCACTGGTAACATCTCCCCTGACATGTATGAAGCTCCATCAGCAGGGAGGTCTGGCTGTTCCAGTGGTCTTCCTGTCTATACCAGTCTCTGAATGCCTTCCAGTTTGAGCTCACCCATGGCCGTCATGTTGCTAAATTCCATCAAGTCCTTTTAGACTTCACAACACTAGAAGCAGCCTTTAGAACAGAACAAGGGGACAGTGAATGGTTTAAAATCAGGAAAGGAGAGTGCCTGGATTTTGTATTTTCTCACTATACTTATTCAATCTGTATGCAGATCCAAATAATCCTATATACTGGAATATATGAAGATGAACATGGCATCAGGATTGGAGGAAGACTCACTAACAACCTGCAGTATGCAGATGATACAACCTTGCTTGCCGAAAGCCAAGGGGACTTAAAATACCGATGCAGACCAATGACCAGAGACTTCAGTATGGGTTACACCTCATTGTATAGAAAACAAAAAGCCTCACCACCGGACCAATAAATAATATCATGATAAATGAAAAGACTAAAGTTGTCAATGACTTCATTTTGCTTGGATCCACCATCGACATTCACGGAAGCAACAGTGAAGAAATCAAAGGACGTATTACATTAGGCAAACCTGCTGCACAAGACCTTTTTAAAGTGTTCAGGAGCAAAGATGTTAGTTTTAAGATTAAGGTGCACTGACCCAAACCATGGTTTGTCCAATAGCCTCATTTGCATGTGACAGTTGGACAATGAATAAGGATGACCATAGAAGAATTGATGCATTTGAGTCATGACGTTGAAGGAGAATATTAAAAGTATCATTGACTGCAAGAAGAACAAGAAAATCAGTGTTGGAAGAAGTACAGCCAGCATTCTCCTTAGAAGCCAGGATGGGCAGACTTTGTCTCTCATAATTCAGACATATTATCAGGAGGGGCCAGTCCCTGGAGAAGGGCATTATGCTTGGTAAAGTGGAGGGTTAGCGAAAAAGAGAAAGAGCCCCAATGAGATCAATTGGCACAATGGCAGCAGCAGTAGGCTCAAGCTTAACGACGATTGTGAGGATGGTGCTGGACCAGGCAGTGTTTCATTCTGTTGTGTACATGGTCACTATAAGTCGAAACCAACTCGATGGCACCTACAACAACACTAGACCTCTCAGAGGTTTGGACACTTGGAGTCTCCTCTTACCTCTTAGATCATTTTCCCCTAGGGGCTTGAAGTCCCTCATCATGTGTGTCCTTTCTACCTGATATGGAAGTCTTCAGGCCCCTGCTTTGTTCTCACTGTCTGGAAGATCTCATCCATTCTTGGGACTCAGGAGGTTCCATCCCATACCAGCTGGAACCTTGTGAAGCTCCACACCTGTGCAACTGATGGCCCACTAAGGTCCCACCTGGAAGACTCATCATATCCACATAGGATCCTTGATGCTACCACCTCCCCCACTAGGTCTCCATCCCCCATCAGCCTTCCAATAATAGTTGGACCTTTCCTCTCCTTATTGACTCAAGATGTCCTCAACCCTCATTCGCTCCCTTGGGACCCCCACATCCATACTGTCACCTCATTGAAACCCAGAGTCTGACTACTTCCTTCCATCTTGTTGGTCACCATCCTGCTTAGAGGTCCATCCATAGTCTCCTCACTCCTGTCCCATCTTCCACTACTGCTCCCTGCAGGCCATTCTCCACAAGGCAGTCAAAGTGATCATATAAACACATAAATCATTTCACATCATCCCCCCACTTAAAGCCCTTTACACGGCTTCCCATGGCTCTTAGAATAGAATCCAGATTCCTCAATAGGCCCTCAGCGCAGGCTGCCACCTCCTCTCCAACCCATCCATCACCACCATCACCACCCCACTCACACCACCCTTGCCCGACTGTGGAGATTATCTGATTATTTCTCTATGTGGGAGACTTTGGGGGTGGTCTGAGTGATCTGTGGGGAAAGGTGCCAAATTCCCGTTCTGAGTGGCAGGGTCTGGGCAGTACTATGAGCCCCGAGGAGGTCAGATTAAACAGCACTATTTACTTTAGCCCTCTCCGAAGTGTGTTTTGGTGGCGGGAGAGAGTTATGAATAAGCTCTTAATTCCAGTAAGGGTGTGGGTCAGGTCTTGCACAGCTCCTTTATTGACTTTCTTGTCTGCTCTGGTAACCAGAGCCCCAGGTCTGAGTGGACTCTCTGTGAGGCGACTGGCGGCCTGGATTCACCTGGACGGGAGCAGGCCTACCTGCGGGCTCTCGGCAAATACTCCATAGTATCAACGTTTCCACTGGCACTGCTGGGAGCTGGGAGAGCCATGTTTCTGGGAAAACCATCCTGAACAGGGGAGTACCTGGACCCCACTGCCAGGAGGTCATCAAAACTAGACACCAATCAGGGAACTAGGAGGACTGGAGCCAGATGGGGCTGTCTGGGTATCTGTTGCCTGGTTGTTGTTTTTTGTTGTTAGGTGCCATTGAGTCAGTACCAACTCATAGCGACCCTATGCTCAACAAAACGCTGCCTGGTCCTATGCCAACCTCATAATCCTTGTTACACTCGAGCCCAATGTTGCTGCCAGTGTACCAGTCCATCTTGTTAGAGGTCGTCCTATTTTTCGCTGACCCTCCACTTCAACAAACGTGATGTCCTTCTCCAGAGACCAGTCTCTCCTGATGACATGTCCAAGGAGAATTCTGGCTACACTTCTTCCAATACAGATTTATTTGTTACTTGTTTAAGCTGTCTGTTCATTTGCTGGGCTGACAGAATCCCTAGGGACTGAGTTAGGATGCAACAAGAGTTCACTGTGAGTCTTGAGGCATGTCAGGTGTGTGCGTCGGGCCTCAGTTTCCCCATTTACATTGTTGTTGTTGTTGTTAGGTACCGTGGAGTCGGCTCCAACTCATAGCGACCCTATACAGGGTTTCCAAGTTTACAAATCTTTACGGGAGCAGAACACTTCATCTTTCTCCCATGGAACTGCTGGTAGTTTTGAACTGCTGACCTTGAGGTTGGCAGCCCGACTCGTAACCACTACGCTACCAGAGCTCCATTCTATTCAGTAGACAGAGATGGCAACGTAGTAGATGGCATTCTATCACCTCCTCTAGGGCCATATCATGTCTGAAATGAAATATCCTCGGACTAAAGGTCTGGCAAGCTACATCTGAAAAACCATCCACTGAAAACGCTAAGGAACACAGTTCTACTCCAACACACATGGGCTCAGAAAAAGTGATAGATGTTAAGAGTAGAACTGATATTAGTATATGGTATATTCATGATAAGATGGGAAAAGTAAAGCCACTGATACAGAGGCGATTTCCACTGAGTAGGATTGAAGACTTGTCTGGGGTCGTGGACCTCCCAGCCAACTTTACATCTGACTCCTTCTTCCAACAGCCCCCTGAGGTCACCCCCATTGTATAAATAAGGAAACGAAGGCATCTTCCCCAGGTCACCCAGACAGAAAATGGGAAAAGCAGAATTTAAACCTTTTAGCTCCATCTTCCCCACAAGGTGTCTACCACTGGCCCTGGTCCTCCGGGTCTTTGTTCTCAGCTAACTTCCCCATTTGAGACCCTTGAGCAAACTCAAGTTTCAGCCAGGGCTGGCACCAGCCTCTCAGATGTGTCTAGTCTCAAAGGCTTCTGGGTGACATGAAGGTGCCACCCACAGCAGAGAATCCATGACCGTGCTTCTTTGGTCAAGAGGTGCCCCCCTTGCCCCACTTCATACCCACTTCACCCTGATGGGTTAAGTGTTGGGTTGCTGACTGCAAGATTGGTGGTTCAAGCCAACCAGGTGTTCCATAGGAGAAAGATGAGACTGTCTTTGGCTTTAGACCCTCCCCCACTCCCCCAGATGACTCAGGATGACCTCATCACAAGAGTCTTAACCTAATTACATCGGCAAAGATGCTTGTCCAAATAAAGTCACAGCTAGGTTAGGCTGCACATTAGTTTGGGGGACTTCATTAGAGACTGTCTGCATCGATGATGTCCGGTGGGGAGAGATAACACCATGCTCTCTCAACCCAGAGGAAAAGCTCTCTTCCCCACCCTGATCTGCTTCCTGCTTTCCACACCTAGCTCTACCCACTCCTGCCACAGGGCCTTTGCACAGACTGTTCCCTCAGGCTGGGGTGCTCATGGTCTGGCTCCTTCTGGCTCATCCTTCAGTTCTCAGCTCAGATGCCACTTCCTCCCCAAGTTGAGCCAGTTCCCAGCTTCAAATTTGAATAACCCTCCCTGATAGAATTCATCACACTTGTGGATTAAACTTCATCTGTGGGTGGAATTCTTGGATTCATGTCAGGCATGTAGAGGTGACTCCCTCATCCAGCAAAGGAGGCCCTACACTTGGGGCCCACAAGCATGTTTTAATTAGTTTTAAAATTGGAAGGGGAAGTACACCTAATCCAGGCTGGAAAACAGTGAATTGGCCAAATATAATGTTTATTACTTGTCACAGAACTCTGGTGGCATAGTGGGTTGCACGTTGGACTGCTAACTGCATGGTCAGCAGTTCAAATCCACCAGCTGCTTAATAGGAGAAATATGAGGCTTTCTGCTCCTATAGAGATTTAAAGCTTCGGAAACCCTATACAGGGTCTCTGTGAGTCGGAACCAACTCGGTGGCACGCAACAACAATATTTGTTACAGAGGAGAGGCCCATGAAGACAAAAGTCCCTGGAGCCCATAACCATCACCCTATAGTCCTGCAGGCCAGGACCTGCTCCCAGCTACAGTCACTGGCCTAATACACAGTAGTTGTTCTTTGAATGTCCATGACTAAAGGAAGACAGAGAGGAGGATAGATGAGTGGATTCTGGCAGATCTCAGAGGACAAGTGTACGTGAGACAGACCTAGGTTCAAATCTCACTGTTTCCTCGCTTACCTTCCTCCCCTAGACCTGATTCTTCATGTATAAAATGAGGGCACTGCCTTCACTTTCTTGACTAGCTGTGCACATTCCTTATGCTCAAAGTGCCCCTGCTCTGTGGTTGTCCCCATGTCACAGAGGAAACACCAAGGCTTAGAGGGAAAGGATCTGTCAGTGTCATGGAAAACTCAGCCAGCAATCTTATCCTAGCCCGAGAGCAGTCACTCAGATGGTCAGTGGTCACTCTATTGGGTAGCGGTCACTCAGATGAATAGTGTTCACTCAGATTGATAGTGGCCACTCAGCTGGGTAGCAGTCACTCAAATGGACAGTGGTCACACAAATGGACAGTGGTCACTTAGATGGATAGTTGTCACTCAGCTAGACATTGAAAACTCAGCTGGATATCGGTCATTCAGATGTATAGTGGACACTCAGATGGATAGTGGTCACTGGTACTGGTCACTGAGATGGATAGTGGTCACTCAATTTGATAATAATCGCTCAGATGGATAGCGTTCACTCAGATGGACCATGGTCACTCAGATGACTATCGGTCACTCAGATAGATAGTGGACACTGATGGATAGCAGTCACTCAGTCAGCAGAAAGCAGTCACTCAGTCCCCTCTAGCAGGATAGCCTGGACTGCCTTATGTGAAAGCAGAAACAGGCCTCTTGAGGCCTCTTGAGTCCTGTGCCCTGAACTAGCACAGATTCACATGCTATTGGTGAAAGTGAGGCACATGACTGAAACCAGCATCAAGGGGCGGCGCAATATGCATTTACAGAGGAGGTGGAACTAATAGTGGCCATATTTGCCAACAATTAGCCCAAATCAGATGTGGGTGGGCAGGAGAGAGACTCAGGCCAGCGCCTAGAGTTGGCAGAATCATCAGGGGATGCTGGAGAAGACCGAGGGGGAACCGGATTGAGAACAGGGGAGGGAATCAAGCGTTCTGCTTTGACCATGTTGACACTGAATAGCGGCAATTGCACAGGTGGACATGGGGAAGAAGCAGGGACAAACTTTGAGCTCCTTCTATGTGTAATGATGCTGAGAGGCAGAAGCGATGCCTTACTGTCTATGTGCACAATGCAGGTTTGATTTCCAGCCAGTGCACTGCATGCCCAGCCGCCACTTGTCTGTTAGTGGAGGGTTGAGCTACAATACTGAACAAATTTCAGCAGAGCATCCAGACCAAGACAGACTAGAAAAAAAGGCCTGGTAATCTACCTCCCCAAATCAGCCAATGAAAGCCCTATGGATCATGGGAATGGCAAAGGACTGGACAGTGTTTTGTTCCATTGTTCTACCGATGAAAGAATCTGAGACTCAGAGATGGGGAGCATTTTGGCCACAGGCAGCTGGCAATTCAGACTCAGAGATGAGATCTGAACTCTGATGGAGAAGCAGATTTTTTTTTTTTTACATGTTCATTAGGGACTCAAAGTGTTGATCAGAGAATGCTACCTTTTTATTACAGGTAAAAACAATGATTGGTCTTTGCACCCGGCACCATGTTATCATCAAACAACCCTGTAGAGTGGGTATTATTACTGTCCACATTTCATAGCAGAAGCGACTGGCACAAGGACACACACCCAATGGTCCCACTTGAGGACCACAAGTCAAGCCCATGCCTGCCTGACCCCAGCTTTTAACCATTCACCTCGACTAGACATACTCAGTTGACATTCCTACCACAATAGCCGCCAAAAGCTACACCAAGGATCCACAAACCACAACCCCCTAGGGGACGCATCCCACCCACCACTTACTGTGGAACATAAAAGTTTTATTGGACTAAAGCAACACCCATTTGCTTACAAAATATCTATGATTGTTTTTGTTATGTAACTGTAGAGTTGGGCAGTTGTAACCTAGACTAGATGGCCCACGAAGCAGATTAACTGGTCCTTTGCAGTGAAAGCTTGCTGACCTCAGATCTAAAACAAAAGACTACCACATGATCAACTAGATTTGACCATAACCAGTTTAGAGCAGCCCCAGGGGTTCTCACCTATAAACTGGATTGAACTATTTTCCAAATCAAGATTCTCGTAGGGTTTCATCATAGTAAAGCCAAGAATGCTGACACCTGTCACAAATGAAAGAAAGAGCAAGTGGCCAGTCACCATTCCCCTCCACACCCACTTTAAAAAGACCTGCTTTTGCTTAAATGAGAATGTTCTAGAATTGATCTCCCTCCTCCCCCCAAATAACTTCTTCCAAGCTTCTTATAAAAGGAAATTGCTGTCTTTCTCTAAGTGAAGTTCTTGGGATCCTCTTGACTGCCAGGTTGCCGTACGGCAGCAGTTTGGTGTACTGGAAATGGTGCTTTCTGGTGGGTTCCAACTCAGCATGGGCCCAGGTGCAGCAGAACAAATTCCTACCCGCGCTGGTCCTGTGCCATCCGCAATGCTTGTTGCCTTGTTGGAGCCCACGGTTTCAGCCACTGTGTCAATCCATCTCATTGGGAGTCTTCCTCTTTTTCACGGACTCTCTTCTTCACCAAGCATGATGTCGTTCTTCAGGGACTGGTCCCTCCTGATGACATGCCCAAAATTACTCAGATGAAGACGCACCATCCTCACTTTTAAGGTGTATTCTGGTTTTATTTCCTCCGAGATTGAATTGTTTGTTCTTCTGGGAGTCCATGATATATAGTCAATATTCCTCACCAACACCCTAAATGGAATGCACCAATTCTTCTCTTTCTTTTTCATTGTCCAGTTTGCACATATCTATGGGGCAAATTGAAAATACTATGGATTGGGTTCTGTGAACCTTAAGCCTCAAAATGACCACATCACTTTTTCTCTTTTGCAACTTACTTTACTCCAGAATAAAAATCTTTGTTAACATCTTCTACAACTCGACTCCAGAATCTATCGTTAACAAAAGCCTGACTTCTCATTATAGACATGAACGGAGACCTCCTTCTCTGCATCACATCACGGCAGACCAGGGACAAGAATACAGATTCTTGAATCTAGTCCTTACTCATTCAGGAGCCCTCGTGGCACAGTGAGTTAAGGTTTGGGCTGCTAGCCCCAAAAGGTTGGCAGTTCAAACCTACCAAATACTCTGTGGGAAAAAGATGAGACAGTCTGCTTCTTTAAAGACCTACAGCCTTGGAAACTCTATGGAGTGGTTCTGCTCTGACCTTCTGGGGTCACTTAGAGTGGGAATAGACTCTGACGTCAGGCTTGGTTGGATGGTATTATGGACCCCTCAAGAAGCAGTCTTCAGGGTGTGGGACACAGACCGTGTAGTCTTGGAAGAAATCAAGCCAGTTCAGACTCCTTTTGCTCCGGACAAGCCCTAAGCAGGTTAAATGCGACATGGGGATCTCAGTTGCTTTGACTCTTTATCTCTGGGTGGTTTTCAGACAAATCTCTCATCCTGCACCCCCTTACTCTTCATCTCCCCTCCCAAGGAGTGTGTATGTTCTTGAAAATTTCACCCCTGACCTTCCAAATCACCAGGGACCTCTAGACAGGGAGCCCCCTTACAACGAGACTGAGAATATAATGAAAAGTCATTGGGAAACTCAATCTGGGGCTATCAGTTGACGACTCAGCCCAGCGCCTTTTCCCCAGATGGGCCGGCCCCTCGCCTCCTGGCAGTCAGACAGCGCATTCCTTGCCCCAGTTGGATCCTCCCAGCCAAAAAGAAAAGTCCTTCAAACATTGCAGGGGTTCAGACAACTTTTGAAAAAAGGAAAAAGGAACCCCCCAAACAGCGGCCTTTCAAGCCACACACGGAGACTCAAGCTCACTTTTTTCTAGAAGGCGGAGGGGCAGGGGCTTCGAAAAAAGAACCTTCTCTGAAACTCAAGGGGGGGGGGGGGAAAGGGGGGGGGGGGGGGGAGTGAAGGAAGGGTCAAAGGGCACATTCCGATTGCTAAGATGCATTGACAAGCCCCCCCCCCCTTCCCTGGGCCCTGAGAGGGGACCTGGGGAAGGGGAGGAGGCTCCAAAGCGGTGGGCCTCAGAACTGCTCACCCCCCACCTCAGTGAGTTGACCACAAAGATTCTGAGGTGAACCCTCTCCCTTGTCTGGCCCCTACCTCCTGCAGATATGCCAAAAAAAGAATTCCCAGGTCTTCTGGAAAGGAATGAAGAAGGGAGTTTTAGCCAAGACTTGGTTTTTTTTCTCCTTTGTTCTTAATCATTTGATTGGTTGATTTTTGCCCTGAATAATGAGGAGAGCTGGGAATTTTTCTTGGCGACTTACAAGAGTGTCACAGACGTGGACTTGGGGCTCTGGTGGCTTTGGGACAGCTGTCTTCCTCTCTGAGTCCTGGTTTCCTTGGCTCTGGCAGGGGCACAGTCTTCATCCTGGTGTTGGGGCAATTCACTATGATCATGGCTGGCTTTTCTGAGCAGCCTCACAAGGCAGGGAAGGCAGGCACTCTTGTCCCCATTTGACAGATGAGGACTCTGATGTGTCCAGGACCATGCCAGGAAAAGCGGTGGGACCAGAGACAAAGGCAGGTGGTGAAAGCATAGCTGGGCTGAGGGAACACACATCCTGGATCCCTGTGCAACTTTGGACTAGTGGTTCAACCTCTCTGTGCCCCAATTTCCTCATCTGTCAAGAGGGGAGTCTAATGAATCCCTACCTCCCCAGCTAATTTTGAATGAGGTAAGATTGAACAAGTCAATACAGATAAAAAAAACACTTAAAGCAAGCCATGCCATAGGGCAAACACAACAACTGTTGGCTGTTACCAATTAACAGCAGCAGCAGTATTAGCCCAGCCCCTCAGCCAACCAGCCATGAATGGGGTCTGCTTTGTCTCTTTTTAGCTCTGAACCTCAGTTTCCCCACTGGCAGAATGACCTTATGACCTGGATTCCTGCTCTCCAGCCCAAAGTCCAGTCCAGTGAGGGGACAGGAAATGGGGGCTCTCAGAATCCTCAAAGAAATACCTGTTCCTTTCTCCTCCTCCAGGTACGTAGTGTGGACACATGTCACTCTGAGACGGTCACAGCACAAGCTCAACACCCTCACCAGATTCCCAGAAGCCTCATGGGGCTCTAGGGGAAGGAAACTGAGTCTCCCCACCTTGACTGCCCATCCCAGGCCCAGCCCAGAGAGGGTGTGGATGAGTTAACTTCCTGCAGCCAGGTGTACTGTGTTCTGACCCCCATGTGACCATCAGGGCTGGAGGGACACTCTCCTATGTTTGTGTTGGCAGCTGAGCCAGACAGTGGGAGGAATCATTCCCTCGCTCGCTTGCACGCCGGCAGGACCTGGAAAAGTCGCCTCAGCTTGTAGCCTGGCTAGGCTAGCCTCGCTGAGGTCCCTGCTCCACCTCCCACTGGGTGCCCCATTACCTAAGCTCCATACAGGATATGATAGCACCGCCAGTCTAAGGGGTGAGGTGCAAAGGACAGTTCAGACAGGGCAGCTATTCACAGGGCTAGCCCCAGTCAGTCAGACAAGGCTCCGAGGAGACCTGCCGTGGGGCCCATCTGCTCAACGGTTCACCCGACAGACACTCACCAGGGACCCCAGGGGGCCAGGTGCAGGGGAGACCCAGGTTGGGGAGACAAACGTGGCCAGTGTCCCCAGAGCTCACTGCCCAGAAGGAAGTGTGTTTTTCCTTTTACTAATTCACTTTATTTTTTAATTGTTGTGGTTGAAAATATACACTGCAAAACATGCAACAGTGTAACCACTTCGCCACGTACATGTCAGGGACCTTTGAGTCCTACAGCTGTTCCCATCATCCTTTTCTGAGATATTCCTTATTCCTCTCCAATTAGCATGAAGGACGTGGGTTCTCATGGGATCTGAGATGCAGAAAGATTTTGGAATGAGGAATGTGCCGCAGCCCTTCCTATCCCCAGTGCATAGGAAGGGGGCTTTGGGGACAAGACCCATTCTGACTTAAGAGCTTTCCCAGAGACACATGGCAGCTCTGCGGGGATCCCCAAAGGCTGCCCAGCAAGAGGAAGTTGGAACTAGCTCTTGAAGAATGGGACAGAGGCGGGAAGTGGCTTCTCACACAAAAAAGAGGACCCTCCAAGGGATGGACTTGTCTAAGCAAAGGCATAGAGATGTGGGGCCTCTGGTGGTTGACATGTGCCTTTGATCAGGAGGGAAATGTGATGCAGTCTGGCGTTGCTCTGACTTACAGCAATCCTCTGTACAACAGAATGAAACGCTGTCTGGTCCTGCATCATCTTCACCATGGTTACCATGTGTGAGCACATGATTACAGCCACTGTGTCGATGGTCCTCCTCTTTACGCTGGTCATTCTTCAGGGTCATCTCTAGGGTCCTCTCTGTCCCACTGTGGTGGCTTGACTATGGCTGTGATGCTGGAAGCTATCTATGACACTGGGATTTTAAATACCAGCAGGGTCACCCATGGTGGACAGGTTTCAGCAGAACTTCCAGACTAAGACAGACTAGGAAGAAGGAGAGGGGGACCACTTCTGAGGAATTAGCCACTGAATATCTTATGAATAACAGAGGGAAGGAGATGAGATGCAGTTTTTCCTGAGCAACCATACCCTCTTCCTCAGGCTAGGCTGGGGCACTATGGACTGAACAGCAAATGCGGAGTGAGCCCCCTGCCCCACCTCTTGCCACCCGTGAGACCTCGGGCAAGCCAGTTTGCCTTGCCTTAGTTACTTTGTATGTAAAATGGGCACAATGAATGAGCTGTGGATATGGCCTACTGTGCCTTGCTCATGGTCAGCCTTCAGTGAACGTGTAGCCTTCCTTCATTTTGGCTTCTGTGTCTCTCTATCCGGGAGGCACATAGATGGAGCTGATGGAACCCTGGTTCTCATCCTGGCCATTTCTGGTAACTCCCTCTACCTCTCTGCACCTCAGTTTTCCCATCTGTGGGATGGGTTTGTCTCGCTCGCCCTTTGCTATCTGCCATTGCGTTTGTCAGCGTTCCCTGGAACAGGACACCAGAGGCACTTTGCCAATGTTCTAATAGTTTTGTGCCACCGAATGGATTTGACCCACGGAACAGAGTAGAATTACTCCATAGGGTTTGCTAGGCTACCATCTTGTGGGAACACATGGCCAAGGCTTTCACCCATGAAGCCTCTGGGTGGGTTCAAACCACCCATCTTTTGGTTAACAGCAGAGCACTAGAATTGTGCTACCAGGGCTCTTTGTTTTACTGATGTTGTTAAGTGCTGTCCTGTCAACCGTGACTCACAACCACCCTGTAGAGGGTTTCCAAGAAGCAGCAGGTGGGTTTGAACCACCAACCTTGTGATTTTCAGACCAACACTTAACTCACTACCAGGGATCCTTGACTCTGGTACATGCAAAAGGCTTAACACAATGCCTGATACAGAGCAAGCTTTCAAAAGCCTAACCCTGGGCATGCTATTAAAAATAATAATAATTAAAATAATAAAATGAAACTGTCATTATGTTCCTGTTCTAGTTAGAGTTTCTGGCCAAGCAGTCTTGGAATTGGACTCGAACCCATGTGTTCCAGTGTGAGGCAGCCTCAGACCCTCACCCAGGCTGGTAGTCACAGCCCTGGGTCAACAACTGCAGCCCCCAGTCCCACCCAGGACCACCCCAAATGGTTCACTAGCGCCCCCCAGCTCTGACCTCTCAGACAAGAAGGAGACAATTAGCTGCTGGGGAGGCCCCACTTCCCATCCCTCTGAAAAGAAATCTATTTCAGCTGCCTTTTATCTCTCTTCCTTTGTCCTGCCCAGGATGGACTGTCATTGGATCCACCTCCCAGCCCAGTCACAGACAGGCTCAGATACCCATTCCTGGATCCCAGTCAGACACCCTTACTCAGAACATCATGCTTGGTAAAGTGGAGGGTCAGTGGAAGAACCGAACACAGTCAGCAAGATGGATTGGCACAGTGTCAGCAACAATGTGTTCAAATATAACAATACTGAAGCTAACACAGGACGGGGTAGTGCTTCACTCTATTGTACATGGGGGTTTCTAGGAGCCATAACTACCACGACATCACCTAGCCACCAAAACAACACCTCCACAGAAAAGCCTGACCCGCTGAATGAAGCTTTTGAGCACATCCTGGGTTGTTACTGGTGGTGGTGTGCCATGGAGTCTGTTCTGACTATGCATAGGGTTTCTGAGGCTGTAAATCTTTACAGGAGCAGAAAGCCTCATCTTTCTCCTGTGGAATGGCTGGTAGTTTTGAACTTTTGACCTTGAGGTTAGCAGCCCCACATTCTGAGTGGTGGTTGTTGTTAACTGCCATCAAGCCGGTTCCAAACCATAGCAAACTTGTATAAGGTTTCAGAGGAGCCGCTGGTGAGCTTGAACCATCAACCTTGTGGATCAAACTGACTTTGCAGTCTAACGCATTAATCCACAGAGCCACACTGGATTAGGGTTTACAGACTCAGAAGGTTAAAGAAGACTGGATGGGTGTGAGGCAATAGGGATTGGTGGAGACAGGGGTAAACAGCAGAGCATAGTTTTCACCTGTAGGGGGCTACTTAACTTTAGCTGGTTATTGTCAGCCAGGAATATGGACCCAAAGTATCTCATTCGTTTTATTCCTCTAAGAGAAGTTGAAAATGTGGATGTTTCAAGAGTTGTTGTTAAGTGCCGTAGAGTCAAATCCGACTCATAGCCACCCTGTATCGAGTTTCCAAGGAGCAGCTAGTGACCTTGAACCACAAACCTGGCATTTCAAACAACTTTGCAGTCTGACGCATTAGCCCACAGCACCGCAGCAAGACTCAGTTTTAACAGTTATTTGGCTTTTAAAATCCTTTGAAGGTCTACTGAAAACTGAGGACTGTATTTGGCCTATGAGACAATAGTTTGTAACCATTTCAGGCCAGTATGTTCTGGGGATCAGTAATGCCACAAAATTGTTGTTGTTGTTGTTAAGTGCCATCAAGTCGGTTCCGATTCATAGAGACCCTGTATAGGATTTCTGTGGAGCAGCTGGTGAGCTTGAACCATCAACCTTGCGGCTCAAACCGACCTTTCAGTCCAGTTCATTAACCCACAGAACCACACCAGGACACAATCCCACAAAATAGTCCCTGATAAAAGGGTTTCCAGTAAATATTACTGGGGCAACAAGGCAAATCCCCCTGGGTGTCCCAGTGTATATTAGCATATTAAAGGCTCTAAAAAGATCTGCAGAATTAGAAGCACAATTAATATTGTGTACCCCAAGAGGACATCGTTGTTGCTGTTAAGTGCCATTGAGTCTGTTTCTGAGGAGCGGTTGGTGGGTTTGAACTGCCAACCTTGCACTTAGCACTCCAGTTGTTATCCTACAGTGCCATGCCGGGACTTCACAGAGCCCCTCTTAGGAATAGACCCTCATGTGTTAGCCATCTCATGGGACCGTAGAGGTCTAACTTAGTCTTGCATTGTTGTTGTTAAGTGCTGTTGAGTCAGTTCTGACTCATAGAGACCCTGTATAGGGTTTCTGAGGAGTGGCTGGTGAGTTTGAACTGCTGAAATTGTGGTCCAGTGCTTCTCCTACAGCAGCACACCAGGATTCCTTACATTAGGAACCTTCCTCTTTCATCTGCAGATACAACCATAGTTACTGGCAAGGTCCAGTATTGAGCTCCAGGGATACAGTGATAACAAGACAGGCACGTGTCCCTGACCTCCCCTCATGGAGCCCATGCCTGACAGCAACTCTGACCAGGTTAGCTCCCACCAACAACATAGCAGTGATGTATCTATGAAGGCTTCATCAGCCTGAAGCAGAGGCCGATGGGAAGCCACTGAGACTGGTGTTAGCTCAGCTTTGTCATGAACACACTGGGAGACATCTGCTGACTGCTGAGTCCACACATATCACCTGGGCACTGATTATGTGCAGACACAGAACCCAGTGCTGGAGACACAGCTGTGAGTTAGAGACACCCCAAGACTCAACGCCCAGTTATCATGGCACACACAGTATGAAAAGTGAGAAAGAGAGACTGAACTAAGTAGAGAGGGGGTGGAAAACTAAAGCAAATAATTCAAATGGTTTGTTTGTTTATATTTCATGAAGGGCATAAATAGAGACTAGAATCAAAAATGGAATGGTAATTGGTGTCTATTTGCCTGGAGCAACAGAGGAAGGAGAATCAGGAATAAGACAAGTAAATGCAGTGTGTGGCTATTTGCCTCCATGAACAACAGCCCCCTTGGTCATGAGACCAGAAGAATTAGATGGTGCCAGGCTACCATCACTGAACATTTTGGTCAAAGATTTTATAGAAGAATTCCTGATCAAAAGGGGGGAAATGTAGAACAGAATTTCAAATGTTCATGGATTCCAGACTTTTGGGAGCCACAGAGATTTAAAGAGCCTCCCCCACCCCAACTATTATCATCCATGAACCTTTAACCAAAAACATCCCCTGAAGTCTTCTTTAAACCAAACAAGAGTGTCTGCCTCAAGCACTGAGCTTTTTAAGAACAATACGGGGATCGAACTGTCAACAGTAACTCAAAAGATAATATAGGAAACTTAGGGGCAGTGAATTTATGTTAATGGGGCAGGAACAATTCAGAATGTGAAGAATGCAATCAATGTGACTGCAAGGAAACTGTTGAACTGGTGTCTGATTTGTTGTGTTTATTCTCAACAACAATAAAAACAGAAATTTTCATGGAAGGTCTCACTAAGGAGGTGGCATTGAATTGAGAAGCTGATCATAGGACAGCTTTCTGGGTGGAGGGCACTGTGTGTGCAAAGGCCCGGAGGCAGGAAAGATCAATAATCAAAGAGACCAATGGCATGAGATGAGAAGACTATGTGTTATCAGGTAGCCACCACAGCGTAACAAGAAACCCCCTAAATTAGCGGTGGATAAGAACAATCATCTGTTATGATAGCTCCAGTTTCGGGGGTCAGCTAGGTGTTCTGCTCTGTGTTGGGCTCAGTTGAGCCACCATAGCTGGAGTGACTCTATTCCACACATTCCCTTGTCCTCTTACTGGGACCAAATGGCTAGTCTAGACATGTCCTGTCTTAGTGACAGCAGAACACAAAATGGAGAAAGAGATGCAAGGCCCTTTGAGGCCTACACTGTGATGCATGGTCAATTCTGCTTCATTCTATTGGCCAATACAAGTCATGTGACCACCTTTGGGTGGTGGGAGAGCATACCAGGTTTGGAGAAGAGGTGATACTTGGACCAGGACAGTGATCAAGAGATGAAGAAAAGTGGTTCCAGAGCTGTCAGAGAGGCAGAATCAACCAGAAGACCACGGATGGGTTCGATGTGAGGTAAAGGAAAGGATAGAATCCATTTGGCTTCCAAATTTCTGCTGGAGCAATAGGGTTAATGGGGAGAGTAAGGAAGCAGGAAGGGCAGTTGTGAGACTTATCCCAACTTTCTCGGGGCCCCAACTTCCTAGCCTGTATCATGAGAGATTAGGGGAGCCCAGGCCCTTCTCTATCCTCACCCCAACCAGAGCCCAAGCCCTCTGCCAACTGTGGCCTCCACCACACACAGGGAGGCCCAGCCAGCCTGGGTGATCTACGACCCCCATAGCTCACCGCCAGCTGCCGCAGGGATGATGTGTTGTTCCCATTCATCACCCTGCTTGACGGGCACCCAGCGCCAGCGTTCGGCAGCTGCCCTTCATGGGGACACTTAATTATAAAGACCTGAAACTTTCCCCCACCGGCCGAGGAAATAAAGGTTTGTTTACCAATGGCAAGTGGGGAGACTCCCAGGAGAGAGCCCATAGATCATAGCTGTCTGAGACATGCAGTGCAAATCCTGCACTTGATGGGGGCCAGAGGCTACTGGGGACTGTCAACTTGACCCCCACCGCCACCGCCACCCCGTTCTACTCTCCCATTCTTCATGAGAATATTGATCCCCAAGGTTCTAAGTCATCATCTAACCTATGCCAGGTTGGGATTTGCTGAGAGTCAACCCACTTCTGCAGAGCCTCTAATTTGCTGCTCTGGATTTGCCAGTCCCTCTGGAAATTCTTGGGGGGGCATCATAGACATGGGGGGAGTGGCTCGTGGATTGTGAACTCACTGGCACAGCCCAGAGATGTCGCTGTTCAAATGTGTCTCAGAGCGAGCTGAGTCCAGGGTTTCTCAGACTTGATGAAGGGCCAGCATCAGCATCAGGATCCACCAGGAACTGATGAGAACTACAAAGTCTGGACCCTCACACCTAACATGGAGTCCTGGTGTGGCACTGGAGGGTAAGCATTGGACTGCTAACCACAAGGTCGGTGGTTCAAACCCACACCAACCAGCTGTTCCTCGGAAACCCTATACACGGTCACTATGAGTCAGAACTGTCTTGATGGTACTAACCCCAACACCTAGCCTAGTGGATCAGCAATCCTGGGAGGACCCATGATCTGTGCTTTATCCACTTGCAAAAGACCCCGATGTATTCACTGGGTCCACACTCCACAGCCTCCTTCTTTACCTCTGACCATCGAGACCCCTGACAAGGGGGCGCTGCCCCAGGTGACCCTAAGAAGACAGATGGCAGTGACACTGGACCCAGGTCTCCAGACTCACTTTCTAAGGCATGGGAGCCCAGTAGGTCAGTGGTTCAAACCCACGAGCCACTCCAAGGGAGAAAGATGAGGCTGTCTAGTTCTGCAAAGATTTATCACCTCGGAAACCCTATGGATGCATTCTATTCTGCCCTATAGAGTTGCTATGAGTCAGAATCTACCCCACTGCAGTGGTTTTTTTTTTTTACTTGGGGGCGCTGTCCAAGACATGGCAGTTAGAAAAGAGCAGCGGTTTAGAAACCACAGCACTGGGTTTGAATCCCTCAGCTCTGTCCTGGGGCCTTCCCTATGTCTGTGACCTTGGACCAGTGAGTGGTTGAACCTCAGTTTTTGTTATGTAAGATGGAGAGAAGATGCTCGTGCAGGCCTCCCAGTCCCCAGTTCCTGTCTCTCCCCCTTCCTTGTTCAACTGCAAGTGACATCTGCGTTGGTTTTTGGTCCCTGGATCTGGGGAACCACCTCTCAAGCGGTGATTGTTTTACTGAGCAGGCACAGAGCAGTTCCCTCATTGTCCCATAAAAACAGTAGCTGCAAAATACCAGCTTTCACAAACTGCGTGATCTTCAGCCATGCTGTTGGTCTTGTTGATGGGCCCCAGTCCTCATCCTCAGGCCTGGAAGGGTGCTGAGAGGAGACACATTTCTGTTGACAATCTCACTCCAGCAAACCTGACAGTTTGTAGGGTAGCCATCTCCTCTGGCGATTGTGGAGTGAGGATGCAGACTGGTGGCTATCACAGAGCCTGGTACATGGTAGGCATCCAACTACCATTTGTAGGAAGGGAGGAGGAAAGGTGAAGGACAGAGGGGCAGGGGAGGAGAGGAACAATGGAGGTGAATAGAGGACTTGTTTCTTGGGCTTTCTATGTCCCGTTTTATCAGTAAGAATTCAGAATTTCTGTACCCATTATCAAAAACCCAGTTCGAATTGGATTAAATCACACCCAAAATGGGGTGAGGAAGAATACAAAAGATTTCAAAAATTCATGGGGAAATTCCATTATCTTCCAATTTCATTTTTTAATGAAGTTTTTGAAGCACCCCTCGTATATGCTAATGTGATGCTGTTTAAGATATGCTGGACTGTTAAACACAAGGTCAGCAGTTCAAACCCACCAGTCGCTCCTTGGAAACCCTATACAGGGTTGCTATGAGTTGGAACCAACTCAACAACACTTAACAACAACAACAACATATATGCTGATTATGATGATGAATATAGGCTGTATGTGCTTGTCGAAACCCACAGAACTAAAGAATATGAAATGTGTTGTAAGTAAATGACCCAATGTTTTCTAGTTGACTCTGACTCATAGTACCCTTGTGTAGGGTTTCTGAGGCTGTAACTCTTCATGAAAGCAGAAAACCTCGTCTTTCTCCCTTGGAGTGACTGGTGGGTTTGAACTGCTGACCTTGTGTTTAGAAGTCCAGTGCTTATCCTACAGTGCCACCAGGGTTCTGTCCTATAGGGTCACTATGAATCTGAGTATGAGTACTATTGGATTTCCAAGACTGTAAATCTTTTTGGAAGGAGCTCTGGTAACATAGTTGGCACGAGTCAGGCCACTAACCTCAAGGTCAGCAGTTCGAAACTACCAGCCGTTGCGCAGGAGAAAGATGAGGCTTTCTGCTCCCATAAAGATTTACAGCCTCAGAAACCCTATGCATATGTGGGTTCAAATAGCCAAACTTTTGGTTGGTGGTGGTGGTAGAGGTAAGTGCTGTTGAGTCAGTTCTGACCCATAATGACCCTATATAGGGTTTCCAAGGAGTTGCTGGTGAGCTCGAATTGCCGACCTTGTGGTTCAAACCAACTTTGTGGTCCAGTGCATTAGCCCGCAGCACCACACCAGGACTCCATAAACTTTTGGTTGTTGTTGTTGTTGTTAAGTGCCTTCGAGTCGGAGCCGACCCATAGCGACCCTGTACAGGGTTTCCGAGGGTGTAAATCCTTACGGGAGTAGAAAGCCTCATCTTTCTCCCGCGGAGCGGCTGGTAGTTTCGAACCACTGACCTTAAGGTTCGCAGCCCGATTCGTAACCTAGTAGCTGAGTATTTAGCCATTGTAGCACCAAGCCTCTTTATAAGTAAATTATACTTCATAAACCTAATCTCCCCAGTCTTTAAAACCAAATGTATAAACTTATGTGTTGAAGTGTCCAGTGACAGGGTTACTTTCAATTGATTAAGCAACTCGAGCACTAACCCCAAGACCCCACTCTGTCTCTCTCACGTCACCTTCCCAGGTACCTGTTTCTCATTCCTCCCATCGGAGGCACCTAGCCACTCTAAGGTCCCAGAAGTTCCAGGGTCTGTTGACCTGGAAGCAACTTGGTCACATGGGGAATCCCTGGTGGTGCAGTGGTCAAGCACTCAGCTGTGAACCTAAAAGTCTGCAGTTCTGACCCACTAGCTGCTTAAAGGAAAGAGATATGGCAGTCTGTTCCCTAATGATCCTAGCCATGAAGCCCCTCAGGGGGCATTCGTCTTGGTCTATAGGCTCCCTGTGAGTTGGATTGACTCAATGGCAGCTGGTTCTTGGTCTCCGAGCATATATGTCAAGACTGTATATGCTCATCAGAAGAAGTTGGGAGTATCTTATTTCTGAGCACCCACCTAATGCATCTCATTGGCTCTTGATGGGGCTGGACCCATGCCCAAATCAGTTATGACTGGAAATGGGAAATGCTGGTTGGCTTAAGCCAGTCGAGATGCTCCTAGAATGGAGGGTGAGTTCCATCTGTGCCACCACAAACACAGTGCTGAGAGAGGGGGGTGCCCAAAAGCAACCTCAAATTAAAAGGGCAAAGACCCACGACAACCCCACTTGGAAAACTCACAACTTGCTATTCACAGAAGCCTCTTTCCTTCTTGACCTCCTTAAATATCAACAACCTGTGGAGACCATGCCCCTTCCTATCTTCCCTTAAGTGTTTGGAATCTACTCAACCAACATTCATCAATGGCCAAGTCCTCAGAGAAGCCAGCACCTGCCTTCTCCCAGCAGGACTGTAGTTGATTACACACCAGCATGAGCTGCTGACTTCCCCCCGACACACACACCCTGACTGTCCCCCACTTCATGTCAGGGGATTGAGGGTCTGGCAACCGCCCCAAGAAAGGGATGGTCTGTGGTTAAGGGAGAGAGAAGGTTTACCAGCATATGGGGGATTCAGAGTTCACATCTTACTCTACAGTACCATGTAGCAACATGTAGCGAAAGCTACCCAGCAAGGCCTGATGGTGTGGAAACATGCTGGGGACCCCTGGCCCCTCACTCACTAGCTCTGTGTTTCTGAGCAAGTCATTTCACTCCTCTGAGCCTTGAAGTGTTTTCTGCAAAATGTCATTTATGATGTTCCTCTCCCTGGCTGATCCAGACTAGACCAGACTGGGGGTGACCAATGATGACAACCCCTACCCTGGTCAATGACACTGGGTCATTCATTGCATGCTGGTGACACATGCTTCCCTCTATCTTCTTTCAAGAAAATTTTGAGCTCAAGAGTCCACTGTCTGAGTTTGGGTTCTCCAAGAAGCCATCCCTGAATTGAATAGTGTATTGTCATGTGTAGGAGTCCTTGTTGGGGAGAGGGAAAATGAAACAGAGAAGAAGGTGGCCATAGAGGGTGTGCTATTAACTCAGTTACTACTGTGGATAACTGAGACTCCTTCTTAATGGGAAATTTATAGAGCACATACCTCAGAGCTATCCCAGCTGAGGAGCAAGGGAACTGAAGTACTCATACACCAATTCTCATCTGCTAATAGTTGGAGGCTTCCTGTTATTGTTGTCATGTGCCATTGAGTCAGTTCCAATTCATAGAGAGCTGATGCCGGTAGGTACCATGCCATCCTCACAACTGTTGTATGTTTGAGCCCATTGTTGTGTCAGCCTATCAGCTGTTTCTTCTCATTTTGAGACATTCCCCACCAGCAAATGAAAGTCCCGAGAACTTTGTTCCATTCACATCCTTAACACTGACTCTACTTTGAGGAGGCAGCTCTTCCCCAGTTGTATGTTGAGTGCCTTCCAACCCCAGGGACTCATGTGGCAAAATTCTATTAGACAATGTTCCACTGCTATTCATAAGGTTTTGGGGTAGCGTAGTGGTTACGAATCGGGCTGTGAACCTTAAGGTCAGCGGTTCGAAACTACCAGCCGCTCCGCGGGAGAAAGATGAGGCTTTCTACTCCCGTAAGGATTTACACCCTCGGAAACCCGGTACAGGGTCGCTATGGGTCGGAACCGACTCGATGGCACTTAACAACAACAACAACAATCCTCGGGAAGCAGACCGCCTATTATTTCTTCTTCCTAATCCATTTTAAGGAGCTCTGGTAGCATTGTGGTTACGAATTGGGTTGTGAACCGCAAGGTTAGAAGTTCAAAACTACCAGCTGTTCCGTGGGAGAAAGATGTGGCTTTCTGCTGCCATAAAGATTTACAGTCTTGGAAACCCTGTACAGGGTCGCTGTGAGTCGGAACCGACTCCACGGCACATAACAACAATGACAACAGCAACAATCCATCTTAGTCTGGAAGCTCCACTGAAACCATGGCTGGCCCTGCTAGGGTCGAGCATCACAGCAACAAGCTGTGATAAGGGCTTTCTTGTGGTTGGTGGTGGGTGTGTGCCACTGAGTTGCAACCTTGTATAGAGTGTTTGAGGCTATAAATCTTTCTGGGAGCAGAAAGCCACACCTTTCTCCCCTGTGGTTAGTAGCCCAGATCATAATCCACTATGCTATCAGGGCTTGCTAGGGAGTGATAGTTTCCAGACCCCTCTTGCTTGACCCTCTAGACAAAGAACCATTGACCACTAGAATAGTGTTGCCATGCATGAAACGGAATGTTTAGTGATGAGGAAGATGCAGGTGGGGGTTCCATCAGAATAGATCACACCCTCCTTCTTCCTCTACTTAGAGAAATACTTTGTACTCTTCAAAACCTAACTTCCTCTGTGAAGCCTTCTCCAAATCCCCCAAGGAGAACTAGGGTTTTCCATCTTGTAGCAATTTGGTTTTGTCTATACCAAGAGCTTTGCTCTCATTCATTTGCCAGACATTTACCCAAAGACAACTGGGCACTGGGTCACTTATCACGCAATCTACAATGACTCTTGGTTCCCTGTGAGCACTGGACTGTGAGTCCCCTGCATGATGGCTATGGCACAGCCATCTCTGCACCTCCAGCACCTAGCACATAGGTAACGCTCAGTAAGTGTTCGTCGATTGAAACTGTAAAGCAAAAATAAATTTTATCATCCATAGAAAAGCATTTGATACAAGACCCGCCAAAGTGAAGATTCTAAAGAAATGGTCATTGATGTTGTATGAGGAGAGGCTGGGTGAGTCCATCTGGAACATGTTGCTACCCCAACCTACACTGGAAACACCCACCTCACCCCAGGCACCCCATCCCTTCGGGAGCCACCAGCACAGGAGCCGTCTAAAATTAGACCTACCCCTGCTGGTGCTTAAAATTAGAAGGGCTTTTCATTCCAAGATGCCAACAGGTGCCAAGCAACAGTTCAGGGACCAAAATAAATCAGCAACACATTGGCGCTTAAAATTAGATGAACTCTCTTGGTTCAAACTTGTCAGCATCAGGCAAAGGGTTGAGAGGAAGAGGTCTAAATCCATTATTTTCTGAATTCAGGAGACAAAGGGAATTCATAAGGGCTGAAATCCTACTTGAGACCAAGCTCTGTGCTGTAAGCCTAGCTTGAATTACCCTGCAAATGACAAAGCAGTTTATTCAAAAGACCTTCACCTCAGCGTTACACAAAAACCAACTCAACATGGATTAAAAACCTAAATGTGAATCCCAGAATTATGAAGGCCATCAATGAAAAAAATAGGGAAAAATATGAGGTCACTAATTCAGGGAATACACAGACTACCAAACATTTCAAAAACTACACAAACAAAAGTAGACAAAATAGATGAGTGGGACATATTAAAAGTTAAAAACGTATGTGCATCAAAAGACTTCACCAGAAGAGTAAAAAGGGAACCTACAGAATGGGAAAAGATCAGACAGGGGACTCATTTCTAAAATATATAGGAAACTACAACACCTCTATAAGAAAAAGACAAATAACCCAATTTTTAAAAAATGGGCACAGGATATAAACAGACACTTCACCAGGGAGGAGATCCAGGCAGCCAACAAACATATGAAGAAATGTTCACGATCACTAGCCATTAGAGAGATGCAAATCAAAACTACATTGAGATATCATCTCACACCAGCAATAACAGCAAAGATCTAAAAAGTAGAGGACAATAAATGCTGGCGAGGATGTGGAGAGACTGGGATGTTCCTGCATTGCTGGTGGGACTGCAAAATGGTCCAACCTCTCTGGAGGTTGGAAATAGAAATACCTTATAATCCAGCAATTCCTCTACTTGGTATTTACCCACAAGAAATATGAGCCATAACACGAGTAGATAGATGCACACCAATGTTCATAGCAGCACTATTTACGATAGCAAAAAGATGGAGACAGCCAAGGTGCCCATCATCTGAAGAATGGATAAACAAACTGTGGTTCATACACACAATGGAATATTATGCTACCTTGAAGAATAACAAGGAGGCTGCAAGCCGTTGCATAACACGGGTGAACCTTGAGGACATTATATGTTGAGTGAAATTAGTCACAAAAGGAGAAATACTGCATAGGACCAGTACTGTAAAAGACTAAGAAAAAGAATGGATACTAAAGGGGGAGGGGATTCTTTGCTGGCTACTGGGATGTGGGGGGCGGGGTGATGGAAGGGAGGGGAAGGTGGAGCACAGGGCAGGGATTAGACACAGGATAGTTTGGATGCTAGGGAGGTGGGCAATATACAAGGAGGGGGAGGAGAATGGAAGACCAAAGCAGATGGGAGATAGGCAGGTTTCCATGGGCTAAGTGGGACAGAGGTAAATAATGATGTATGCACAACCTTGGAACAACAGGACTCTGGGATACAGGGATTGAGACATGGTTGGAATCGGGAAAAGGGGGGAAATAATGTTAAGGTGCTTGGCTGCCATGATTCTTGGTTTCCCTGGCATACCATTATAAAATAGGTGCTTGAGGGGGAGAGAAAGGAATAGCCAGAAATATCACCATAGAAAGCTTGTAAGTCCATCTTCTGCCTATAACTGATTGGAATACCTAAAATGGGGCTACAATGTGCCCAGTGAAGGAGGCTTCCTGTGGAGCCTCTGCATTACATAAGACCATAGGTGGAATCCTGAACAGCATCCAGAATCTTCAGAGGAGGGAAATTTCCACTTGAAAGGACAAGCAGACCAGCCTGGAGCAGCTAGAAGAACAGAAGCTACTTCTTGAAAGAAACACCGAAAGGAAAAATACAAAACAATATAGGCAGTCCGACTGATTACTACAAGGACAAGTAAGTTGCTCACCCAGGAGACATCAAAGCAAGTGGCCAGGTCCCCTCAGAGCAAACCCCCTTCCAAGACTAAGACTCAATGGGAATACACACCCTGATTGGTGACCATGTTAGTCACCGATAAGGGGAAGTGAGGGAAAAACAGCAATGAAGCTGCAAGCTAAGCCCTACAACGTTCAATAGACTCCTGTGAACCCTGTTGGAGACCTGGTTGGCCATAAGTGTGGCAAGACCTTGGGACTCTTGGGCCCAGAGTCAGTGGCATAGCCACAGAGGACTAGAGTGGAGAGTGGCATCCAGCTGATAAGAAGAGAGGGCATATGCACAAGAACATCCACACTTGCAGATAATACCCACTTGACCTGGCTTCAATGATTGGGTGATCAAAGCTCAACCAGAAGAAGAAAGAAGAGGGGAAAAAAGATTAATCTAATACAATTTGATGAACTTGACCTACACCTATGGATGCAGTAGCTCAAAGGAGGGAACAAATCTTTACAGCAAGGATCATTCCCACCCCCTCCATACACAGAGTAGACAGGAATGGACAACTTAGATATTGGCTACCCAAAATGGGGAGATTTCAAAGGCAAGAAGTGACTGGCTTACAAGCTTTCAAGAGGAAATCTAGATCCAGAGGGCATGGAGGAAGGTAGAATCTCCAGTGAGTAGTATCCACTCTGTCTAGGCGGGGCTGATGAAAGGAAATGCGGATAGGTCTCTTGTGTTGCAATAGTGAATAATTGTTATCAGGACTGATTGTGAGGGTTGGAAATGTAAAGGTAGACATTATATAGCAAGGAGGGGAGTGATTAACTTTTCAGTCTAGGAGCGGAGGTCCCTAGGACCATCAAGGGAGAAGAGCAGAGAGTGGGACCCTACCCAGAGAAGCAGTGATGCCTGAGATGGAGGCAGAGACGATGCCGTGGAGAGATGGAGCAGCTGGAGACTTTAGACCCAGAGAGAGAGAGGAGCTGTGTGATGATGACCCGGGGGGGGTAGACTTGCAGGGTATACGCTGTGGTTGGTTGATGATGCATAGAGGGGATTGTAACCGTGGCAATGAAACCATATATGATAGGATGAATGTAAAACGAATGTTCTCCCATGTAAACTATCACATAATTCACAATAAAACATTTAAAAAAAAAACAAAAAACACTACCTGAGGCCCCTCCATATGGCTTGGACTTCCCTCAGCACGGCGACTGGGCTCTGAGAGGGAACATCTGGAGAGGAAGTGCTCAGGAGGCCTAGGGAGAAGCACAAGGCTTCCAATGAATTCTAAAGTCACACAGATTCATCTCCACCGCATTCTCGTGGTCAAGCCTGCCACAAAGGCCTTTCCCAGATTAAGGTGAGGGGATTTAAATACCACCTCTTGATGGAAGGAGTATCAAAGGATCTGTGGCCACTAGTGGTGCTGTAGGATAAACACTGGACTGCTAACCACAAGGTCAGGAGTTCAAACCCACCAGCTGCTCCAGAGAGAAAGTGAGGCTTTCTGTTCCCGTAAAGATTTACCGCTTCAGAAACTTTATACAAGGTTGTTATGCGTCAGAATTAACTCAATGGCAATGGGATTTTAAACTGCTATACCCTTTCTTCACTTCAGCAGTTCTCTTTCCCTTACAATCAAAGTGGCTCTAGGTAGACCTATCTGGGATGTTAGCCAAGTAATTTCCCCTCTCTGAGCTGATGTTGCCTTATCTAAGAAATGAAAACCAATATCCACCTCCCATGATGTTGGGAACAAATGGACTAAGGAGTATGAAAGCCCTTTGCAAACTATAAAGCCATGGATGGAGTTGATTAGTGCACATGCGTGTGCGTGTAAGTGGGAATGTGTATTTCGTTACGTCGGATGTGTGGGGAAGGTGTGCTGCAGACTTTGCTCTTCTTATTAGTTCAGAAACCTCTTTCTTCTTGGGAGAGAGAGAGAAGGAATCTTGTCCAGGCACCACACAAGTTGGACCAGTCATTCCTTTGTATCTGGGATGATCTGCTCAAAGGGAAGAGTGAGGCTGTTTTCAACTCTCCTTGTCCACAAGTCGCACAGTTGGTTCAGTTCCAGAAAAGCTCCCCAGTGTGTTTCTCAGCATTATTTTCTAGGGAAAAGGGGTGCCCTGCCAGAGTTTTCGAGGTCTGTCAACTGATTCTCTGAGTATAAAACCTGCAAGTAGATATATAAACATATGTGTGGGCCTGTGAAGACATGCAATACATATCCCCACCCAAAGACAGGGCCTAACAGGCCCAGAGAAGAAGGGAAATCAGAAAATAAGAAACAGTTCAAGACAGTGGAGTCTCCCCAATCTTGTTCCACACTTTACAGAAATGAGAGCTGACAGAAGGAGACAGGGAGGTGTGTCATGTTTCCGCTATTTCCTGAAGTTCTGCCCAGAGCCCCCAAGGCTTGGACCAAGTGGAGTTATCTCCTCTCTGGCTGAGACAGAACTAGTTTGGGGCCAAAAACACCAAGATAGGAGGAAGAAGCATGGAGAACTAAAACAGACAAGCAAAGCTAATGGTTTCAGGCCAACAGGAATAGAGCCAACAAACCTCCCCAGCCCCAATTCCAACACTGACCAGTCCTCCAGCTATTGGGCACCAAAGGGATGAGTGTTCAACCCTGGGCTCCTTGCCCTTCTGGAGTGACTGATGGATGTGAATCTGAGGAGAAGCGGGCCACCCATCTTTCTGTCTCTCGCATGTCTGCCTGTGAAGCAGGTCCTTCTAGCTCTACTGTGTGGGAGGGTGCTCTGATTTTGTCTGGTACCTGATCCTCACCTCCGACTTCGTGTCACAGACCTGTCCCCTTGTATGTAGGTGTCTTTTTCCAGGGTTCCTTTGGGCTTAAATTCTCGTTCTCTCCCAAACAAAGTGTGGGAAACATAGCAGGATTGCTGACAAATGCAACCCTGTGAAAAATGCAGTATAAAGTGCAAACTGAAATAAGGCACCCTGTTCTATTCATCACATGGACAAAACTAACAAGTTCCCTAATATCCTTCACTCACAAGGGTGGAGCCAGCAGGCGCTCTAGACAACTGTTGATGGACCAGGAAGTGGGATTTCTTTTCTGCAAGTCATTTGACGATATCTCTAAATATGGGAAATGCATTTGCATTTCTTACCAAGGAGTTCTGGTGTGGCACTGTAGGATAAGCACTGGACTGCTAACCATAAGGTTGGCTGTTCAAACCCACCAGCTGCTCCTTGGAAACCCCATACAGGGTTGCTATGAGTCAGAACTGACTCGACGGCACTTAACAACAACAATTTACCAAGTATCCCACTAATAAGAATCATTGCACACAAAGATAAATACACTGGGGAGAGGGGCAATGGGAATCTCATGTTCAATGAATGGGTACAGAGTTGCTGTTTGGGATGATGAAAATGTTTTGGACACAAATAATAGTAATGACAACACAACATTGGTGTTTTTAGTTGCTGTCCAGCTAACGCTATCCAATTCCTGGTAGCCCTACACACACCAGAACAAACGTCCAATGCTGCTCCATCCTCAAGAGTGTTGACATGCCTGAGTACTGTTGAGGTCTCTGTGTCAATCCATCTTATTGAAGGTTTCTCTCAGGTTCCATGATTTTCTACTTTACCAACCACGCTGTCCTTTGTGAGCGATTGGTCTTTGCTGGGATGTCCAAAGGAAGCACATCAAAGTCTTGCCATCCTCCCTTCTCAGGAGCATCTGGCTGACTCTTCTACGATTGATTTTGTCTTTTGGTGATGTTGACTCTATTCTCTGCCAACAGCACAGTCCAAACACATTAATACATCTATTTTCTTTTTTCATTATCTAACTTTCACATGCATGTAAGGGGATTTAAAAAGACCAAAACTTGCACCAGGCATACCTTAGTCATCAATATGACATCTCCACATTTTATTTTTTATTTTTTTACATCTCCACATTTTAAAACTTTCAAGAGGTCATTTGCAGCAGATTGGCCCAAGGCAATATGACATTTGATTGCTTGATGGCTACTCCTGTGGACAGTATTATAAAGGTAATTAAAACCAATAAATTGCTCTCTTAAAGATGGTTAAAGTAGCAAATTTTATGTTCTGTGTATCTTACCGCATGCTGGTCAGCTTGTCAGACTAGTGGCTTGCATGTTGTTGCTGTGATGCTGAAAGATAAATCACTGGTATTTCAAACACCAGCATGGTCACACCTTGTGGACGGGTTTCAGTAGAGCTTCCAGACTAGAAACAAAGATCCAATGATCTACTTGCAAAAATCAGCCTTATATAGGGTCACAACAGAATAGTATTCAATATAGCAGTTGAAGATGAGACCCTAGGTTCAAAGACACTCAGCATACACAGTGGCCATAACAATTGTGAAGATGGTGAAGGATGGACAAGGCTTTGTTCTGTTGTACGTCACGTACCCATGAGTCCAAGCCAACTCAAGGGGAACTACCAACAGCATGAATTCCTGGATATCTGCTGGTTGCCTTATCAATGCCGGGGTCTCCCCATCATTATCTCATTAGCCCTAGTAAAGTGGATACTATTGTTCCAACTTGCAGTGGTGGAAACTGAGACCAAAGAGACCCAGGACATATCAAGTTGGCAGCCCAGTCCCTACTAATTTGCCCAAAACCATCCAACTCTAGGTGACGGGCAAGCAGAGTTGGATCCCAGGCTCCCAGCTCCTTCCTGGGAAAGGATTCCTCCCACAAGAAAACATTTGTTTTGGATCAAGAAAGCCCTTCTTCATTCTCTCCAAACAGCAAAGCTGTTGGAGCTGTTTTCAGAAGCAAGGAAATTCAGTTCTGTGAGTTTTGAGGTCTGGAGGTGAAAAGAACTTGATTGTAAAATCAAGCCTTTCTTGAGCTCTAGTAACTACCAACAGTGACCTTTGGGAGTCATCCAGGACGGGTCTTGAGGAAGAACTTTAAAATGTGAGTAAGTTGCTATTACATGCCATAGAGTTGGTTCTGACTCATAGTGACCCCATGCACAGTGGAACAAAACACTGCTCATTTCTGTGTCATCCACACAATAGTTGCTATGCTCAAGCCTATTGATGCTGCCACTGTGTCAATCCATCTCATTGAGGGTCTTCTTCATTTTTTTCCAGACCCTCTACTGGTACTAGAAAAGATCTAGTTTCTGTTACCCAGTTACAGTTGTGTGAACCCATACAAGTCACTTGACTTTACGAAACCTCAGTCTTTCCATGCATAGCTTTCAGATAGTAGCAACTGGTTGTGAAGATGGAAGTTACTATACAGCTGTTGGAAAGGATGAGGCTGGTCTGGAAGAACTGACAAGGAGTTGGGTCCCCAGTGTGTTGTGGAACAATGATATTGCAGGACATTTTGCTGTGCTTGTGTTTGTGGAACGAATAGCACCTCTGCCTCCTTCTCCCTCACCCTCCCCTCGTGTGACTTGTTGCATCCAAGGCCCCCATTCCTCACTGCTCCTTTGACATGTGACCTTACTGTGCCTCCTACTCTGAAGCTGGGAGTGGCCATGTGACTTACTTTAGCCTGCCAGATGAAAGCAAGCATGATGCTGGCAAAGACTTGAGAAGTACTTGTGTGCTCCTCAGTCATTGTCACTAGAAGCTGTCCTAGGACCGTCTGCTGAGGATAAGAGACAGAGCTGAGTTGTCTCCAGCTTGGCCATTGTAGATCAATGAACTGCTGACTTGTGAGTCAGCCCCGCCAAGACCACAACTGTCCAACCAAACCCCGTCTGCATCACCAATGTGCATGTCCATGAGTGAGATCAGTGCTTCTTGGTTTAAAGCTCTGGAGTCTTTCTTACATAGCATTAGAAGGTCAAGAGGTGACTGATAGAGTCTGTGAGTGGTGCTAACAGTTAATGTGCTTGACTGCTAACCAAAAGATCGAAGGTTCTAGGTTTCCCAGAAATGCCTCTCTGGGGACACTGAGACTCAGTAAGTAACTGGGATTTGAACTCAGATCTCTGTACTCTGAATCCTCAGTTCCAGTCTTACTCCCTGTTTACTCGAGGGTAGAGTGTGAGGGGTGGCTGGGAGCCCAGAAAGGGTGAGTCCAGGACCTCATCTTCCGTCAGTGTTCCCATGTCTCTTCCTCCAACAACTCATCAGTTAGTCATGCACAGTGATTATTTTGAGTTTAAAGAAATTACAAAGCAATTAGGACTTGACGGACTGTAGGATGAGGTCCTCCCACCTCTGTGCACCCTCAGGAAGGTACCTGGAGGTCTCCTTTCACATACATCAAATACCATCTTTTTGTTTCCATCCTCTTTGTTTTATAATTAGTGGAACAGAAGGCTCCAGTGTTGTTGCAGCAACAACATATATGTGTTCATTGCTTGTCTTCTGGGTACTGCATATGTCCTATCGTTCCCTTTTCACAGACTAGAAAACAGAGGCACAGAGATTGTAGCCGCTGGCCCAGTGTTTCTCTGAGTCTAAATCAGTTAACCAGTTGCCATCGTGGTAGTTCCCCATGTGTTCAGCGTTGATGCACTCCATAGGGTTCTCAAGACTGTGATCTTTTAGAAGCTAATTGCCAGGCTTGTCTTCTGAGGTACCTCTGGGTGTGTTTGAACTGCCAACCATTCGTGAAGTAGTTAAGCATTGAACTTAACTTAGGGACTTCTGGGGTTTGTGTGTAGCGTGGTCTCAGATGTTTGAAACTCTGATTCTCCTGGAGATGTAGAGGCTTCTTAGCAGATGTGAACGTGACATACATACAGGCGAGATTTGCAGATTGAATGGACACACGGAAGGCCATATTGCTAAATGGTAAACCCAGACCTCTTTGTTTGGGATGCTGGGGACACTCTCCTTCTTGGTCAGGGCTGGAGACAGGTGCCTATGGTGTGGGGCCCAGAGAGGAAGGAAGAGACAGTCTTGTTCATTCACTCGAGAAATATGTGCCAAGGTGTATTCTGGGTGCTAGATGCAGCAGCAAACAGCCTCATGATACTGACGGCCTTCAGACCCTTCAGGTCCATCGCTATGTGACGCTGGTCAAGGTGCTTTCCCCTCTCTGTGTCTCAGCTTCCCTGACCCTAAGACGAGAGCGAGGCCCCTTTGATTTCAGAGTTTCCTCCCCTTGTCATGCCAGAAGGATCTGTAAGGTAAATTCGACTCTGCTCATTTTACAGATGAGGAAGCTGAGGACAGGGAAACCACTTGCCCGATGTCACAAGCTATTTGGCCCAGTCCAGAAGGAGCCCCCAGTTCCCTGTCTCCCAGGCTAGGATCCGATGGTTTAGCAGATGCCTCAATGGCTGCACCAGTGGGTCTCATCTTGAAGGAACAACAGAATCTCCTGGATGACTTGTTACAACCCAGAGTTTCTGATTCAGCAGGTCAGGGTGGCCGCAGGCATGTGTATCTCTGACGAGGTCTCCAGATGCTGAGTGATGATAATGGTGGTCCATAAGGCAGGTTGAGAAGTTCAGGAGATATTTGGATATAGGGCTGATGTTGTTGTTGTTAGGTGCCATCGAGTCAGTACCAACCCATAGCAACCTTATGCAGAGCAGAACGAAACACTGCCCGATCCTGGGCCAACCTCACTACTGTTGCCACGCTTGAGTCCATAGATGCTGCAGACAGAGTACTCCTTGGAGGCCAGGATAGCCAAACTTCATCCCTCATACTTCGAACATATTGTCAGGAGGGACCAATCACTGGAGAAAGATATTATAGTGCTGATGGCACCCCAAAAATTATTCCAGGGATTCAGTGAATCCATCCCTTCTGCAGCTGGGAAAACGAAGGTCCTAAGGAACCCTGGTAACATAGTGGTTACGAGTTGGGCTGCAAACCGCAGGGTCAGCACTCTGAGGGAGAAACATGAGGTTTTCTGCTCTGGTAGAGACTCACAGCCTTGAAAACCCTTTCCAGGGCCGCTATGCATTGGAACTGACTCCACAGCACACAATCAACCACCAAAAGGAAATGGTCCAGGCCCACGGTGTTGTGAGACCAGTGCAGGGCCTGATGTAAAATGAAAACTGTGAGGCTCCTTATTAGAAAATGATGAATTTCAAGAAGTGCTAAACCGACTATGGGGCCTTCTGAGTAGGGATCCCATGTCCAACGAGCCATCCTTGTCCCCAGGCTTCCCAACTGCACTTCACACAGAATTCCCAGGTGACAGTCTGGAGCCATAATGGGGTCAACGCAAAAGACCCTTGGGTCCCAGACACAGCTGCCTAGACCCCCTCCTCCAGGTGAAAAGACAGAGGAACCACCCGGGCTGTAGGGCAGTTTGTTTCCTTTAATTGGAGCAGCACCGTGGGGAGCCGACCTCTGCGGAAATCCAAGCCCTGAAGAATTTGGCCTGGCTTGGCCCAGCTTCTTGGGCCCCACAGTTGGCCCCTCCTCTTCCCGCCCTCACCCCAGTCTGGGTCCTATTCTTGAACATCTTAGAAAGCTTTGTTAGGAAGGGGGAAGGGCCAGCGAGGCAGAAAGGAGAGAACATTATTTTTTTTAAGTTGTAGAAGAATGGAGTGATTCTTAAAAGAGAACAGAGTCACGTGATGCAAAGCCTGATACCATTCAAACCAACCCCTGTGTGTGGGAAGAAGGAAGGAAAGGCCGTCTCCTGAAGATGGAACCCTCCTGGCCACCCCTCTGGGCTCCCATGCTGTCTCTAGCCTGCCTCTCCTGCTTCTGCCTTCAAGACCCAGAATCAGACCAGCAGAGAATGTTCTAGTTGATGGTGCTGGGGCCCCCAGTGCAGCCACCACATCCCAGTGGATTTCTGAGTGAGGCTGTGGTCAAGCGTGGGTCAAAATGCCTAGGAGGATGCCATCTGGGTCCCCAAGCAATATGGGTGACACTGTGAGTTTATGAGAGCAGTGCCCCGAGGGTGGCTAGCTGGGAACGAGGAGGGAGGGTGACCTTTTTGGGCTCCCTGGTGTAGAGCCAAAGGTTAAGGTGCTGGACTGTAAGGTCTGTTTGAATTGCAAGGTGGCAGTTCAAGCTCACCAGCCGCTCCTAGGAAACGCTATACAGGGTCGCTATGAGTCAGAACCAACTCAATGACGCTTAACAACAACAGCAATCATACACATAGTATCTGCATTTCTTACAGGAGTCACACACTTTGGATGCTGCTATGCACTGAACTTTATTGCCCCAAAACATGCATGGAATTTCTGACCCTTGTACCTGTGGATATATTCCTGTTTGGAAAGAGAGGTTTGCTTCTGCCAGTGCAGGGTGGGTCCCAAACCAAATCACTTCTGAGATTTAAAAGGAGCAGAACAGACAGAGAAAGACATATAGTGAGAAGACAGGTGCAAGCGAAGGTTGTCTACAAGCAGAGGAATGCCAAGGGACTATTCCAAGGAATTCCTGGAAACTCCCAAGAATACCAAAAAGGAAGGACCACACCCTGGATTCGGGTCTCTAGCCTCCTGAACTGTGAGGCACACATTTCTGTTCTTTAAAGTCACCCACATGTGGTATTTGGGGCTACAGGGGCACTAAGCAACTAAGGCCGGTAGTTAGGTTTAACATGTTTACATATGAAGGTGAGCGATGGTTGCATCACATAGGAAGACTATCGGTGGATATTTGCAGAAGCTGAATGAGCACCTGCAATTCTGCTCCTTGGCCAACTCCCAACAGCACATGTATGTGTCTGTGCACCAGAAACCTGCACAAGGATGGTAGTTGTAACATTCTTTAAGATAGCTCCAGACTGGAGTGCCCATCAATTTGACCCAACAGATCATAGAAGAGTTACAGAATGAAACACCACCCAGCAATGAGCAAGAAGGAACAACTGATATCCATGAGAGCATGAATGAGTCTCGCAGGCACAGTGGGAGCAAATGAAGGCAGACTTCAAAGAACACAGCATCATGACTTGCCCAAGAAGAGGAACGATTGGAAGCCAGGACACTGGTACTGGTGGGAAAGGAACCACGGGAAATAACAATGTTCACAGGTCAAATGTTTCCGAAGCCTTCCTGGGAGCTTTGCAGCGTGTCAGGCGTGCAACAGACATTGAGTCTGCCTTCCCTTTTCACCTCCACTTGACAGAGGAAGAAACGGAAACTCAAGGAAGTGACAGTCAAGCCCCAAGCTAAGTCATAGTGGACTCATGTCTTACTTCTGCTGCAGCCACAGCATCCTTCAAGTTGGTGACTTTCAGAACAGGGATTTATTGGATCACAGTTCTGGAGATTAGAGGTATGAATTCAGGACATCCGTGGGTCTGCGCTTTAGAGGAAGATCCTCGTCTTTTTCTGCTCCTGTAGCCCTGGCCATTTCTTGATGGTTCTTGATGGCTTGTTAAGTGTGACTTCACACAGCTACTTGTCTTCACCTTCTGTGTGTCTGTCTCTGTGTCCATTCTTCTTTCTTTTTCAAATTTCCAAACCCTGTTGCCTGGCCACTCTGTGCCCTGGCTTGGGATCCCCACCAAGCCCTCCCTCCCCCCCCCACCAGATCCAACAACATAAGGAGATTGTTAGTATGTTTGAGCCTATTGTTTTGGCTACTATATCAGTTATTCTCACTGAGGGTCTCTCCCTTTTTTTTCTGAGCCTCAATCATAATGTGGAGTCCTGGTATGGCGCTGTGGGTGAATGCACTGGACTGCAAGGTCATTTGAACCACAACATCGGCAGTTCAAGCTCACCAGCTACTCCTCAGAAACCCCATACAGGGTTGCTATGGGTCATAACCGACTCAACGGCACGTAACAACAACAGTAACAATCATGTGTACTTTTCTAGCAATTGGCCTTACCTGAGGGCATGAGCTAAAAATCTCTCCATCTGTATTTCTAAGGAGCATTCTGGTTGTTCTTCGCTAAATAAAGACTGGTTCATTCGCACCAGTCTTTTCTAGCATAGTTGCATAAGACAATGGTTATAACATCACTGGGAGGGGAGACTCCAGCCTAACAATGGGGAATTCACAGTGCACAGCAGGACAGGTGTGGAGACCAATTGCTTGGGAACCTGCAGGTCCAAGGTGGGTTTCCACACCCCAGAACCCAGTTCCTGTCCCCACCTGGGACCTGTCCTCCCAGAACCTCCAGGCCTTGGGCCTTCTGAAGTTTTCTCAACCAACGGGACCCACCCACAAGGTCCATTCCAGGCCTGACCCAGGAAGGAAGGAGCCACCAGATGTGTTTTGAGGAACTCAGCAAGCAAATGACCAGAGCTAACACAGTAGCTGCTGAGCTAGTCCATTGTGAAATTTGCAATGGAAATACATACAGATCAATAAGAGGCCTGAGGTCAGCTCCTGAGGCAATGCATATTCCCTGCATGCCCAAATGTCCCTATCAATTTCAGAAATAAAAGTTGAGAACGCCTTGATTACCCATACTCACTGGACACTGCTTCCTTCCAATGTGGTCTTCTCATGTTGTGAAAGAAATGACCTCAGGGACATCCCCCATTCCACAGATGGGGAAACTGAAACACAGAAGGTGAATTGCATAAAATGTTAAAATAGAGCTATCTCTGTGGAATCTGAGGAGGTTCCTTGAGCTTCTCAGAATCGGTGGCATTTGGCATGGGTCTTGAGAACATGTAAGATCTTGGTAGGGGAGAGGATACAGGTGGAAGAGAAGGCCTTCTGAATGGGAGATTGGCTTTAAACATAGGTGCAGAGGTGGGACCATGACCTGTCTGTTAAAGTGACAGCAAATAAATAGTCTCACTGGTTAGAGAAACCAGGTCAAAGCTGGGATAGCAATTTGAAGTCAGGACACAGAAGGAGTTCAAAGCCAAAAGGAGTCATTTGTTCTCGATTTCATGGAGCTATAGGATGAAGGTTAATAAGTCAAGATGCCTGTAACCAGTCTGACAGGTCTTAAAAAGGTAAGACAATGTTTACTATATGATCCAGCAATTCCACTCCTAAGGATATACCCAACACAACTGAAAGCATGCATCCACATACAAACTTGTAGAAGACTGCTCATAGCAGCATTATTCTTAACAGTCAAAAAGTGGAAACAACTAAAATGTCTATCCACAGATGAATGGAAAAACACAATGTGGTAGATTATTGATGGACTCAAGCGTGGCAACAGTAGTGAGGTTGGCCCAGGATCAGGCAGTGTTTCGTTCTGCTATGCATAAGGTCGTTATGAGTCAGTACCGACTCGATGGCACCTAACAACAACAACAATACAATGGGAGATTATTCATCCATAAAGAAGATACCTTCTGTAAGGACGAACCTTGAAACCATCATGCTATGTGAAAGAAGCCAGAATATTCCTTAGAAGTGAGGATGGAGATATTTCATCTTGCTTCCTTTGGGCATGATATCAGGAGGGACCAATCCCTGGAGGTGGGTATCATGGTTGGTAGATGAGTGCAAAAGAGGAAGACCCTTAAGGAGAAGGATTGACACAGTGGCTGCAAAGTGGGCTCAGATATATTGACTATCGTGAGGAAGGTACAAGGCTAGCCAATGTTAAAGCCTGTTATACATGAGGTTGCTATGAGTGGGAACTGACTGGATGTTACCCAACATTAACAATAATATGGGTCCTAGGGAGTCACTGTGGGTACAATGAGAAGTATTCTAGAAGGTGGAGAAACAGGAAAATTAAACAGGAACCCAAGAGTAACCTTATTTTCAACCCTGTGGAGTCCAGTCTCTTGGGCTCTTTGGCCAGCTCTTGGGGAAATGGCAGTCAGTCTATGAAAATCTTCCACATCTGTCCTCCAGTGCCTATGGTCTGCCCTGGTTACCTAAGCCCCTTAATCCTTCACTCTTTATTGAAGTCCCCACTTCCACACATTCCTCTTACAAGCAAAGGTGAAGCCATTGTTTGGGAGCATAGATAAGGTGGGCAGCGATGATATAGTTACTCTCAAGGGACGATGCCCAACATAGAGTAGACAGCGTAACAGCAGTTTGAAACTACCAGCCGTTCCAAAGGAGAAAGATGAGGCTTTCTGCCCCTGTAAAGATTTACAGCCTCGGAAACCCTGTACAGGGTCACTATGAGTCGGAACCGACTCCACAGCACATAACAACAACAACATATAAAGCATCTCATTGCAGCCTTCCATTCCTGCTTCCAATCTCTGGTCTTGGTCCTCCCGAAATATAATTGACTCCCTAACACAGTGCATTCTGACCAATGTTGCTCCCTCCTTTCCTCCATCCTCAGGGCTAGACTGGTAGCAGGCACATCTCAGAGTTCCTGAAGCCTCTTCTAGAATGACAAGACAGAGCCAGACTGCGTACCCCGTTCCCAGACCTGCCCTGCTCCAGCTTGGCCACCAAGGTAGAGGGTCCCCTGTACTTTCAAAGAGGTTATGTGCCTCCTCCACCCCCTTCTAAGGTGATTAAGACCTCTATCCTTGGGCAAATGCTATCCTTTGATCACTTCCAGACCTGAGAGGTGACCAAGCACCATAGTCTCAAGGATTCCACCCATCTCTGTCTGACCAGTGAGCCTGGTCTTTTTTAGGATTTTGGGTTTTTTTCACAAGTAGACCAACAGGCCTGTGGTCTGGGTGAACTCAGTGTATCCTTGTGTTGTGTCCTGGGAACTAGTCTTCCCAAATTATTCCAGAGCCTATTTGCAGGTAAGATTCACATTTCTGATCATATCCAGACATGACTATTCACCTGTCACTTCACCTGACATAGCCTCAGTTTCCTCATTTATAAAATAGAGATAATGATGGTTCCTCCCTCACAGAGCTAGCATGTTCAGATGCTAAGAGAGAAGTTGAAGATTCAAGTTCACCCAGAGGTGTAAATAAAGAAAGATCTATTCAGAGGTAGATTACCTATGGAAAACCCTGTGGAGTACAGCCACCACTCATCTGTCAGTGTGTTATTCTGTGGTGACTTACATCTTGCTGTGATTCTGGAAGCTATGCCATGGATATTTTAAATGATTCTTCTTTGATCTTCCTTATTGTTGTTGTTGTTGTTAAGTACCATCAAGTTGGTTCCAACTCGTAGGGTTTCCGAGGAGCAACTGGTGAGCTTGAACCCATGGTGGACAGGTTCCAGATGAACTTCCAGACTAAGACAGAGTGGGAAGAAGGTAAGACAGATCATTTCTGAATATTTAGTCACTGAAAACCTTAAGAATAGCAAGGGAACACTGTCAAAGAGCATCAGAATATTGAATATTGAAACATGGTGAAGAGCACCAGATGATTGTCAGAGACAATACCAAAAGATAAGCCCCTCAGGTTGGGAGGCACTCAACATACAACTGGGGAAGAGCTCTCTCCTCAAACAGAGTTGACCATGATGATGTGATTGGAGTAAAGCCTATGGGACCTTCATTTGTTAAGGGGGCACAACTCAAAATGAAGAGAAACGGTTACAAATATCCATTGTTAATCAGAACATGGAATGTACAAAGTATGAATCTAGTAAAACTAGAAATAGTAAAAAAATGAAATGGAACACATAAACATCTATATCCTAGGCATTACTGAGCTGAAATGGACTGGTGTTGGCCATTTTGAATCTGATAACCACATGGTTTACTATGGCAGGAATGACTAACTGAAGAGGGATGGCGTTGCATTCATTATCAAAAAGAACATACCAAGATCTGTCTTGAAGTACAATGTTGTCTATGATAGGACAATAGCCATACAAGGAAGACCAGTTAATACAGCTATTATTCAAATTTATGCACCAACCACTAAAGCCAGTGATGATGAAATTGAAGAATTCCACCAATTTCTTCAGTCTGAAATTGATCAAACATGTAATCAAGATGTATTGATAATTACTGGTGACTGGAATGCAAAAGTTGGAAACAAAGAGGCAGGATCAGTCGTTGGAAACTGTGGCCTTGGTAATAGAAACGATGCTGGAGATCACATAACAGAATTTTTCAAGACCAATGACTCCTTCATTGAGAATATCTTTTTCAAACAACATAAAAAATAACTATACACATGGACCTCACCAGGTGGAATACACAGATATCAAATTGTCTACATCTATAGAAGGAGAAATAGGAAAAGTTCCACATCAGTCAAAACAAGGCCAGACACAGACTGTGGAACAGACCATCCATTGCTCATATGCAAGCTGAAGCTTACGAAAATTCAAACAAGTCCACAAGAGTCAAAATAGGACCTTGATCATATTCCCCCTGAATTTAGAGGTCGTCTCAAGAACAGATTTGATGCATTAGACACTAAAGACTGAAGACCAGTAGAATTGTGGGATGATGTAAAAAAAAATGTTATACAGGAAAGAAGCAAAAGGTCATTAAGAAGACAAGAAAGAAGTGACCAAAATGGATATCAGAAGAGATTCTGAAGTTTACTCTCCAGAGATGCTAAAGCAAATGGAAGAAATGAGCAGGTAAAAGAGCTGAACAGAAAACTTCAAAGGGACACTCAAAAAGACAAAGTCAAATATAATGAAATGTAAAAAGATCTGGGGTTAGAAAACCAAAAAGGAAGAACATGCTCAGCATTTCTCAAGCTGAAGGAACTGTGTATTGAGGATTCTATGGGCAAAATATTGAATGATGCAGAAAGTATCAAAAGAAGATGGAAGGAATACACAGAGCCACTGTACAAAAAATTAATGGTTGACGTTCAACCATTTCAAGAGGTAGCATATGACCAAGAGCCAATGATAATGAGGGAAGAAGTCCAAGGTGCATTGAAGGCATTGGCAAAGATCAAGGCTCTGAGAATTGATGGAATACAAATCAAAATATTTTAACAAGCTGAGGCACTCACTCATCTATGCCAAGAAATTTGGAAGATAGCCACCTGGCCAACTTGATTGAAAGAAATACATAACTGTGCCCATTCTAAAGAGAGGTGACCCAATGGAATATGGAAATCATTGAACAATATCATTAATATCACATGCAAGTAACATTTTGCTAAAGATCAATCAAAAAATGGCTGCAACAGTATATTAACAGAGAACTTCCAGAGGTTCAAGTCAGATTCAGACGAGGACGTTGAACATTGTTGAGTCAGATGGATCTTGGCTAAAAGCAGAGAGTACCAGAAAGATGTTTACCTGTGCTTTATTTACTACACAAAGGCTTTTAATTGTGTGGATCATGACAAGGTATGGACAACATTGAGGAGAATGAGTATTGCCATACAAAGACAAAGTTGTTCAAACTTGAGGTTTTCCTGCTTCAAGCTTGGGAAGGAAAGGGGCAGAGGTGGAGAGCTCAAAATGCAAAGTAAGCATAGGCATACTTGTGCATACTAATCTGCAATGAACAATTTCACCTGGGTTTCACCTCTCAGATATAGTGGAAAACATATGAAACTGTTCACTACAGATTAGTAAGTAAACACAAGTAAGCCCTTGCTTACCTTGTTTATTGGGTAATCTGACACTGGAAATGGGGGAGCCAGCTCAGCAGTAACTTTGTTATTCTTGTTCCCCTTCTTCTTGATAGGTGCCATTATGCCACTTCTAACTCATACCAACACGACACACAGCAGAACGAAACACTGCCCAGTCCTCTGCCATCCTCACAGTTGCTATGTTCGAGTCCAGTGTTGCTGCCACTGGGTCAGTCCATCTCACTGGGAGTCTTCCTCTTTTTGGCCGACCCTCTTCTTTACCAAGCATGATGTCCTTCTCCAGGGACTGGTTCTTCCTGGTAATATATTACTAAGAATGAAGTCTGGCCATCCTGGCTTCTAAGGAGCATTCGGTCTGTACTTCTTCCAAGACAAATTTATTCATTCTTCTCGCAGTCCATGATACAGTCAACATTCTTTGCAACATCACCATTCAAAAGCATTGATTCTTCTTTGATCTTCATTGTTGTTGTTAAGTACCATCAAGTCGGTTCCAACTCATAGTGTTTCCGAGGAGCGACTGGTGAGCTTGAACGTCTGACCCTGCCGTTCAAACCACCCTTGCAGTCCAGTGAATTAACCTGCAGCACCAGCTACACCAGGATTCCAATCTTCCTTATTACTCACCTGCATTTCCATCCAAGAACACATACACTTACTACGTGCAGCAACCATTGGCCATGCATTTACTCAGCTCTGCAGGAGCTACAGGCAGGTAAGGGCCCAAAGTTTTGGCTTCAGAGGTGGGCTCAACCTTGTTGCCACAGTTCCCCAACTGACTTCCTGACAATTCACCTTATCACTCTGATCCTCAGTTTCTTCCTCTGTAAAATGGGCATGTTGTTGTTAAGTACCATGGAGTTGGTTCTGACTCATAGTGACCTGCACAGGGTTTCCAAGGCTGTGACTCTTTATGGGAGCAGAACACCTCATCTTTCTCCTGTGGAATTTCTGGTAGTTTCAAACTGCTGACCTTGACCTTGAGGTTAGCAGCCCGATTCGTAACCACTACGCTACCGGAGCGAGCTGTTAATTCCTCACAAAAGATTATGCTAGGCTCTAAACACAGTGTCAAGGAGGACCTTGTACTCACTAGACACAAGATGCCATGTGGTGGGTTGCCCACGTGGGGGAGCTCTGGGAGCTGAGGGTGACTCTGACCAACCGCCAGCAGACAGGGAACCCTGCCTCCTAAAACTGCCACGAACTCAATTCCACCAACAACTTGCATGAACTTAGAAGCAGATTCTTCTCCAGCTGAGTCTCCTGATGAGAGCACAGCCCAGCTGACATCTTGTGAGATCATAACCAAGGTGCCCAGCTCAGCTGAGCCTGGATGCCCACCCCAGAAACTGTGAGGTCATAAATGTGAGCGGCATCACGATAATGGATTACATAGCATACATACATAACAAAGACAGTCCTCGCCATCAACAGCCACCGTTCCCACTCAACTCCAGGCAACTCAGTTCTATTATTACATCCAAGAGAGATTCTGTTAAAAAGCAAAGCAAGACCACTCTATGGAAGTAGGGGTGAAAGGAAAACAGCAACTCTGAAAACTGGGAGCCCAGACATGACTGAACAGAGCCAGCTTGGGAACAAGATGCAGTGGAATTATCTTCAGTGAATTCATTCATAAGAGGTCATCTCAGCCAGCTAGTGCAGCCCAGGTCTGCAGCGCTGTGATTGTGGCTACACCATGTTCTGCAACCAGGTTCCTGCTGGACCCATGAGGGTGGAGAACTTCTGTCTCCAGTTTGTTACAGCTCAGCTGGCCACAGAACTGAACCTGGGAGCTCAATTCAGACTGAAATAAATGGAAGTGTCCCAGGCCTGGCCTCCTTGAGTCTAACCAGTTACCATCCAGTCCACCTTAATTCATTGTGACTCCATGTTGTCAGACTAGAACTCTGCTCCACAGACAATTCAATGTCTGATGTTTTCGAAGTAGATCGCCAGATCTTTTTTCTGCGGCATCTCTTGGGAGAATGGAACCTCCAGTCTTTTAGTTAGCAACTCAACACACTCACCGTTTGCACCACTCAAGGTCGCCTCTTTCAGTCTGTTGTATTTTTGGTATCGTTGGGTCCTGGTGTGGCACTATAGGATTCTGACCTTTCACTGGATTGCAAGGTCGGCAGTTCAAACTCACCAGCCACTCTTTGGAAACCCTATACAGAGTCGCTATGAGTCAGAACTGACTCAATGGCACTTAACAACACCAGCAATGAGTGGATTTTCGATTCATTAGGGATCCCATGTACCAGAACTACCCCCACAGGCTGTGGTCTTTATGGGAACAGATCACCAAGTCTTTCTCCCATGGAGCTATTGGAGGGGTGTGAACAACAAACCTTTCAGGTAGCAGCAGTCCACTACAAACCAGTTGTACCCAGGGGTTCCTTCTCTTTGAGTCTGTTGTTGCTCTTAAATGCCGTGGAGTCAATTCCAAACCATAGGGAACCTGTACAGTATTTCCACGGAGCAACTGGTAAATCTGAACCGCCAACCTTGCAATTCATAACAACTTTGCAGTCCCATACATTAACCCATAGCACCACACCAGAACTTCTAGACCCCTTGAGTCTAGGAGCCATGAAATCCCAGAAGATTGAAGGCACAGACATTTGGAATTTGTTTCCAGATAATCCAGGTTGGGCAGTTGGCCATGAATCCATGGATATTGAGATGGATGATGGGTACTAGAAGCTCTTTATACTAATTTCTCTAACTTTTTATTGCAAATTGGTGAAGATTGACAGAACAGATCAGTTTCCTGTTAGACAATTCAAACACAGTTTGTTCCACGTCATTGATTCCCATCCCCACAACGTAACATCACTCAGCCCACGTCCTTCCTGTGTTTCCCATTCCCATTCCTCCTTCTTTCCTTACCCCTCTGAGCTTTGTCCTTGGCTATGGTATACATCTCTGGTAGCGTAGTGGTTACGAATCGGGCTGCGAACCATAAGGTCAGCAGTTCGAAACTACCAGCGGTTCCGCGGGAGAAAGATGAGGCGTTCTGCTCCCGTAAAGATTAACAGCCTCGGAAACCCTGTGCAGGGTCGCTATGAGTTGGAACCAACTCCACAGCACATAACAACAACAACAACAATGGTATACATCTGGGTGCTTGAGGTTTCCATAGTCAAAGGTTAGAACAACATATATATTTAAGTTAAAGAATGGAAATTTGTAAGCTTGATTCCATCCCTTATCAGGTTTCATGTGTGGGCTCGGGTCATGCAGATTCGGAGGTGACACCTGGATCATGCACGCTAAACCATCTCAAGCTTTTCTTCCTTATTAGCCTCTCTAAACTTCAGTTTCCTTAACTATAGAAGCAAGTCATTACTCATCACTTAATCTCAACTTTCACCATATATACAAAAGAAAGCCAAAATCTACCATAATGGTGTTGATTCCTACTCAGAGCAACCTTATAGGTTGTTTTTGCTGATGTTACATGCCACTGAGTCAGTTGTGACTTGTAACTAACATGTATAGGGTTTCCAGGAGTCCTGGTGTGGCACTGTGGGTTAATGCAAGGGAGTGTAAGGTCGGTTTGTATTGCAAGGTCGGCAGTTCAAACTCACCATCCACTCCTTGGAAACCCTATACAGGCTCGCTATGAGTTGGAACAGACTCAATGGCGCTTAACAACAACAGGATTTGAACCACTGACCTTGCGGTTAGCAGTCCAGTGCTTATGCTACAGCGCCATACCACAACTCCTATAGGACAGAGTAGAACTGTTCCTTAGCATTTCTGAGGCTGTAAATATTTGTAGCGTAGTGGTTACGAATCGGGCTGCGAACCTTAAGGTCAGCGGTTCGAAACTACCAGCCGCTCCACGGGAGAAAGATGAGGCTTTCTACTCCCGTAAAGATTTACACCCTCGGAAACCCTGTATAGGGTCGCTATGGGTCGGACCCGACTCGATGGCACTTAACAACAACAACAACAAATATTTGTAGACACAGACTGCCTCATCTTTCTCCCACAGAGAGGCTTATGAGTTTGAACCACATACCTTTTGGTTAGTACCCAAGCACTAAACCACTGCACCACCCAGGTGCCGTTTGCCCATCTATAACATGTAGGTGAAATGTTTGGTGGAATGGCTAACCCACGTTCAGTATGCAGTTGTCAGGAATAAGATGAATCCCTTCCAGCGATCCCAGTTCTGAACTGGGGCTCCATCACCCCGACCTCAGTGAGGTGTTCACTCCATTTCACAGACAAGACCACTGAGTCCTGCAGTGAGAAAAGGACAGAGCTAAGATATTTGAATCAAATCCCTTCCTCTCCAGAGACCCAATGCAAAAAATAACTATGGGCCCCTTGTTCAAAAATCGCTGCAAATTTCAAGTAGACCACAGCAGAGCGGGAGTATGGTTCCCTGTGTGACTGAACAGACCACACACCCACGTGATGTTGTCTTTATTGTTAGACTTTGTCAAGTCAGTTCAGACTCATACTGAACTCATATGCAACAGAATGAAACCCTAACCAGTCCTGGGCCCTCCTCACAATCGTTCCTATACTTGAGCCCATTGTAGCCACTGTGCCAATCCATCTCATTGAGGGTCTTCCTCTTTTTTGATGACCTACTTTACCAAGCATGATGTCTTTCTCTGGAGACTGGTCCCTTGTGATAACATGTCCAATATATGATAGACATAGTCTTGCCATCCTTGCATCCAAGCAACATTCTGGTTGTACTTCTTCCAAGAAAAGATTTGTTCCTTAGCTGTTGCTATTGTTTTTCTAGTTGCATATTCACAGACTCAGGAATTCATGAGGGTGGGCAGGAGGGTGGATCTTCAAATAAGAGAACAAAGGAATGCTAGAATCTCAAGGCTCTCAGGGATTCTAGAATTAGAGAATGACAGCTAATCTCTCAAACACTCACCAGAATAGGACCCAAAAGATTAGAGAAAGTAAGATGGAAGTTGGCCAATACAGAGCTCTGGAACTGGAAAAGTAAAATATCACTGTACCCATTAGTGACTTCCCTGATGCCCAGCCAGATAGCTGGCCCCAGGGCCCCTACCCTGGGGACAGTCCTCTGGATGCAGACTCTGTCCCTTTTACTGACAGTCTCCCAGCTTCCTCCATCTCTGACTCTTGGTCTCTGGTGGGGATTCTCCATTCCATTGTCTTTCTGGAGGATTGATTTCTCCCAAGTCATCAGCTGCCTCTCTTCACCCAGCATCCCAGGAAAGTGCAGTGGTTGCTTAACTCAAATTACAGCTTCTTTTAAAAGGCAGGAAAGGGGAGAGGAGCTGGAAGCAAACATTGACACTCTAAAGATGCTCTCCTCAGCCTGTTAGGAGTGAAGAGTTTGGTTTTTTTGTTAATGTTTTTTTTATGCATGGCGTGCTGCAAACAAGAACATCCTGAGAGCAAATTGGTAGTGTATTTATTGCTGTGTTTTCCTCAGTATCACTAAGCCAGTAATAACTGAGAAGCCACTTGAAGTGAAGCTCATTCCGCCTGGTTAAAGGGATCAGGGCTCGGAGCTGGGGTTGTGCTTTGTCAAGCACACAGAGCCCCAGAATGCCCAGTTAATAGCATAATAGGATTGAGCCTTCTGTATTCCCCCTTGCATCCCTGGGGATTCCCTAGGAGCTGGGGGCTGGACTCCAAGTTCCAGAGTCTCACTCAGTCCAGTCAATCTGGCCTCTACTGAGAATACCCTCCAACCATCCCAGGCACTTGATTGGGGTCTCAAAGTAACTCCTATGAGGGGTACCAAGAAGGTGGTTAAGAGGCACCTTAGCCAGAGGACAGACAGGACCCTGAGATAACCAACCGCATTCGAATCACAGCACTGACAATCCCTGGCTGGGACCTTGGGCAAGTGACTTGCTCACTCCATCCATGCCTCCACTTCTCATCTGTAAAATGAGTACAAACATGAACACCTATCTGGTAAGATTCTTGCTATTAGTGTTGTTAGTTGCCTTCAAGTTAATTCCAACTCATGACCTCCCCATGTGTGTCAGAGAAGATCAGTGTTTCCATAGAGATGTCAAGGACGTGACCATTCGGAAGCAGATCACCAGGATTTTCTTCCAAGGTACCTCTAGGTGAGTTTGAACCTCATCTGTCCTGTCCGGTGTTGTAGTTGTTGTTATATGCCATTAAGTCAGTTCCAACTCATAGCGTCCCTGGTGCACAACAGAACAAAACACTGCCTAGTCCTGCAATTGTTGTTATGTTTGAGTCCATTGTTGCTGTGACTGTGTCAATCCGTCTCATTGAGAGTCTTCCTCTTTTTTGTGGACTCTCCATTTTCCCCAACATGATGTCCTTCTCCGGGGACTGGTCCCTCCTGACAACACGTCCAAAGTATGAGAGACGAAGTCTGGCCATCCTCACTTCTAAGGAGTATTTTGGTTGTACTTCTTCTAAGACAGATGTTTGTTCTTTTGACAGTCTATGGTACTTTCAATATTCTCCTCCGACACCATAACTCACATGCATCAATTCTTCTACGGTCTCCCTTATCCATTGTTCAACTTTCCCGTACAAATGAGGTTATTGAAACTACCAAGGCTTGGGTCAGGCACACCTTAATCCTCAAACTGACGACTTTGTTCTTGAACACTTTAAAGAGGTCTTGTGCAGCAGATTTGCCTAATGCAATAGGTCGATTGATTTCTTGACTGCTGCTTCCTAAGTGTTGATGGTTGATCCTAGCAAAATGAAGTATTTTATGACTTCAATCTTTTCTCCATTTATTTATGTTATTTATTGGTCCAGTTGTGAGAGTTTTCCTTTTCTTTACATTCTGGTTAGTAGTCAAGACCATAAGCACCTTCATCCCAGGGACTCTCATAAGATTATCATGAGGATTAAGCCAAGTTAATCATAGGATGCACTTAGAGCAATGCCAAGCGTACCAAAACAAAACCAAAGCCACTGCTGTGGAGTTAATGCCAACTCATAAGGACCCTAGAGGACAGAGAAAGACTGTCCCAGAGGATTTCCAAGGTTGTCAGTCTTTATGGGCGCAGACTGACTCATCTCTCTTCCATGGAGCAGCTGGTGGGTTTGAACTGCTGACCATATGGTTAGTAACCCAATGCTGAAATCACTGTAACACGAAGGTCCCTTGTTTGACCCACAGTAAAGACTGAATGATCATGGATTTCATTGTTATTGGAATCTAGAACTTGGTCCTTTTTCTAAAAAAAAAAAAAAAAAAATCATCGTAATAAAATAAAGGACATAGAACATTAGCGACAGAAAACATCAGTAACACAGAACGTCAGAGAACATGGAAGAACATCAGAGATCTGGAAGAGCATCAGAGACAGAACATCAGAGACATGAAACATAAGAGACACAGAATGTCAGAGATATGAATCATTGGAGACACAGAGCAATGAAGAAATAGAACATCAGAGACATAAAACATCACAGGCATACAACTTCAGAGACATGGAACATAAGAGACACGGAACATCAGAGACATAGAACACTGGAGACACAGAACGGTTCCTCTCTCAAAGTCCTCAGAAGGAATCAGTATGGCTGATAACCTGGTTTGGGCTCCCAGTTTCCAGAAGTGTGAGGGAAGAAACTCCTTTCTTTAATACCCCCCCGCCATTTTGTGTGTATATTTTGATATGACAGCCTTAGGAAATGAAACCACTGGTGAAAATTCAAAAAGGTCTGTCCCTGAGTTAATAGTACTGTACTAACTATTAATCATTTTCCTGGTTTTGATCATTGTACTGAAGAAGTTATACAAGATATTATCATTAGGGGAAGCTGGACAAAGGGCCCAAGGGAATTCTCTGTACTATTTTTACAAGTTCATGTGAGTCCAACGATTTCAAAATAAAGTTAAATTAATTAACTAATAGCAGCACGTGCAACAACATCAATGAATCTCAACACAGAATAAGGAGAGAAAGAAGAAAGCATGCAGAATTCACTTACGTTGAGTTCAAAATGAGACAAGCGCCACAACATATTGCTTAGGAAACTTACACATGTAGTCAACCACTAACCAAGAGCAAAACTTGAACTCTGAAGAGGGCCTCCCGTCAGCGGTGGAAGGACAGAAACAGGGAGGGGACCCCAGGACTTGGCAGCGAGCGTGACATTCCACTTCTCAAGCTGGACGATTGCAAAGTTTTCAATTGCTCTGTTCTGCTTTATTATTCTGTGTGCATGTGGTTGTGTGTGTAAGTGTGTGTGTATTGCTACTAAAATGATGTCCAACTTCTGGCAACTCCACAGAATTAAATTGCTCTATAGATAGGGCTTATCGTAAGTGGTTACGAATCGGGCTGCGAACCTTAAGGTCAGCGGTTCGAAACTACCAGCCGCTCCGCGGGAGAAAGATGAGGCTTCTACTCCCGTAAGGATTTACACCCTCGGAAACCCTGTACAGGGTCGCTATGGGTCGGAAACGACTCGAAGGCACTTAACAACAACAACAACAACATAGGGCTTATCGAAGTCCTGGTGTGGCGCTGCGGACTCATTAGCGCCAGACTGCAAAGTCATTTGAACTGCAAGGTCGGTGGTTCAAGCTCACTATCTGCTCCTTGGAAACTCTATGCAGGATCGTTATGGGTCAGAATCAACTCAACGGCACTTAACAACTACAATGTAAGGCTCTTTAAAGGTCTTTCAGATTCAGATCTCCAGGCCTTTTTCTGGTTGGGTTTGAACCACCAACTGTCTGCTAATAGTCAAGTGCTCCACAGTCTGTACTAATCAAAAACAAAAGAGCCAAGCCCACGGCAATGATTCAGTTCCAACTCACAGCAACCCTATAGAAAATTTCCAAGACTATATCTTTACGTGAGCAGACAGCCTCATCTTTCTCCTTCACAGGGGCTGGTAGGTTTGAACTGCCAACCTTGAGGTCCAGTGCTTATCCAGGACTCCTTATATTATTTTACTTTTGCACAATATCTCTATGAAAGTTAAATTTTTTTTAAGAAGTCAGGCAATCCCAGATCATGTACTGACTTGAGCTACTGAGCAGCTGAGTGACCTTGCCCATGTCCTTCACCTCCCCAGGCCTCCTGGCACCCAAGTAGGTTCTGGGGAGATGGAAAACAAACATGTGTGTGTGCTAGGGTTCCAAATAACCAATTCCACAATCCTAGCCCCTCCAAGTTGCTCCCAGATCCTCGGGCCCCCCGGAACCTTCATGTGGAACCCTGGACAGGGAGACTGCCGCCTGGTGCCCTCCCCCCCAGGGATGTGCCCTCCTAAAAATTTCAGTTGTCTGAGCCGCCCTTGTCCACAGGGACCTGAGGCAAGACCTGCAGTGACCATTCCTCTCAACTACACAGCCCTATGTGGGCACCACTCATTCTCTGAAGTTTCATGCCAACAAGGACTCTCTTCACATACCCTCCCTGACTTTGTCTCCATGACCCACTTCAACCTTTGACCCACTTCAACCTTTCCCTTCCGTGTGGAAGAGCCTTTGTCTTCACTTTCTCTCTCTCCTCTGATATACCCATGTGGCTGCAGGTCTGTCTGTGGGTTTTCTCTCCCACAGTAAATCAGAACAGGACAAGCTTCAGCTTTCAACTTGGTCAGGCCATGAGGCACTTAGTTAGACCTCCCGCTAAGACCCTGTGGTTGAGCCCAGCTAGGCAGCATGTGATGTTCACCGTCCTCATCCATACCTCACCTGTCATATGATTGCTTTGAACAAGTGAACTCTACTCAAGAACAGTCTTGGTTTTATGTTGATTTAAAGCCCTAACACCAAATGAGACAGGCCTGACCACTATTCGCCGCTCTTCGCCTGCTCTTACCACACAGTCAAGAGGCTTAGTTAAAAATATTTTTTTACCATTTAGAATAAACCTTAGCCTTTTGTCCCTCCTGCTTTCAACTTCTGATGTATGTGTGACTGTAAGATATAAATGTATGTAAATAGAATTCTGTGGTCATTTGTGTTCAGGATTTCGGATTTCCTCCTAGAGGGAAAAGGCAGGAAGAGAAATTCTTGTAAGCACTGGTTGTGCTTCATTAGGAAGCGTGTTTGGGGTGACGATCGCTTTTCTCCAACCTAGACAAGCTGGCTGGAAGCTGACCTCAGTACATCCTGAAATTTCATCAACTCCCCCAAAGAGCCTCTCCCAACCCCTCCCCCACCAAAACAGAGCCCTTTCCTTCCTGTCTCCCCAGGGATCTCTAGGGGTCACAGAGACTTCATGAAATGCACTCCTCAGCTCCACTCTGCTCTGATCACTGGGGCTTTGGGCTTCCAGACAGCTCTAGATGCCTGGCGGTCAGCCTGCAGGCACGTGATGACACCCCCAGGCCAGCAACATGGGCAAAGGGCTGCAGCTGAGTGCTGGGAGGGGTGGCCACTGCCTGGAGTCAAGGAAAAAAAGCTCATCACCTAATTTAAGCAATAGATTGAGTTTATAGAGCACTGTGGGTTAAGTGCTGGGCTGCTAATCACAACATCAGAGGTTCAAACTCACCAGTCACTCCGCAGGAGAAAGTTGAGGTTGTTGTCTATTACAAAGACCGGCAGTCTCAGAAACCCTAGAGTAGAGCTGAGTCAGAATCCACTCAAGGGCTATGGGTTTTGGTTCTTGTTGTCAGGAAGAAAGCTCTTTGGGAATCATACTAAACAGAGTTTGTTGCTATTAGCTACCATGGAATTGGTGACCCAGTGGAATGGAACGATGCAGTCCTGTTCAGTGCCCCTAATCAGCTTCAGATCAGAGCGTTGGGTCCATGGAGTTTTACTGGCTGATTTCTGAAGACCATTGGCAGGTCTTTCTTCCTAGTTCATCTTCACTGGAAGCCCCACTGAAACCTGTTCAGCTTTATAGCAACACACAAATGTCTACTGACATGCACTGGTCAGGAGTTGAACCCAGGTCTGCCTCCCGGAAGATGAGAAATCTCCCCAACTCCACAGGGATACCCACAATAATGTTAACACTCAGAACCCTGGTTTTTGAGTGCTCACTATCTCCAATAAGGCTGGAAATCATAAGAGCTATTTGTTCTTATGTCTAGCATGTCAATTCCAACTCATGTTGCTAGGTGTCATTGAGTAGGTTCCAATTCATAGTGATCCAGTGAACAACAGAATGGAAAACTATCTGGTCCTGTGCCATCCTCACAATTGTTGCTACGTTGGAGCCCACTGTGGAAGCCACTCTGTCAATCCATCTCATTTAAGGTCTTCCTCTTTTTCACTGACCATCCGCTTCACTAAGCATGAGGACCCTCTCCAGGGACTGGTACCTCTTGATAATCCAACTTGTAGTGACATATATAAGGAGCTCTGGTAGCGTAGTGGTCATAAATCAGGCTGCAAACCAGCTGTTCTTCGGGAGAAAGATGAGGCTTTCTGCTCCTGTAAAGATTTACAGCCTCGGAAACCCTGTATAGGGTCGCTATGAGTCAGTTCCGACTCCACGGCACATCACCACCATCACCAGTGACACTATATGGCAGAGAAGAACTGCCCTAGAGGGTTTTCTAGGTTGTCACCTTTACGGGAGCAGGATGTCACGTCTTTTCTCCTGTAGAGCCACTGGTGGGTTTGAACTGACAACTTTTCAGTTAGCAGCTGAGCACTTAGCCACCAAGGCTTCTATTATTAACTGGTCCTAGTTAAACATGGAGTCCTGATGTGGTGCTGTGGGTTACTGCGCTGGACCGCAAAGTCGGTTTGAACCACAAGGTCGGTGGTTCAAGCTCACCTTGGAAACCCTATACAGGGTCCCTATGGGTCAGAACCAACTCGATGGCACTTAACAACAACAACAAATGTTAACATTTTATAGGCATTAGCCTATCCAATTCTCACATTCACTCTATGAAGGAGGGCCAATTATTCTCCCAATTTTACAGATGAGGAAACTGAGGCCCAGAAAGGTCCGGCTGGTAGAGCCTGGAGTTGCACCTATGGTCTCACCTTTTGGGTCCAACATTCAGCACAGAGCAGAGGTACCAAAATGATGTTTATTTCCAGAATGGCTCAACTGGAAGGTGCCCCATACACCAGTATCCCAAGGCCCCTCCATGCCTACCTCTTCCCCAGCACCCTCATTTATAAAATCCCAAGATTCCCAACAGATGGCCACTGGAAAGCTGTTGCCTGCCAAAGCCTTTGTTGTTGTTGTTAAGTGCCATTGATTCTATTCCAACTCATAGCAACACTGTATAGGGTTTACAATGAATGACTGGTGGGTTTGAATTGCCGACCTTGGGGCTCAAACTGACCTTAGAGTTCAGTGCATTATCCTGCAGCGCCACACTTGGACTTTAGGACCTGGGTTATCCCAGCTTTGAAATGCGAGAAATAATGGAAATCATTCATAGAAACCCTCATCCCCACCCAAGCCTTCACTGCTTTTCTGGTCAGCTTGGTGTCCCAGAAGTTCCTGCCAGAGCAAACAGTTAATGCTATCAGCTAACCAAAAAGTTGAGGTTTCAACCCACCCAGCGGTACCTTGAAAACTCAGCCACTGACAACTCTATGGAGCACAGGTCTGTCCTGACACACTTGGGGCTGCTGAGAGTCAGAATGGACTCAGTGGTACCTGGTTTAGGTAGCCCCAGTGCTTGGCTTTGTGGGATACTCAGGGTCACATGTTGGTTTCAGTCCTGGGCCAGTCAGAGGGCAACAGCGCAGCAGACAAAGTCCTCTGGTGCAGGAAACTTAACCTCTCCCGCCCAAAGTCAGCCAGCCATGAGGGGGCCGGTTAGGGGGTGGAGGGCCCGATCAGCCTGAGCGGCGAAGCCCCCTTCAGCTGGCGGGACATCAAAACCCGCACAAAATGCTTCCATGTGGTGCCAGCCCTCGGCTTGTGTCCTTCACGTTGGATTAATCCGCGGGCTGCTCGGACAGATATGTCCTCAAACTCGGCTTTTATGTTTGCCCACAATTTCAATGTCATCACACAAAATCAAGGCTAATTGTGAACAGACCGCCCCCTCCCCTGGAGCTGCCTCCCTTCCCCCCTCTGCCTGCCACACCGTCCACATCTGGATCCCACCATCTCTCCCGGGGCCTCTGAGACCTGTTCGGGCTGCGAACTCTACAAAGTTAACTCAATTTCCCCTACCCTCCTCCCAGCCTCCTGAATCTACACGTTGGAATGATCTTTTCTTTCCTTTGCCATTGAGCAAGAGCAGCCTTCAGACGTTCCACCTTTCTGGTCTGTTTCCAAGTGAAGAATGAAACTCCAGCGAAGCCAAGGGAAACCCACCCTGGATTCACTAGTGTAGAATATCTTCCCCTCTGCTGCCAGTCCTACCCCTCTCAGGCCCCTCTGACATGTATGCTGCATACAGAGTACCAGGATGCTATAACATACAAACCCGTGGGCCCATGCCACTAGTGACTGATTACCCACCAACGGAAGCCAAACCACAGCCTGTAGATTCCGACGCCTAGCAACCCTGTATCAACCCCATAGAAGAGGGTAGAGCTGGTCCATAAGGTTTCTGAGACTAAAATCTTTACAGGAGCAGTCTCATCTTTCCCTCTAGGAGTAGGAGGGAGGTTTGAACTGCCAACCTTGTAATTAGCCAAACAATATTTTACCCACTGTGCCACCAGAACTCCATCATGTTTACCACAGCAAAGGGGAAACAGCCCAGGTCGGCAGGGCTTCCAGACTTAAAAATGGAATTTGGTGGAGAAATGGAGATGCTTGCCTACTTTGGAGAATCCCAAAGGAGGTATCTTTGTTGAAAGTTGAGAAAGAAACTAAGGGGACCACTCCTCAGGAGTGGGAATGGGAGGGTGCCAAGATTCCAGGGATCCATGGAGGGAAAGTCCCTGAGACGAGATGCAGTTGGAGAAGGGTCTTGAGCATACGGTTAATGTCAACGGTGTGCCATCAAGGACCCCGAGAACTTCAAAGAAGGAGGTCCTTGAATTGAAGTGACTCATCATCTCCATCCAAACATCATCTAGCTTCAGAGTCCAACAGAAATCCCGCTTAAATGTCCATTGTGCCTAGGAGAGAGAGACAGGATTGACCATGTTGAAGACAAAGCTTCTTTGGGCCCAAGGGGGTCTTTGCCTAAGGTTGTTTGTTGGAAAGAGATGGCTGGTGATGAACAGCAATGATGGCTTGTAGGAGACAGGCCACCTAGAGAGGCCTATGAAAGGACGTGAGTGTCGGAATTTGGATCTGACCAGCTCTCAGCAAACCTCACTCAGCAGCAAGACTGGATCACCATAACCAAGGCTTACTGGAAGAACAGGTCCAAGGGAAATAATTTTTAGACCTGGAACCATTTCATACACGAGCCATGGGACCATGAACAGCCACTGCCCAATAGGGTTTGATTCCTACATTCCCCGTCATACCAACCTTATCATCTGAGCATGGTGCCAGGGAGGAGTCATCCAGAGACAGCCCTGGAATGAACCCACTTAGCCCCGGTGCCATCTTAGACTCTAGTTATCCTCATTTTGTTGTTGCTAAGTACCTTTGAGTTGGTTCCTATTCATAGAGACCCCGTATAGGGTTTCCAAGGAGCGGCTAATGAGCTTGAACCGCCGACCTTGCAGCTCAAACTGACCTTGCAGTCCAGAGCATTAACCCACAGCACCACGATAATACCCAGGTGCAAAAACTGAAGCTCTGAGGTACAGGAGACATGAGAAGTCAGATTCAAAGTCAAAACCCAAAGCAATCCAGGATGTGACTAAAAGGCTCCAAATATTATTTCATCAACTGGTTAATTAATTAACAAAGGTATGCCTGAATGACTGTAGGTTTGCCCTTCTTCCAGCTCTAGGTATATTTTGCTTTTCCTCTGGGCAATGAAATGTGGGGCTAAAGAAGAACCCCCACTTCATTCCCAAGGACTTCAGAAGGGAATTAAAACACACATGCTCCCCCTACCATTCCCATCTGCCAAGAATGAGGCCGAAGCCGCTCGGACAAATGAAATTCTGACAAAGCATGTCACAGGCTTGAAGCATCTGTCACTGAGCGGAGGACAGCGTGCATTTGAATCGGGAGACATGCCACACGCTTTCGAATGACAATCGTGCCATACCGTCCGGCTGACTTTCCCTCTGACCTTCCCCACAGCTCCGAAGAGCTTTCCCTGCAAATAGCCCCCAATACTTTATCTTAATAAAAGCACCTGTAATGGAGACTGAGTTAATTTGAAATGGTTTCCGAGGCTGTTTGTCTTGTCAGACAATTGCTGGGTGAATAAGTTCTGCCTATGAGGGGCGGGGACCTGCAGGGTTTGACTTCTACCCCAGCTCATGGGTTGGGGAAATGTGACATGCCTAGGAAGGTGATTCCAACCTGCCCTGGACTTGAACAGCATGTTTAAGGGTCAAACTTCCACAATCCAAGCTCTTCTGGGGTTCAAGGAAGAGGAAGTGGATATCCTAGATCCTCACTTGACAGATGTAGAAACTGAGATACAGAAAGAAGATACCTCAAGCCTGTAGTAAACCTAGCCAGAATGATGTTTTCTTTCCCTGAATATATGTCTGTTTGGCAATGCCCATGCAAAGTTTTCGTAAGAACTCTTGAGTTCCATACATACTTATTAGAAAGAATAGGAGCTTCAGAGACAGCAAGAATGGTGCTCAAATACCTTACGGAGAATTATCATTGTTGCTGTGTGTTTTGAGAATCTTCCAAACTAAAGAACTCATCTTCTGATGCTATATCAATGTTCTGCTGTGATCCATACAGTTTTCCTTAGTTAATTTTCAGAAATAGATCCACCAGGTCTTTCTTCCTGGTCATTCTCCTTAGTCTGTTTTGATCTGGAAGCTCCACTGAGACGTGTTCACCGTGGATGACCCTGCTGGCATTTGAAGTTCTAAGGGCACAGCTTCCAGTATCACAGCACTCTGTTAGTCACCATAGGATGTCACAATAACACTCCTAGGTTATAGACCCCAAAGACTTGAAAACATCGATTTAGACAGTGTACCAATGTTCACTACAGCATCATTATCAATTGTTGTTGTTAAGTGCCATCGAGTCAATTCCGACTCATAGCAACCATGTAAAGAGTTTCCAAGGAGCAGCTGGTGAATTTGAACCACCGACCTTGTGTTTCGAACCAACCTTGCCATCCAGTGCATTATCCCACAGCATAGCAAAGTGGAAACCATCAACAGAGGAATGGATACACACAATGTGGTAGAGTCACCCAGTGGCATATGACTCAGCCATAAAGAGAAATGGATGAACATGTTGAGAGAAATCAGTCAGACATGGAAGGACAGCTGTGGTCTGACGCCACTGAAATGAAATCTCTAGAACAGGTAAACACATACAGTGGTTACCAGGGGCTGAAGGGGCACAGGAATAGGCGTTGTGTCTTAAGGGATACTGAGTTTTCAGTCTCTGGTGATGGTTACACTTCATGGTGAATGAAATCAATGTCACTGAATTGTACGTGGGAAATGGTGTATATATTCTTATATATACAAAGGGGTTTCAAAAAGTTCATGGGATAAAATTCACTATCTTTTCATTCCATTCTATATCCCCATGAACTCTTTGAAGCCCCCTCGTATTTCACCACAATATACGAGGGTGAGTCAAAAACTATCTGCACTCCAGTTATATTAAAACGTCTATCCACATCCACGACTGATGACAACATTGAGCGTGCACATGAAATGATTCAGTCGAATAGACAAGTAACAGTGGCTTAAGTTGCAAATCATTTGCAAATCAGCCATGGCTCTGCCTATGAAATAATCCACGACAGACTTGGGTTTCGAAAAATTTGTGCAAGATGGGTATCGAAATAACTCACGGAAGAGTATACACAGAAGCGTTTGGACATCTGCAGACATAATTTGGACTGATACTCAAAGGATAGTAAAAGTTTCTTTAAAAAAAGTATTATTGGTGATGAGACATGGATTCATCACTATGAGCCTGAGAGTAAACGGCAAAGTATGGAATGGAAACATCCTCAATCGCCGACCAAGAAAAAGTTCAAAAGTCAACCATTAGCTGCAAAATTGATGCTTATAGTTTTCTGGGATTCTCAAGGGCCTATATTGGGACACTATCAGGAAAAAGGTTCAACAGCCAACAGTGCTCGTTATAGTGAGATGCTCGCTGAAGAGCTGGGGCCTAAACTTCCAGATTAAATGCAGAGAACTGCTACCTAAGGGTATTGTGATCTTGCATGACAGTGCACATCCCCACACCTCTGCCCACCCTGTTGACACGCTGCACAAACTTCATTTTGAAATGTGAAAGCATCTTCCCTATGGTTCTGATCTTGCTCTATCAGACTTTCACCTGTTTAGTCCCCTGAGAGCAACCCTTCAAGGATGAAGATTCTCCTCTGATGAAGTGAAGACAGTGGTGCATTTGTGCTCGAAGCTCAAGGTAAAACATTTAATAAGGGAATGCGAAAGCTTGTTGACAGATGGGCAAGGTATATTGAAAAGCAAGATTATGTTGAAAACTGATGTGTTTGTCTTTTCTAAAAGTTGATTAAAATTAATTCTACAGCCAGAGTGTGGATAATTTTTGACTCACCCTCATATGTGTGTGTGTATATGTATATGCTGGATTTTTTCAAATTCTGAATTGCCTCAGTTGAGAAGAGCCAAAAGAGATATGACCATTGTAATACAGTGTCCCAGATGGGAAACCCCTGAAGGGTGCAAACGGGTTAAGCGCTTGACTGCTAACCAAAACGTTGGCAGTTCCAGTCCTCCCAGAGTGCCTTGGAAAAAAGGCCTGGTGATCTACTTCTGAAAAATCAGCCATTGAAAATCCTCTGGAGCAAAGCTGAACTCTGATACACACCGCACTGCTGTGACTCCAGGGCAGCGAATTTGGTTTGGGTTTTGGGTCCTGGAGCAGAAAAAAAAAAAAGAAACATTAAGGAAACACGGTGGAAATCTGAATAAAGTATGGACTGTAGTTCATAATAATGTCTCCATAGTGCCCTACTCACTGTGACCAATGTAGCACACTACATAAGATACTACTATTAGGGAAAGCCAGGTATGAGTGTGTGAGGACTTTCTGTTACTAAATCTTTGCAACTTTTCTGCAAATCTAAAACTACTCTAAAATTAAGAGATGATTATTTTTTCAGCCCAAATCGGCCACTTGCTTGGTGGCTGGCTGTAAGATGTCATTTCACAAGAGGGCTTTGCAATCATAGGCGTGGAGGGGACAGGGGTAGCAGAGGGGATATAAAGCCCTTACCCAGAAGGAGTCCTCACCAATGTAAACACCTCCCCATCCAGCAACTTTTTCTTGTCCTTTGGCCCCTCAGCCTCCCCTAGCCCAGCCCCTTGGCCCTGCAGCGGAAAGCATTAAGCTTGCCAGCAATTGTCTGCACCCGTGTTTATGTTTGCAATAAAAGCAAGCAGGTGCTGGCAATTTAACTAATCAGGTACCATCCCAGTCCCAGACACTGCCCGCAACGCCTCAGCTTGGGCTTTTCCCAGCCTGCAATTAGTCCAATTCCTCAGCCCTGCACAAGGCTCGGATTACATCACAGGATGGATGGATGGACAATGGGCCAGGAGGTATGGGGCTGAGCCCTCTTCAAGCCCATCCCAATGGTGACATCAGGCAGTTTCTCATCCTTTCTTGGGGACCCTGAGATCCCCCTGCTAAATGGGTGGGGTCTGTCTGGCATTTCCACAAACAACAATGAGCAACTTCTAGAACTTGCAGCCCCCAGGCCTTCAGGCATACTGGAATCTGGGTTAGGCTGTTGTTCTTGTTAGGTGCCCTCAAGGCAATTTCAACTCATAGCAACCCCATGTGACAAAGGAGAGCTGCCCTATAGGGTTTTCTTGACTGTAATCTCTATCAGAGCAGATTGCCAAATCTTTCTCCTAGAGAGTTATCAGGGTGGGTTTGAACTACCAACCTTTGGGTTAGCAGCCAAGTGCTTACCTGTTGGAGCTTTGGGTCCAGTTATGTCCCCAAATGTGGAATCTGACAGAAAGATTTCTAAACCATCAGTGCGAAGCATCAGGCCTTCCTGTAGATGTGTGAACCCAGAGGGGCCTCAATTTCCTCATCTGTGAAATGGGTAGATTTGAGAGACCCAGGGTTTCTCGGCCACAACCTAGGCACTACTGACATGTGGGGCTGCATCATTCTCCACAGTGGGGGCTGCCCTGCATGCTGTAGGATGTTGAGCAGCAGCCCTGGCCTGGACCCACGAGATGACAACAGCACTCTCCCACCAGTCACGATGACCAAATATGTCTCCAGACATCACCAAATGTGTGCTGGGGACAACATTGCCCCACTGGCGAGGCCCACGGAACCAGACAGCGGGTCTCACGTCCCTGGCTGCATGTTTGAACGCCTTGTTGTTGTTACGTGCTGTAGAGTCAGTTCCAACTCATCGTCACCCTGTATAGGGTTTCTGAGGAGCAACGGGTGAGTTTGAACTATCAACCTTGTGGTGAGCAGTCCAATGCTTATCCTACTGCTCCACACCAGGAGCCCTTGTTCACCCCTTAGGAGTCGGGTCTCAGCTCCAGATGAACTTGTTGGGTGAGCCAGGCCCCAAATGACAATTGTTTTAAAGTTTCCAGAGGACTTTTTTTTTTCTTCTTCTTTTTCTATTGTGAACTGAGTGATAATTTACATGGGAGAATATCGGCTTTACACCATCGTTTCATTGTGATGATTACAATCTTCTCTGTGCATCGTCATTCAATAGTATTTGCTTCCATTTCCTCTGTTTTTCTTTTTTGTTGGTGGGGCGGGGGCTGGGGGAGAGGTACACAAAAACACTCAGGAATATATAATAATTTAAACAACCAAAGGGCACATTCTGCAAGCCTGCCTCCTGGCTGCCAGCACTCAGTCCCTCTCTTTCCATGAGTTCAGAATCCTCAGCTGCTCCCTCTCTCCTTGTCCTTATCTCTGCCTCCATCTCTGCTTCTCTGGATAGGATCCTGCATTCCTCTTGTGTTCTTCTCCCTTGATGGTCCCAGGGTCCTCTGTTTCTGGACTGTTAAGATTAAATACTCTCCCATTTTTGTTACAAAATGTCTACCTTTACAGTTGTGACCCAGAGGATTTTAATAACCCACAAGAGGGCTAAAAGATCTGTGAAGACTGCCCCCCTGCCCTCTAAGCAGAGATCTCCAGAGGGCTGGGTCCAGCCTCATACCTCCCCCCACCTGCGCTGCAGACCCCCTGAGACCACCCAGAGTTGTCCCCACCCGACTCCATGCACTATTCTTCTATTTCTCTTGGCAGACATTATTTAACCAATTCTGAGTTGAGCAGAATCCAATAAAATGCAGCCCCTACAACACTTTTACGGCTAATTGGTTTGACTGGTACATTGTAATTGTGTGAAGCGACTTCAGTGACAGACAGCGGGAACTTGTTAACCTTCCCATGGAGCTTAGCTCATTTGTGGCTCTCCTGAAGTGCCTGTTTTGCCTCTGCAGTATCTCTTCTGGCCCAGAACTCCCGGCTTCCCCAGCGCAGCACATCTCAGGTCCACAACACCTGGCAGTCCTGGGCTCCAGTCTCATCCCCCCAGGCCTGACTTCTTACACTTCTGCCTCCCTCCTTTTTTCTCTCCTTGCTCTCTCCCCTCCCTTCCCTCCTCTGTGCCTCCCCTTCTTCCTTTCTCTTCCCTGCCTCTCTCCTCCCTCCTCCATGCTTCCCTCCTATCCTACCCCTCCACCTTCTTCAGCCACATTGTAATCCAGGTTATTCCTTAGACATGACAATCTGTTTCCATACTTCTAGCACTCAGCGCTGTAGGATAAGCACTGGACTGAAAGGTTGGTTTGAACTGTAAGGTTGGCAGTTCAAACCCACCAGTCACTCCTTGGAAACTCTATACAGGGTCACTATGGGTCGGGGCTGACAGCACTTAACAACAACAACAATAAAGTGCTCTCTGCTCTGAGGGATGAAGAATTCCTGGCATCTCAGTCAGCTCAATGTCTCTTCAACCCTCAGAGCTCAGCTCAAAGCCACCTCCTTAGGGAAGACCTCCCTGATTGAACCTGTCACCAATTCTCTCTTAGCATAAGCAATATCCTTTAGTGGACTGATATCTCTGTGTATCTGAAGAGTTGTCTGTTTTCCCGAATTTCCCTGGCACCCCAGTCTGCATGCTCAGTCCTGGCCCAGAGCACAGTGCTAAGTTTCAAGGGTTGGGGAATGAGGAGCAGGAGGGCATGAGGACAGCCTGGCTGCTCCTTACAAATGACTAGAAACAGCCAACACTCTCTCCCAGGTGGGCTTGATCCAGGGGTCCAAAGTCCTGCCATGTGGGGGATTGCCAGGCTACTCCCCTTCAAGCCAGTGTGAAACTCAGCTGCCCGGGACCAGCTTTCTACAAAAGAACTTTGAAGGCAGTTTGAGTAGTTATTATGGGCAGATGTTACTCTTCAAGATTGATCTTTTATTTTCTGTCAAAGGAATGCAGGCGCATAAGTTAAAAAAAAAAGGGGGACTCCAAGAATGTAAGGCCCTGCCCACTACTCTTGCTGCCTTCTGGAGCAATGCTTTTACCTGTTTCTTAATGCAGTCTTTCTGAATCCTATGTGTATTGCATGTTTTAATATTTCAATATTAAATACATTAAAATATTATATCTATATTAACTACATAAAATCATTCAATACGTATCTATATTTATATAGGAGATCTCTGCGTGGTACAAATGACTAAGCACCAAAGGTTGGCAGTTCCAACCCACTCAGAGGCATCTCAGAAGACAAACCTGGAGATCTGCTTCTGAAAGTTCACAGCCTTGAAATCCCTACCGAATAGTTCTACTTTGCAAAACATGGGACTGCATGGGCAGGGACCAGCTCAAAGGAAACCAACAACAATGTATTTATATTTATATGTGCAAAAGATAACCCTGATTTAAGACAGGGTTCTGTTTCAATGACTCCATTGTAAATCAGCCGCTTCTTAGAAACCCTGTACAGGGTCGCTGTGAGTTGAATATTGAAACTTCCTTTAAAAAAAAAAAAAAATATATATATATATATATATATATATATATTATTGCCCTTCATTATTAGTTTCATGCTCCTGATGAGGCACTATAGGATAAGGACTAGACTGTGAATCACTAAGTCAGCGGTTCAAATGCACCAGCTGCTCCTCAGAAACCATGTATACAATTGCTATGAATAGGAATCAACTCGACGTCACTTAACAACAATATTATCAATATCAGAACCAACTCAACAGCACCTGGCATCACCATCAGTATCTTTATAAATCCAACCTTTCAACATGTGCAAGTCAACAACTGAAATGACAATGCCAGCTAATTGCACACCACAACACCATGGAATACTAATGATGGTTGTTGTTGTTAGGTGCTGTTGAGTCGGTTCCGGCTCATAACGCCCTATGCACAACAAAACTAGACACTACTCAGTCCTGCACAAACCTCACAGCTTTCGTTACACTTGAGCCCATTGATGCTGCCACTGTGCCAATCCATCTCCTTAGGGACCTTCTTCGTTTTCACTGTCCCTCCACTTTACTAAACATGATGGCGTTCTCCAGGGACTGGTTCCTCCTGATAATAGGTCAAAAGTATGAGAGATGAAGTCTGGCCACCCTGGCTTCTAAGGAGCATTCTGACTGTACTTCTTCCCACACAGATTTGCTTGATTTTTTAGTGGTCCACGGTACTTTTAATCTTTTCCTCCAACACCGTAACTAAAATGCATCAATTCTTCTACAGTCTTCCTTATTCATTGTCCAACCATCAAATGCATATGAGGTGATTGAAAACATTATGGCTTGGGTCAGGTGCGGTTTAGTCTTGAAACTGACACTTTAGAGAGGTCTTGCACAATAGATTGCCTAATGCAATACGTCATTTGATTTCTTGATCGCTGCGTCCATGAGTGTTGATAGTGGATCCAAGCAAAACAAAGTCTTTGACAAACAACTTCATCTTTTCTCCACTTATATGGATGTTATTTACTGGTTCAATGGTGAAGATTTTAATTCCAGAATCTCTTCTGACACCCATTTTGGTCTTTCCTTTCTTCCTGTCTTCTTAATGACCTTTTGCTTTCTTCATGTATGGTGTTCTTGATGTCATTCCACAACTTTTCTGGTCCTTGGTCATAGAGTCTAATGCATCAAATTTGTTCCTGAGATGATCTCTAAATTCAGATGGGACATGTTCAGTGCCATATTTTGGCTCTTGTGGACTTGTTTTAATTTTCTTCAGCTTCAGCCTAAACTTGCATATGAGCAATGGATGGCAGTTTGTCAAACTATTCCACAGTTTGTCCCTGGCCTTGTTTTGGCTGATGATATGGAGCTTTTCTACCACCTATTTTCACAGATGTAAGGAGCTCTGGTAGCGTAGTGGTTATGAATTGGGCTGCTAACCTCAAGGTCGGCAGTTCGAAACTACCAGCGGTTCCGTGGGAGAAAGATGAGGCATTCTGCTACCGTAAAGATTTACAGCCTCGGAAACCCTGTACAGTCGGAAGCAACTCCACGGTACTTAACAACAACAACATTTTCACAGATGTAGTCAATTTGATTTCTGTATACTCCATCTAGTGAGGTCCACATTTATAGTCAGTCCTCTTTCATGTTATTTAAAAATAGTAATTGCAATGAAGAAGTCATTGGTCTTATAAAATTCTATCATGTGATCTCCAACATCAGTTCTATCACCATGGCCGTGTTTTCCAACTACTCATCCTCCGTCTTTGTTTCCAACCTTTGCATTCCCATCACCAGTAATTATCAATACATCTTAATGGCATGTTGGATCAATTTCAGACTGAAGAAGTTAATAGATGTATAAATTTGAATAAGATTGTATAAACTGGTCTTCCTTGTAGGTGTTTGGATATCAACCTATCACAGACAGCATTATACCTCAACATAGATTTTGAAATGTTCTTTTTGATGATGAATGTGACGCCATCTCTCTTCGTCATTCCCCTCATAGTAAACCATAACTGTCAGATTCAAAATGACCAAAGCCAGTCTATTTCAGTTCACAAGTAATGCCTAGGATATTGATGTTTATGCGTTCCATTTCATTTTTGACAAATTCCAATTTTCCTAGATTCATACTTCATGCATTCCATGTTCCAATTATTAATGGATGTTTGCAGTTGTTTCTCTTCATTCTGAGTCATGCCCCATCAGCAAATGAAGGTCCCAAAAGCTTACTCCATTCGTGTCATCAGAGTCAACTCCACTTTGAGGAGGTAGTCTTCCCTGGTTGTATTTTGAGTGCCTTCCAACCTGAAGGGCTCATCCCCTGGCACTATATCTGACAATATTCTGGTGCTCTTTATCGTGTTTCAATATTCAATATTCTGGTGCTATCTGACAGTGTTCCACTGCTATTCATAAGGTTTTCAGAAGCCAATGCCCAAGTAGAAATTGATAGATAACCAATTCAGTCAACTTTGACACACAGTGATCCAATACGTGTGTCAGAGTAGAACTACACTCCATAGGGTTTTCAGTGGCTAATTTCTCTAAGGTGCCTGATAGAGGATTCAAACCTCCAATCTTTTGATTTGCAGCCAAGTACATGAGCCATTTGTACCACCCCAGGTAAGAGGCAGAGACACAGTTCTCTTATGTCTGCACTCCTGGCTACACAAAGATTGGGACTCTTGTCTGGCGTGTGTCTGGTGTGGGCCCTTCACTTCTGTACAGAGAATTTGCTATCAGTTCCCTAGCTGACCAGGGGAGTGACCTTCCTAAGTGTTTGGGTGGGGTCCCAAGTGAAGAGAAATATAAGGATCAGACTCCCAGAAAGGGAGTCAGAGAATACATACAACAAAACAGCAGAGAAATCTGCCCACAATCCCAGAGAGCATTCTGTGAAAGGAAATATTAGCCTGTGCTGAGGAGGTGGTTTCAAATGGAGCCCTATAGAAAGCGAAGTTCCAAAAGGGGAGGGAAGGGCAAATAGGCAGAACAGGGGGCCAGTGTGAGAGTGAGCACCCTGTCACAAGGGTATCCAAGGTCAGGGATGCCAGAGTGGTGGGCTGAACAGTTCCTCTCAGAGACCTGTCCAAGTAGGGAGCATCGCTTCTCTAGAAAACCAGCAGCTTGAGGACCTCTGGACAGAGTTGAGTCTGTCTCTCTTCTATGACTCATGGGTTCTGATGGCCTGCATTCCTGTCCCTGCTGTGGTCTCCAAAGGCTCTATAGGCTAGACTCATACAGAAGTGAAGAAAAGAATTCCAATGTTGTACAGGCAAGCATGAGCCCAGGCATCACTCTTGTCCTTCCATCTTGCTCTGGGAGGTGCAAATGGTTCATTTACCTGGCTGCAAATCAAAAGATTGGAGCTTTGAGATATAGGAACTAGACTAACAGACAGAACTGCATTTATTTGTTGTAACTACCCAGTCCCAAAAGTATGACAAGTTGTGTTTTCCCAGCAGAGAAACTGAGGATCAGAAAAGTGGGGTGGCTTGCCAAGTAGCCAAGTTCAAAGGCCATCGTCTGTCTAGCACTGAAGCCATGCTCTGCACACTCCCCTTGACATGACCAGTGAGATGTCATCCCCCCTCAGTGTTTGCACCATGTGCTTACTGGCTGAGAAAGGGAAGCTCAAGTTCAAGGTAAGGTGAATGGGAGAGCTACAACGCTAGCCCACAGGGCCTTTGCAGACCTCGGCAGGGAAGGAAAGTAGATCTACAGGGCCCACAAGCCACAGAAGAGGCCAGATTCAACTGTGTCCAGAAGGTCCTTCTGCTGCTGGATTTCTAGGGAAGGACTGCTTCCACCCTGGTGAGGCCTCTAGGGGGCTGGCCTCCCTGGTCAGCCCGCCTAACTTTTTCTATTTAAATGCAAATTTTGACTTTTCGCTTGGCAGCTGGCAAAAGTTTTTTGCACTGGAATGAGGTTCACGATAATAATTTATCCACGGGCCTTTTTCTAACAATTATTATTTGTCCAAGGAAGTGGGTGGAGGTCCTATCAGCGGGGGAAGGGGCTCAGTGCTGGTGTATGGAGCAGCCTGCAGGTGTTGGGGACACAGGCAGAGACTTTCTTTAGGGATCCTAGTCCTGAGGGCCTGTAAACAGGGACCCGGTGTTCACTGAGCCCTGCCCTATGCTTGAGGCTTCTGTAGGTCTAAACCAAACCCACTGCCATCAAGTTAATTCGGACTCTGTGACTCTATATAGGATTTCTGAGATGGTGCATCTTTTCGAAAGGCAGATAGTCTCATCTTTCTCCCAGAGAGTGACTGGTGAGTTTGAAATGCTGATGAACAGCCCAATGCTTAAAGCACAGTGCTATCAGGGTTCCTTGGAGTCAGCCTGAAAATTCCTTAATAGAGAAGTGTTTGAGCGTAGAGGGACAGAAGGGCATAGCCACCTGTAGTGTGCCAGGAGCTCTTCCATGGGGTGTATGTGCACAAACAGGCTGTGGGAATCCAGAAGAGATCTGAGAGGACTGCCTGGAAGAGACCGCCTGTTTATAATCTTCAAAAATAATGGAGTCAGGTGATCCCCATACTCTGCTGGGGGAATGTCTGTGAGGGGTAATTTCAAAAAATTTATCCATTTCCTGAGTATATATGTTGTTGCTGCTAAGCGCTGTCAAGTCAATCCTGACACATAGCAACAATATATATAGGGTTTCTAAGGAACCGCTGGTGGATTTGAACTGCTGATCTTGTGGTTGGCTGTTATTGTTGTTAGGTGAGTGACCCTATCAAACCAGTGCCAGTCCTGTGCCAACCTCACAATCATTGCTACACTTGCCCCCATTACTGCTGCCACTGTGCCAATCCATCTAGTTGGGAGTCTTCCTCTTTTTCTCCGACCCTCCACTTTATCAAGCACGATCTCCTTCTCCAGGGACTGGTCCCTCCTGATAACATGTCTGAAGTATGAGAGTTGAAGTCTGGCTATCCTGACTTCTAAGGAACATTCTGGCTATACTTTTTCCAACACTGATTTGTTTGTTTTTCTGGTAGTCCACGGTACTTTTAATATTCCCCTCCAATACCAACACTTAAATGTATCAATTCTTCTATGCTCATCCTTATTCATTGTCCAAGTTTCACATACATGTGAAGTTACTGAAAATACCATAGCTTGGGCCAGGGACACCGTAGTCCTCAAACTGACATCTTTGTTCTTGAACATCTTAAAGAAGTCTTGTGCAACAGATTTGCCCAGTGAAATACATTTTTTGATTACTTAACTGCTGCTTCCATGAGTGCTGATGGTGGAAAATGAAGTCTTTAGCAACTTCAATTTTGTCTCCATCTATAAGGATCTCTGGTAGTGTAGTGGTTACGAGTAGGGCTGCTAACCTCAAGGTCGGCAGGCAGTCCGAAACTACCAGCTGTTTAGCGGGAGAAAGATGAGGCATTCTGCTCCCGTAAAGATATACAACCTCGGAAACCCTGTGCAGGATCACTATGAGTTGGAACTGACTCCCCGGTACTTAACAGCAACAACCTATTGGTGTTATTTATGGGTCTAGGAATGAGGCTTTTCATTTTCTTTACATTGAGGTGTAAGCCATACCGAAGGCTGTAATTGTTGATCTTCATCAGTACATATTTTAAGTCCTCTTCACTTTCAACATGCAAGGTTATATCATCTGCAAATCGCAGCTTGTTAATGAGTCTTCCTTCCATTCTGATGTCTTGGTTTTCTTCATATATCCCAGCTTCTTGGATTATTTCCTCAGCATATAGATTGAATAAGCATGGTGAAAGAATACAACCCTAACACACACCTTTCCTGGCTTAGATAAAGAATGCTGTACAGCTTTATTGAACAATTCAGCATACCCTGTTCTGTTCAAATGACTGTCTCTTGGTCTATGTATGGGTTCCTCATGAGCACAATTAAGTGTTCTAAAATACTAATTCTCCGCAAGTTTGTCCACAGCTTGTCATGATCACACAATCAAAAGCCTTTACAATAAAGCACAAGTAGTATCTCTCTGGTCCTCACTGCTATCAGCCAAGATACATCTGATGTTGGCAATAATATCCCTAGTTCCACATCATGTGAATCCGGTTTGAACCTCTGGCAGGTAGGTCCCTGTCAAACACACTGTTTCAGTTGTTTTCTAATTATTTTTAGCAAAGTTTTACTTGCAATTTTAATGCAATAAATATGATACTGCCCAATGACTTCCACATTCTGCTGGGTCACCTCTCTTTGGAAGGGGCACAAATAGGAATCTCTTCCAATCAGTTGGCCAAGTGGCTATCTTTCAAATTTCTTGGCCTAGATGAGTGAGTGCCTCCAGTGCTGCATCAGTTTGTTGAAAGATTTCAGTTCGTATTCTATCAATTCCTGGAGGCTTGTTCTTTGCCAGAGCTCTTTCCATGCCCCTTGGACTTCTTCCTTCAGTATTGTTCTTGATCATGTGCTACCTCTTGAAATGTTTGAACATTGACCATTTCTTTTTGGTACAGTGACTGTGTATTCCTTCCATCTTCTTTTGATGCTTCCTGCATCATTCAATATTCTGCCTATAGAATCCTTCACTATTGCAAGTCAAGGCTTGGATGTTTCCTTTAGTTCTTTCAGCTTGAGAAATGCTGAGCATGTTCTTCTATTTTGGTTTTCTAACTCTGGGTCTTTGCCCATTTCATTATAATATTTGATTTTGTCTTCTTAAGTTACCCTTTGAAATGATCTGTTCAGCTTTTTTACCTCCTCATTTCTTTCATTTGCCTTATTTAGTATCTCCGACTCGATGGCGCTTAACAACAACAACATGCTAGAGAGCAAGTTTCAGAGTCTCTTCTGACATCCGTTTTGATTGTTTGCTTCTTTCTTATCTTCTTAATGATCTTTAGCTTTCTTCCTATAGGACCTTCTTGATGTCATCCCACAGCTCTTCTGGTCTTTGGTCATTAGCGTCTAATACATCGAATCTATTCATGAGATGACCTCTAAATTCAGGTGAGATATGTTCAAGGTCTTTATTCTGGCTTTTGTGGACTTGTTTTAATTTTCTTCCACTCCAACCTGAACTTGCATATGAGCAACTGATGGTCTCTTCCACAGTCTTCCCTCATCTTGTTTTGGCTAATGATATGGAACCTGTCCACCATCTCTTTCCACAGATGTAGCCAATTTGATTTCTGTATATTTCATCTGGCATAAGTCCAAGTGTTTATGCTGTTTTAAAAAGTTATTTGCAATGAAGGAATCATTGGTCTTGAAAAATTCTGTCATGAAATCTCCAGCATTGTTTCTATCACCGAGGCCTTATTTTCCGATAACTGGACCATTCTCCTAATTTCTAATCTTTGCATTCCAATCACCAGCAATTATCAATACATCTTGATTGTATGTTGATCAATTTCAGACTGAAGAAATTGGTAGAATTCTTCACTTTCATCGTCATTGGCTTTGGTGGTTGGAGCATAAATTTGAATAATAGTGGTATTAAGTGGTCATCCTTGTATGCATACGGATATTATCCTATCACAGACAGTGTTGTACTTCAAGACAGATCTTGAAATGCTCTTTTGTATGATGAATGCAATACATTCCTCTTCAATTTGGCATTCCCAGCATAGTAAATCAATGGATTGTCAGAATCAAAATGGCTAATTTCAGCTCACCAATGGTGATGTGTTCCATTTCATTTTTGACAACCTCCAATTTTCCGAAATTCATATTTAATACATTCCATGTTCCAATTATTAATGGATGTTTACAGTTGTATTTCCTCATTTTGAGTTGTACCCCTTCAACAAATGAAAGTCCTGAAAACTTTACTCCATTAGCGTCAACATGGTCAACTCTGCTTTGAGGAAGCAGCTCTTCCCCAGTCATATTTTGAGTGTCTTCCAACCTGAGGGGCTCATCTTCTGGCACTATGTCTGACAATACTCTGGTATGGCACTGTGGGTTAATGCACTAGACTGCAAAGTTGGTTTGAACTGCAAGGTTGGTGATTCAAGCTCACTAGTCCCTCCTCAGAAACCCTATACATGGTCACTATGGGTCGGAACCAACTCAACGACACTTAACAACAACAACAATAAATATTCAGAAGTAGTCCACCTCTCCTTCTTCCTAGTCTGTCTTCATCTGGAAGCTCAGCTGAAACCTGTCCACTATGGGTGACACTACTGGTATTTAAAATACCAGTGGCATAGGTTCCAGCATCACAGCAATACAAAAGCCACCACAATAGGACACACTGACAGATGAGTGGTTGTTGCAGTCCAGTGTTTACTCTACAGCACCACAGCAGGAGTCAACCCGGCAAGTTCTGTGCTAGGATTTCAGCTACTGCCTCTCTCACACATGCAGAATGAAGAGGTACCAGGGTGTTTGATTGGCATCGGAAGGAATGGCAACAACCTAGATCCCCATCTCTGGGGGTGGGGTGTGGGGTTAGATAATGCAATGATAGTGCACCCATACTAAAGAATGTTGTATACAGCTATAGCTCCCTGGTGGCACAGGGGGAAAGCATTGGACTGCTAACCTCAAGTTCATTGGTTCAAACCCACCAACCGCTCCTCAGGAGAAAGATGAGGCAGTCTGCTTCTGTAAAGATGTGTGGTCTCAGGCTACTCTGAGACTCTACCCTGTCCTATAAGGAGCTCTGGTAGCATAATGGTTACGAGTTGGGTTGATAACCATAAGGTCAGCAGTTCGAAACTACTAGCAGTTCCATGGGAGAAAGATGAGGCTTTCTGCTCCCCTAAAGATTCACAATCTCAGAAATCCTATACAGGGTCATTATGAGTCAGAACCGACTCCACAGCACATCACCACCACCACCACCACCAATCACTGTGTCCTCTAGGATTATTACTATGAATCAGAATTGACTTGTTGGCAGTGGGTTCAGGGACGGGGAGGATTTCAAGAGAGATGAGAGAAGGGTTGGGGAGGCAGGAGTGGGTGGTCCAGATCACTGTGCCAGGTCAGCCAGTGGTCGGGGACAAGCGACTCTGGGGTACTGGGGAGGTCATTCTAAAAGAAGCACTAAGAGACGACAGACAGCAAGGAATCAGGGAGACCAGTAAGGAGGCCGCTGCAGGCTCACACTCACTGCACTGCCACCCTCACAGCACTCCATTTAGACAGGAGGACATTGAAACACAGCGCCCGTCCGAGGCAAAGCCACGATTAAAAAGTAGTTTGTCCAAGACCACAGGCCTTTGTCTCCCTGCTAACTGGAACCCACCTCCAGAAGGGACTTTGCCAGAGTCACCCACACCCGTAGTTTCCCCATGGGTCCCACTGCCCTTTCTGGACCTCACCTGTCTTCATCTTGTGCCTTCTCAGTAGTTGTGACCAAGAAAGGCCTGACAAACTATAATGCTGTGACCAGAGTGAATTCATCTTTGTTCCTTGTAGATTTGGGGGGACAGAGCCACAGAGGGAGGGTGTGTGGCCTTACAGGGCCAGCGGCTTCTCCCCAGCCCTGGTCAACACCCCATGCAGCTCCAGGATGAGGCCCCTCTGGATATCCCCAGCAGCAGGTGAGGCCAGGGGTCCCCAAGAAAGCAGGGCCTGAGACAAGGACCTGGGGCAGGTGGTTTATTGGGGAGGTGACTCAGGAAAGAGCAATGAGGAAGTAGGGACAGTAAGACAAGGAGGGAGGGACAGCCAGGAACAGGAAGGATACCTTCCAACCATCAGCCCCTATCCCCTATCCTGCACACCCCTACAATGTCAGTCTGTACCTTGGGTCTCTAATGACCAGAGGCAGAACAGCAGTGAGGGACACCTGAGCTTAGGTGAGGCTTTGTCACAATGGCACTGCAAAAAGAAGTGATCCTGGGGCAGGTGACACAGGACACAGAAGGGCCCATGGCAGTCTGGCTTTCCTGGCCCCGTCACCGCCAGCCCCTCTTCTCTGAGCTCCCTGGACTCAACCAGAAAGCAGGAGGTATCCAGGAGGGTCACCCCAGTGAAGGAAAACCTCAGAACCCCCTGTTAGGAAGGATTCGTCCCAGAGTGGAAAGGCATTTAGCATTGGACTGCTAACCACAAGGTCAGTGGTTCAAATCCATTAGCTGCTCCTCAGGAGAAGGAGGATGCTGTCTGTTCCCATAAAGATTTATAGTCTGAGGAACCCTATGGAGCAGTTCTACTCTTCCCTATGGGGTGGCTATGAGTTGGGACAGACTTGACAATGGCAGTGGGTCCTCCCTCCCCTCCCCCTTTCTCTCTGTCACAATGGAGTTCACCCAGAGTTCCCTCAGAAGAAAGGCTGATTGTCTACTTCCCAAGAATGAATCACTGAGGACCCTCTGAAGCATAGGTCTACTCAGACACCATGAGGTCACCATGAGTTGATTGTACTCAGTGACAACCAGCTACAACAATGTGGGGAGGGTTACCGGGGCAGGGTGGGCTCTGTCCACTCACCCCAATCTCCAAGTGGAGCCTTCGTGTGTCCTCTTCAGACACACACACTCTCCTGTTCTCGGAGCCCATTCAGACCAAGTGCACACTTGAAGGGACAACCACAAGCAGCATTGAAGCTCCCACTTCGCTCAAGCTCGAGGGACACGGCCCACAACAGCAGTACTTGCAGCTCCCCGACCATCAACAGCGTCTCCTGCACGTCTCACCTACATCCCATCCACTCTCCTTATTCACCATTTCTGTCACATCCCTGAGAAAAGCCTTCTGTTTCCCTCCTCAGGGTCTTTGTACTGACTATTCCTTCCCCTTGGAATTCTCTTCCTAAAGCTTTACTCAACACAACTTCTTCTCATCCTTTGGGTCTTAGATGAAATGTCACTGGCTCAGAGTGACCTTTCATATCAGCTAGCTGCTGCTACAGAACAAAGCATGACTGGGACTTCAGTAGCAAGCAGTCATCCAAGTTACAACAATAGGTCTCCATTTACCAGGAGTAAAAGAGGAAGGGGAAAGAGTGTTAAGAACAGAAAGAGAAAATGCTGCTTGCAAAAATATCTGCCTTTTGTTCCAGGAGATCCCCCAAACTGGACAGTGCAATGATGACCATTGTTGAATATTTCGACCTAGAATTCTATAGAAGAATACTAATCAAAGGAGAAGGGGGGAAAAATGAAGCAGATTGTCAAATTGTCAGTGGAATTCAGACTTTCTGTATCTGTTGAGGCTGGATGAACTCCCAAACCATGACCGGAGATGATCTTTAAACTTTAAGCCTTAAACCTCAAACCAAAACTAGTCCCCGAAGTCTCCTTTGACCAAACAAAAGTCTAGCTGAACTTGTAAAGAATGTTTGCCTGCATCATTGTGTTCTTTCAAATAATTATAGGGTCACTATGAGTTGGAATGGACTCATCGACAGTGGGGAATATTAGCAGAACCCAACTGCTGCCCACTTAGTTCTGGACAGAACTCACAGCAACCCTATAGGACAGAAACCCATAGGGTTTCTAAGGCAGCAATTTTTTTTACAGAAGCAGTTTGCTTCATCTTTCTCCCAGCAACCTTTCAGTTAGCAGCCTGGCATTTTAATAATTGTGCCACCAGAACCCCTTTGAACAGGAGCAAAGGGTTAAAAAACACTGCCCTGCCTCAGTTTCTACCAGTTCCAACTCGTCTTCCCACCCTGGAGTGAGCAAAATCAGCCGGAGACACACAAGCTCTTCAGTGCTATGTGGGGTGCGGGGTACACCCTGATATTTCCTCTAGAAAATTGAGGCTAAGGCTGGCTAGAACCACTGTGCCCCATCTCAAAATCTCTTCCTGGAGAGGGTGGCAAATCCTTCCCCAACTCCTTGGGGCCGTTCTGAGGAGGCCTCATCTTGCCTCATAATTGCCTCTGAATCTAAATGACTCTGCCAGTTAACACTGCTAACACAGTTAACACAGCAATCACAATGGAGGGTATGTGTGGAACCCAAAACGCAGATGACTATCTGGATCATGGCTCCACCCCCAGGAGGCTGGGGGACACCCCTCATTGTGAGACTGGAGAGTGTCTTGCTTAGCTCAAAGAAAATGCTCTCCCCATTCAAGCTGAATTCAACCTGGCTGAGGAGCTGGGGCCCAAGGAGAAGGTGGAGGGGTTCCTTACAAAGGGAGAGTCACCTGATGGGAGGAGCTGATCTAGGGGACTGAAGGAGATCAGGGGTCAAAACTCCAGTGTGGTGGAACCCTCATTCACTAGCTGTCCTATTCATTCCCTTAGCACACCCTAGGGACCCACCTGAGCCAGACACTGTGTGCTAAAGCCTTTACTTAAGAGGTCTCCAAAAAGCAACACCGGAGATGGAGGCAGAGATGAAGACATGGAGAGATAGAGCAGCTGAAGACTCTAGATTTGTGGAAAGAGAAAGATTGTGTGCTGGTGGCCAGGAGGCAGGCTTGCAGAGTATTCCCTTTGGTTGTTTAAATGATTATATATTCCTGAGTGTTTTGGTGTACATACCCCCCCCAACAACAACAACAACAACAACAACAACAACAAAAACAAAAACAAAAGAAACCCCAGGGAATAGAAGCTAATACTGTTGAATGATGATGCACGGAGGGGATTGTAATCATTGCAATGAAGCAATGAATGTAAAACCAATGTTCTCCTGTGTAAACTATCCCTCAATTCACAATAAAAACTTAATTTAAAAAAATTTTTTTAAAGATCTCCAAAGGTATGCAAGGGAAAAGGGGATGGAGGTAAATAGTGTTGTATATACAGTGTTCTGTGTGTAGATACATGGACAGACACACTGATAAGTTGAATGGGTAAGGGAGGGGGAGTATATCCACAAGTATAAAAGAATTTGAAAGAGGATATTTGTACATGAGTATTTACCTTTCCTGCAAACACAACTATGAATGCGGTAAAGCCTATAGTGGGCAAAATGATGAAAACTTCTGAGATATGAAATCTTAAGGAAATGAGTTGCTAGTCTCAGGGGACACCGGGGTCAGTTAGCATAACATAGTCCACAGAGACAATGTTCTGCATCCTGCTTGGGTGAGTAACATCTGGGATCTTAAAAGCTCATAAGTGGCCTTCTAAGGTATAGCTGTTGTTCTCTCCATGTGCAGGAGAAAGAAGAGTGATGAGAATTGAAGATGCTTGGAATCAGTTACTCCAATGGACTCATGGACCATGTGAACATCAGTCTCCATGACTCTGAGACCAGAAGAACTAGATGGTGCCCGGCTGCTGCTACCAGCTGCTCTGAAAGGGATCACATTAGAAGGTCCTGGGTAGAGCAGCAGGAGATGTAGAATAAAACTCAAAAGTATCAGTTTTAAAAAAAGAAAAGACTGGGCTTACTGGTCAGAAAGAGACTGGAGGGACCTGAAACTATGGCCTTCAATCCTTCAGAATGGAACTCACCCTTGTGGTCCAATTTTCAGTCAAACAGTAAATGCTATATAGAGGGGACAACAACACTGAGTCGGGCAATCATTCAAAATCAAAAGAGCAGCATTTACCTAAGGACAAAGTTGAGAAGGAATGGGAAGGTTGTGCTTGTTGTTAGGTGCCATCAAGTCGGTACCGACTCATAGAGACCTTATGCACAGCAGAACGAAACACTGCCTGATCCTGGCCCGACCTCACTACTGTTGCCACGCTTGAGTCAGATGGGTGAATGGAAATCAGAATCCCAAGGGTAACTGTTGTTGCATGAAGGGGATTGCCATCATTGAGATAAAACAAAGTATATGATTCATTGAATGCAAAACTGATGATGATCTTGTCTGAAAACCAATCAATTCATAACAAAAAGTTTTTTAAAAAAAAGTGACAGGGTTACTCCAAGCCCAAAACCAAACACAGTGCTCTGGAGTAGATTCTGATTCTTAGTGATCCTGAAGGACAGTGCCCCCTACAGGACAGAGTAGAACTGCTCCCTAGGGTTTCTGAGGTGGTCAGTCTCATCTTTCTCCCAAGAAGAGGTTGGTGGAGTCACTCGATGACCTTTCAGTTGCTAGCCCAGTGTTTAACCCACTGCACCACCAGGGCTTCTAAAAGCTATCCAAGGTGTGTGTCATTCAAAAGATTAAGTCCACATTCCCTGTGGGGGCTTGCAAGGTTCTTCCCAGAACTGACCCCTGCTTCCCTAGCCTCACCAGTCCCCTCTCCCCTGCCTGCTCTCTGACAGGTAGCCTCTGCTGCCCTGTCACCTCCTCCAGGAAGCCCTCCTAGATTGCCCCTTAGACAATGGCATCTCCGCCTGACTGCTTCCTCTGCTTCGTGCTTCATCATAGTCCCTCACGTCATCACTGACATTTATATTGATTGACTTTTGACTAGCAGCCTCCCTATTCAAACTGTCAGTTCCATAGCTGAGGGGTCCAGAGCCGGGTCCTAAACACACTGCCTGGCATATCACTAGACATGTTTTTTGATGAGAAGAGAGCAGAACGAGGTCCAGGAGCAGCCAAGCAACAGGTCATGCACCAATTTATTCATGCGTTCTGGAGACACAACATCTGGCCCCAGAGGCAGAGGAGCAGCAATCCCTCTCTGAGGGGATGCCTGGGTACAAGCCTTTTACATGTTCACCTATTATCTGAATGGTTAGAGGTTCAAATCCACCCTGAGATGCCTCAGAAGAAAGACCTGGTGATCTCTTTCCCAATAAAGCAGCCATTGAAAATCCAAGGGAGCACAGTTCTACTGCGACACATGAAGGGACACCATGAGTCAGAGTCGAGTCAGAGCAACTTATCAGGTGTTGAGGAGAAAGATGAAACCATGGAAGAAGTTGTTGTGATGGAGGACAGCAGTCAGGGAAGGCTTCTTGGAGGAAGTGGCAGAGGTCTGAGTGGAGAGGAGGCAATCCTGAAGGTGTGAGGTCCTGGGCTTCTATGAAGGGGACACACTTAGCATATTGTCATGTCGGTGAGAGTTCTGGGGTGGTGGGGATGGAAGCAGGCAGGTGGAGATGGTGGGTTGGGGATCACAGGAGTCAGAAATGAGGCTTTTTTGGTAAGACAAAGAAGTAAGAAGAAGGAGACCCAACCTACAATTCACGGCATCCCTCTATTCTGTGGCCAGGAGCCCATGAGAGCCCCTCACAGCCAGTCAGGGACAGACACAGGTATCACTGCAGGAAGTTGGCTGGCCACCTGGCGGAGACAGATGTTCAACCCCCTATGGTTCACTCCTCCATCTGCCATAATACCCTCACCAAGTTGTTGTCCAGTTTCTGCTTGCATCCCTCCCATGACGGGGAGCTCACCACCCAGCTGGGGAGCATGTTTCATTGCCACAAATATTTTCTTTGAATTCCACTCTTCCCTACTTTCCTGCAAGGTTGGGTCGTAGGTTAAGCACTGGATTGTTAACCACAAGGTCAGTGGTTCAAATCCATCAGCCACTCTGAGGAAAAAAAGATGAAACAGTCAACTTCTGTAAAGATTTATAGTTCCAGAAAGCCCAAGAAGCAGGTCTACTCTGCCCTACGGGGCCACGAAGAGACAGACTCCAACAGATGAAAGTGGGTTTGGATTTAGATTTTCTGCTTTTCTGAGTGCCTCACCCCTAGCTGACCCACTTGGAACCCTAGAATCCAGGACAGTAAACAAGTAAATAACGAGGGAGAAAAGGAAGGAGACAGACCAGCAACCTTAGCTGGTGGATCCCCACTTCATCCTCACATATACTCCCCCTCCCTTACCCATTCAACCTCACAGTCAGAGGCCCCTGCTTCAGAGAGGTATACCAGCTTGTCCTAGCCACCCAGGCTATTGGGGTGAAGGTGGAGTTAGATGGTCCTCAGCTTTGGGGGGAATCACAGACCTCCACTGACTCCACAAGGTCAGCAGTTCAAACCCACCAACTGCTCCTCAGCAACCCTACACAGGGTGGCTATGAGTCGGAAACAACTCAACAGCACTTAACAACAACAACCATCGTCTTCCTCCCTTTGAGTAGTTGGTGGGTTTGAACTGCCTACAAGAAATGACTGGCTTGCTGCCTAGTCTTATTGATGCTCTTTGGAGAGGGCTTCTGCCTTGTCCATGCGCTCAGCCCATTGGCATATGGAATCAGGTTATGATCTGTGTCTCTGGTGAGGAGAGGTCATCACGCCTGGGGTTTTTTTTTGTTGCTGTTGATTGTGTTTTATAAGTATTATCACCATCAGTCCATCCTGGGGTTCCCATTAGGGTCCAGACAAGAGGAGCTGGGCACAAAGAGAGGAGTCCGCCCTACTGTGAGCCGCTGATAAGAAAGACCTGGTCAAGGTTCCAGACGACATGTCCATCAGCCTATTAAATGCCATTCTTACAAGTTTTTCTCATTAATACGCAGAGTGAATAGAACGTTGAATAAAAATCAACCCTTTCTGCACTCGTGCGGGATTGAAAGGTAACTGTCAACAGAAGGATGTGGGTGACAAAGAGAATGTTTGGGCGCTCAGCAAATGATTTTCGGCTTGTCATTTCAATGGGCTGTGTTTTTCAGAGATTGTGGGGTGGTGTTTTGTTTTGTTTTGTTTTGTTTTTTGAATAGCATTTATTACCACGCTTTTTAAAAAAATAATAAAATTGTTGTTGTCTCTCCAAACATGATCCCTTCCCAGATGCTCCCTCCTCCTGGGTCTCAGAGATACGTTTTTCTCCAGAAATAAAAGGAGAGAAAGTAAGACACCCAATGAGGGCAAGAGGTGTTTTTATGAGGAACTGAGAGTTGTGAGGTGAGGAGCAGAGGGTGAGGGGCAAGGAGGAGGGACAGAGGGGTGGAGACATAGCCCAGCCAAGGGGCTTGGAGTCTGACCTGACTCAGCTCAGCCAGCTCTAGCCTCACACATTGCTGCTGCTTCCTCACAGTGTGGAGCTTTACCCTCAACATGGGGATACTGACCCTCCTGCTGCCCAGACTCCTGGTCATCCAACTCAGGCAACTTACCAAGGCTCTAAGTCTGCAGATAGCCAGGATCCACATGGTATGGTCTGATAGGCATCTAGAAAGTTCTGCTGTGAATACTCGTCCCTCCTCGATACTTTGAGTTCAGCTCTCCCAATGGGCAAGAATCACAGAGACAGAAGACAGAGATGGAAAATTGCTCACGTTTCACGTAAAAGATCAGAGGAGCACTTTGCACATTTCCACAGAAAGCCAGGCCCCCTCTTAAAGAGATGGTTCTTTCTCTATCAAGAAGAGCACTTGACCTGAAGTCAGGAAGAAGTCTAGGGAATCCAGTGGCAGTGGATAAGTGCTTTTCAAGCCCTGGGCCTCAGTTTCTCTCATCTGTGAAATGGGATCTGATAACAGTGCAAAATGTTTTTGGTTTTGTAAACCACACAGTCAAGGTTCATTGTTGTTTTTGTTATTGCTAAGTGCCATCGAGTCAGTTCCAACTCATAGCGACCCTATATAGGGTTTCTGAGGAGCAGCTGGTAAGCTTGAACTGCCGACCTTGCAATCCAGTGTATTAACTTCCAGTACCATTCGGTTCTGACTTATAACAACCCTGTAGCGTAGTGGTTACAAATCAGGCTGCGAACCACAAGGTCAGCAGTTTGAAACTACCAGCTGTTCCGCGGGAGAAAGAGGAGGTGTTCTGCTCCCATAAAGATTTACAGCCTCGGAAACCCTGTAAAAGGTCGCTATGTGTCGGAACCGACTCCACGGCACATAACAAGAACAACATAGAGTCTCTGAGGAGCCATTTGGTTCTGATTTATAACGACCCTGTATAGAATTTCTGAGGAGCGGCTGGTGAGTTTGAAGCAGTGACTTTGCTGCAGTTGAATGCTTGCAACAGTTGTGTTGATTCTGACTCATGTTGACCCCATCTGTTACAGAGCAGAGCGTTGCTCCAGGGTTTTCTTGACGGTCACTTTCTTATCTCCAGGGCTTTCTTCCGTGATGCTTCTGGATGAATTCAAACTACCAGCCTTTGGGTTAGTAGTGAAGCCCAAACCATTTACTTGACCCGGGGAATTTTTCATTCATCATCCCAAAAACAAAACACCAAATGCACTGACTGATGGCGACCCTGTAGGACAGAGTCAACCTGTTCCAGAGGGTTCTATCAATCTCTATAGGAGCAGACTGCCTCATCTTTCTTCCATGGACTGGTGGGATTCAACCAAGTACCCTTTTGCTGAGTAGTCAAGCACTTAGCCACTGAGCCATCCAAAAAGTAAGGCGTGCTGGTGCCTCTGTGTGCTAGGCTTTGAAATGCCAACCAAAAGGTGGGCAGTTTGAACCAGGCCTCCTCAAATCAAAATCGTAACGAGCTATCACTACACACTGAACAACTGAAATAAAACATAATGACACCACCAATTGCTGGCAAGGATGCTGAGAAGCTGGGTGGACCACTCATGCATTGCTGGTTGGTGTGTAAAATGGGTAACAGGTTGGCACGTGATTGGTAAGCAATTCAGTATCGCCTCTTGGGGCTCCAGAGTGTCCACCTCCTGAATCCTGTGAGGGAAATAAGGCATGCCAGGATGGTGCCAGGAGTTTTGGGGTCTGTCCTGACTCTCTCGCTTCCCACCTGCTCTGCCCCTGCTCACCTCCTGCTTCACCCTCTGTCTCTGACCGCACATCCAGGGCCAGGTAGCAGAAGAAGGCAGAGGTCTCTGTTCCCTCCCACCTACCCCATTCTCCCTATCCTCCTCCAGCCCCTGCTAACCTGGGCCCCACACCAGGGACTCTGGCAGAGCACCAAGAGCCTCATCCAAGGCCTTCTCTTGGGGTCCCGCGGTCCTGGCTCCTCCCCCAGCTCTTTCCCTGCTTTCTTCTCCAGCTCTGCATCATGCAGGCTGACCCCATGTCCTCAATCCTCAGACCCCCTTGCCCATTTGCTTCCCTGTAGTGGCAACCAATAGGAGGGGTTGTGGGAGCCTGGAAATCGGGGAAGGGAGAAGCCAAGATATTTCTTCCCCTCTCTTGGAACCCTAGTGGCACTGCGGGTAACTGATTGGCTGCTAACCACAGTCAATGGGTTCAAACCCACCAGCCTCACTCTGTGAGAGAAAGATGTGGTCATCTGCTTCCAAAAAAAGTTCAAACTGAAAAACCAGACCCACTGGCACTGAGTCAATCTCAACTCGGAGTGAGCCTATCTAGGGTTTCCAAGGGTGAAAATCTTTATGGGAGCAGACAGCCTCGTTTTACTCCCTCAGACCTTGAGGTTAGCAGCCCCCAGGACTCCTTAAGATTATAACCATGGTGACCCTCTGGGGCAGTTCCACTCTGTCCTACAGGGTCACTCTGAGTTAGGACTGACTTGACAGAACATGCTTGCTTGCTTGCTTGGTTTCCTGGCTGCTTTGGAGACCCTGGGCTGTACAAATGTGAATGCACTCAGCAGTTAGCCAAAAGATTTGAATCTACCCAGAAGTGCTTGGGAAGAAAGGTCTGGGGATCGACTTTTGAAATGTCAGCCATCATAAGTCCTATGGAGTTCAGCTTTAATTGACACACATGGGGTCACTGTGAGCTGACAACACCTGGAAGGTAGCTGGTGCTGGCTGCTTTGGCCAGTGTCCCTCGTGGCTCCTGTCTGTAGCCCAGGCTGTCCCTTGGTTCCCTAGCTCCAGGACAGATCATGGTACATTTAGAACGGTCCCACCTTCTCTCATCTGTCCTTCAGCACCCCTGGAAAGAGTTCCTCATATGAAATTCTTTCCACTGGACAGGCCTAGTAAGAGCTCCATTTTCCTGACTAGAACCCAAGGTTCTCTGGGTACCCGTCATGTTAGGCCCTCCCAGCCTGGTCACTGGTCATTCAGAGTGTACCCAGAGTCCTCTTGAGGGGATGGCTTCACAGGCCAGGGTACAGAGTCTGCCTCTGAGCTGGGGACCACTAAGAACTTCCGCATCATCAGTCTGGATACTGTAAGGGAAAAGCAGATCGTAGGCTCTTCACTTAGAGGGGAAAATAAAGCATCATCCCTGTCAGGTTTCAGAACATGCCTTGGTTTCCCATCTACAAGAGGAAGACAGCCCAAGTGGTTCTCCAGAACCCTTGCTGGCCTGAAACGCCACGAATCACTGATTCATCCACAATGAAGTCTATCATGTATTAAACACTTACTGTTTTCCCCATGTGCCAAGTCCCTCCACACAAGGCTTCCCTCAGCTCTTATAATCTTCTTACAAGGCACCATTGCACAGATGAGGACACTGAGGCACAGAGAAGCTGAGTCACTTGCCTAAAGTCACACAGCTCATGCGTGGCTAATGTAATGTCTACCACTCTTCCACCATCGACACATATTCACTTGTTCAGCACAGACGTACTGAGGTTCCACTACCCACCAAGATAGTGTGGTGGCAGGTGGAGGAACTCAGTTCTTTGGCGGTGAACACAGCCTACAAAAATCCTTACCTCCACAGAATGTACATGCTAGTTGGTGGAAGCAAACAGCATGTCAGTTTGGTTTCTAGCAGAAGGCACACACATTGTCAGGAGGGACCAGTCCCTGGAAAAGGACATCATGCTTGGGAAAGTAGCATCTGTGAAAAGAGGAAGACCCTCTACAAGACTGGGTTGGCACAGCGGCAGCAACACTGAACTCAAACACAGAAACAGTTATGAGGATGGTATAGAACCGGGCAGTGTTTCCTTCTGGTATAGGTAGGCTCGCTGAGTCAACAGCACCTAACAAGAACAGCAGAAGGTGAGAGGGGCTATGTTGTTGTCAGGTGCCATCCAGTCGAAACCAACTCATAGCGACCCCATGCACAGCAGAAGGAAACAATGTCCTATCCTGGGCCAACCTCACTACCGCTGCCACACTTGAGTCCATCAATGATGCCACCTGGCTGATCCATCTCGTTAGGGGTCTTCCTCTTTTTCTCTGACCCTCCATCTTACCCAGCATGACATCCTTCTCCAGCGACTGTTCCCTCCGGACAATATGTCCAAAGTATGAGAGACGAAGCTTAGCCATCTTGGCCTCCAAGGAGCATTCTGGCTGCACTTCTTCCAAAACAGATCTATTGGTTCTTTTGGCAGTCTATGGCACTTTTAGTATTCTCCTCCAACACCACAACTCAAAGGCATCAATTCTTCTACGATCTTCCTTATTCACTGTCCAGCTTTCGCATCCATATGAGGCTATTGAAAATACCATGGCCTGGATCAGGCCCACCTTAGTCCTCAAGCTGACATCTCTGCTCTTCAATACTTTAAAAAGTTCCCGTGCAGCAGATTTGCCCAATGCAATACGTCGTCTGATCTCTTGACTGCTGCTTCCATGAGTGTTGATAGTTGATCCAAGAAGAATGAAATCCTTGACAACATCAATCTTTTCTCCATTGATAAGAATGTTGTTTATTGGTCCAGTGGTGAGAATTTTTGTTTACTTGACATTGAGATGTAATCCATATCGAAGGCTGTGCTCTTTCATCTTCATAAGTAAATGTTTCAAGTCCTCTTCACTTTCAGCAAGCAGAGAGGGGCTATGGAGGGAGGGAAACGTGGTGGGAAGTGCTGGGAGAGCAGGGTCATCATTTAAAAGAAGGAGGCACGCTGAGAAAGAGACACAACTGCAAAGGGCATGAGGGCAGACATTGCGCAGACTGGCAGACAAGGACCAGTCCAGGCAGAGGGAAGAGCAAAGGCAAGATGCTAAGACAGAAGGACCAGCCAGCCAGGAGGCTGGTGTCCTAGAGCAATGTTCCCCCTCTAGATTGTGAATCCTTGAAGACAAGAGCCATACTTTGGGGACCTGTAGACAAATGTGGTCTCCAAGGGAGATTTCAGAAGCATCTGGGGCAACCTCCTAATTTCAGAGTCAAAAATGAGACTCTGAGAGTGACAGAGCCTTGTCCAGGTGGGACTGTCAAGACTAGAACCCAGAGCCTTAGGCCTCACCGAAGTTCTTCTGGAGGGACAGATTCAGGATAGGGTAGATGTATGAGCTGTGTGACTTTAGGCTCCTCCCATGGGATCCATGTCCCCCAGAGGATACAGCAGCCTTCCAGCCAGCACATCAGGTCCTCCTTGAGGGAAGAGTCGGGGAGGAGTCAGGATCTCCACAGATTCCTGGTTACTTCAGTCATGTCTCCAAGAAAGGTGGTATTTTAATAGCACCGCAGAATTGGGTGTTATGATTCATGGTCCCAGAAAGAATTAGCTTGGTACTCTGTGAGTATTGACAGGGAATTGGAATTATAGGTGGATGGAAAGAATCTGGCTGTGGATTTCTGAGGCGAAGGTGAACACCATAAGCCAGCCTCCCCCACCACAGACATCCTCTTCTGGATGGACCTTCAAGTCAGGTGGGAGACACCCCACAACCTGTCACCTTTTGCTTTTTCCTGGCAAAGTTTTGATGAAACATCCAACATGGTCCAATGTCTAGTTGTGATGGCTGGTGGCTAGATACAGGCTGTGGTGGTCCTGGGAACAGACCTAGGGTCCCCTCTGATCTCCAATTATCTCCTTAATCATCTATAATGACCATCTATAATGATTAAGGGGGATGTGACTTGTTAACATTGGATGAATGGATGGATGGATGGATGGACAGAAGAATGAATGGCTAAATGGAAGGGGGGCTAGAAAAAGTGACAGGAAGGAAGAATGGAAGGAAGGAAAGTTAGATGGATGAATGCATACAGGCTATGTGAGTAAGAGACTGGATGAATGAATGGATGAAAAAATGAATTAATAAATGAGTTCTTTTAAAGTCAGAGTAGCCCAGATTCAAATTGTATTCCTCCACTAACATAGCTATGTGACTTTACTGAAGTTACTTCCCCTCTCGATGATAAAATGAGAACGATGATGCTTACCTTACTGTGGGTTCCACAAAGAGTATGCATGTTCAGAGAGGAGTCCCAGCTTCTCTGCATCTCCTGGCAGAGGCTTATCAAGCCCAGTGGGACCAGCATATAGTAGATCCTCAGGAGTAATCAGTTAGGAGTACAGGGGTCTCTCCCTCAGACCACCTGGCTCCCTTTGACACTCTGAAAGCCCTTACTTCTGTGGAATCAGACAGTGAGGGGGGCTAAGGGGGCAGGCTGGAGCAAGGGGCAAGGTTTATCCTCCTCAGAAACCCACCTAACATACCTCCCAGCAGACCTCCCCTCAGACACCTCACCCTGAACCTGGAAAGTGAAGAAGTAGGGGTGCGTAAGCAGACACAGGTCAGTTCACAGGTCAGCAGGGAGCCAGAGGTAAGTTCCTCAGGTGCCCTGGGGGCCCCGGAAGAGGATGTTTGAAGTCTGCAGGACCTTCCAAATGAATTGAATTGTGACCCCCCAAAATATGTGTTGTAATCCTAACCCTGTGGATGTAATCCCATTTGGCCCCCTGTGGATGTAATCTCATTTGGGGAATCAGGTTTTACTATGTTAATGAGGCTGCATCAGTGTAGGGCATATCATAAATCTATTCACTTCTGAGTCAGAAAAAGAGCAGCTTTGACTCAGACAAACTACAAAAGAGGGTGGGGCAAGACAACTCACCAAAGATCACCAAGAAATCAACTAGCACAGAGCTACAGACTCTCAGAGCCAACGAGCTTCTCCTTGTAAACTGTAGGAAAGCGCATTTCTGTTCTTTAAAGTCACCCAAGGAGTCCTCATGCCGCAGTGGGTTGCACACTGGGCCGCTAACCACATGTCAGCAGTTCAACTCCAACAGCCGCTCCTTGTAAAGATTCACAGTCTCAGAAACCCTCGAGAGGATCGATCATGATGAGTTGGAGACAACCGACGGCACACAGCAGCAGCAAAGTCACCCACTGTTACAGCTACACTGGGAAGGAAACACAGACATCTTTCCACCCCCTGTTTGTGTCAAATCCAGACAAAAGTCCAGGCTCCAAAGGCAAGCAAGACCTGAGTTGATTTGACCCCATTGCCTGGACTGTGAGTGGGTAGAGAACAACCATAACCTCAGGGGGCTGGTGTGTACCTCACAAAGATTCCGGACACTGTAGTATATCAAGGGAATAAGAACCATGAAGGACACTGTCCTACATGAGCATGTAACCTAGGATACAGCCCTCGCATACAGTCCTGGAGACTGAGTCTATACTGCAGATGTCCCCCACTCAGCCTACACCACTGGTCTTAGCATCAGCAGCTAACAGAATATGAAGAGCTCGGTGGGCAGATGGAAAAACACGGAGTCATTGTTCTCAGTTCTTCACCTGCTTTTTGCATACTGTCAGGGGCTCTGCTAGGGCAAGCTGCCATGCCCCCAGGCTGAAGCTGCCCCATTTCAAACTCCCCAAAGGTTACCCCATTCATAGTTCCAGCTCCTCCCACCCAGTCCTTCCTTTCAGAATAAAACAGCAGAGAATTTCTCCTCCCTACAGACACAGCCTCCAACAGGGGCCCCAGGAAAGGGCTCTCAGAATAATTGAATAATCCAGGACAAGTGGGAACCATAGTGGAGGAGGTGTGTAGAGGAGGGACCCAAGGTGAAATTTATTTCTGTCAACTGGTGGTCTATTTCCCTGATACCATTTCCTTGTATACAGATAAGGAGTTATCTTAAATGACCATGTCTTTTTCAATTTGTATTTAACAGTCAATCCCATTTTCTTTATATGATACTATCGCAGCTGGATGAAAAATGCATTCAATAATCCCTAAGGATCTTCATATATCAATATCAAATGGTCTGAAATTGACCTGTTATAAAATCCAGTCCTTCAAGCTAGCAAGAGACTAAATCAAAAAGAGGCAAATTTGAGGAGCCCGCACGGTGTTTTACGTAAAGTGAACGCTTAGGTACCGAAGCCCATGTTTCCCAGGGCCTTAATGAGAACAAATGCTCAACACCCATTAAAAACCAAAATATCACCTGGAGGATGTATCTGGATTATTGATACATCTACTTAATGGGTGTAGTTTTTCAGACAGTGGGGGCTGGCAGGAATACTAATGAGCAAAGGAGGGTTTATAAGACCCACCCAATGCAAGTTCTCTCAGAAACCTGAGCTTTGTGCTCCAAGCTGCAAAAGGACAACCGGCCTCAGGAGAAGAAGCAAGAAGGCTCGGACATGCATTGCATGGAATTGCCTGTCCATGTGTGTTGGTCCCTTCTGAGCCATCCATCTGTGACAGGTGTTCTTCCAAAGTTCTGAGCACTCCGTCTAAGCAGTAAAAATCAAAGGAGCCCCACCACTGCTCACAAGGCTTCATCTGCTCTTAGCAAGTTATCAAGAGCTCTACCAGGAAGAGCAATTGCCTTATTGGCCCAAGCTGCTGAAGCCTCCCTGTTTCACCTATTAATAGGAACAGCGAGAAGAACTTCCATATGGGATCTTATTTAATCCTTAGAATAAGGAGAGATGTCAGAGTAGACCAGGGACTTGCCCACAGCCAGGCAGCTAGTGGCAGAGCTGGGGTTCTTACCCAGATCCCTCTAAACCCAGAGACTGTGCTTAACTTATACCTGAACTCTAGAGGAGGGAGGGGAAGAAGAGAAGGGGGAAGATGGTAATAGAAATGATGCTGCAAGCAACCAGAGCTCTTTGGGATCAGAAAGAGGAAGACAAGGTCACCGTGATTGGGATCACCAGGGCAGGCTTCCTGCAAGAGGTGGCCTAACTGGAAGAGGGGGCTGGCTCAGTAGAGAGCGGACCCTGAAACTGATTCTGTTTGACAGATTTATACCAAACCCTTGCTCTAGGCAGGCAATGTATTGGTAGCGAGGGTGAAGAAGATAGAGGTCCTGTCCTCAAGGAGACCCAGATGAAGGAATTGAGTTGCTGCAGGAGAGGGGAAGAATGGCAAGCCCCTTTGTGGACTGTTTCATCTACAGAAAGAGATGTCAGACCAAGTCCAAATCCCAGTGAGAGCAACGGACGTCACCTCATGCCAGTGACTGTAAAACCTTGAATGGTGGTTACAAGCAACAACATGTGGATCACCTTCCCAGCACATAGTAGGTGCTCACTAAACACTGGCTCCTTTTCCATCCTCCAGGGGGGTGTCAGCGTCATTGGTCAGGAAATGCATCTGTCTTGTCCCCTGCAGAATGCCCAGAGCCTGATGCAGTGATCACCCATCTAGAGGATGAACAGATGGAGTGACTGATCGGTACAAAACAACCTGAGTTCCAGAGATCACCACAGGGTAGGTGTTCTGCAGCCCCCATACTTCGGGCTGGGAATTCAAGCCCAGGGGCTGTTTACCACGCCTTCCTACTGGCTGTTTCACCCTCAAGAGGCCAGGCCACGGTAAGTCTCCATGCAGGACTCCGAAGTATACGAGCACCATTAATCTTGCCATCATTAAATCTGAGAAATCAAAAGTAACAGCCAGACAGCAAACCAAAACACATCCCTAGGCAACACTGGAGGCTTCGATGAGCCAAATGCCCGTCCGTGGAGACACAGAGCATACGGGGCAGGGTGGTGAGGGCAAATCCTTTGAGGCTGTAGTGTGCCATCAAGTCGATTCCAACTCATAACCACCCCACGCAGCAGAGTAAAACTGTCACATACGACTTTTCTAGGCTGTAATCTTTATGGGGGAACCCTGACGTACAGTGGGTTAAGCACTGGACTGCTAACTGAATGGTCAGCTGTTTGAACCCACCAGCGTCTCCATGGGAGAAAGATGAGAGTTGCTCCATTAAGATTTACAGCCTCAGAAACCTTTTGGGCATTCTATTCTGTCCCATCTCTATGAGTTGGAATTGATTAGACGGCAGTGGGTGTGGTTTGGGTCTTTTGCAGTCTTTATGAGGAAGCATCCTGGTGGAGCAGTGGGTAAGCTGCTAACCGAAAGGACAGCAGTTCAAACCCATAAGCCTCCCTATGGGAGGAAAAGATGTGGCGGTCTGCTTTCTTATGCCATAAAGATTTTACAGCCTCAAAAATACCATGGGACAGCAGTTCTACTCTGTTCTTTAATTGCCAGGTCTTTCCCCCAAGGATCCACTCAGTGGGTTCAAACCCCTAACCATTCTGTTAGCAACCAAGTGCTTAACCACTGGAGCTACCAGGCTACTTCCCATAAACTTTACTCAATACATATTCTTTGAGCCTTTGCTAACAAGCACAGCTGGCCACTATTTGCTCTCCCCATGTAAACTAGCAGTGTGGGGAGCAGTTTATAAACAGCCATACTAATCTTGCCCTCCTTGGCAAGAGCTACTCGTTCCTCATTACCCATAGGGGAAACTGAAGCACCCACAGTTAAGGCATTTGCCAGAGGTATCCAGTTAGCCAGTGGGATGTGAACCCAGACATATCTCATCTTTGCCTACCACACTATGCACCTGTTCCACTATGCCAGGCCGGCTCCCGGTGTGGGGAAACCCAGATGTAAGATGAGAGTTAGCTATCCAGTAAAAAGGCATTTGCTCCAATTCTTCAAATGTACAGGTGCAACATGGAACATTCAAGCATCCACCATTCCACCACAAACGGTAACTTTTTATTTGATGTATTTTGTCATTGTTGTTGAGAATATACACAGTGAAACATACACCCATAATTGCTACATGTACAATAAAGTGACATTGATCCCAGTCTTCAAGTTGTGCAACTGTTGTCACCCTCCTTTCCTGAATTGTTCCCCCCCCCATTAATATAAACTCATGCCCCCTAAGTTTCGAGTTGCTGTTGTCAATTACACCCATAAGGATCGATCTTGAACGAGGCCCTTGCTGAAAGCAGACATTCTTTACTAGACAAATTGTTGTTTGGCTTTAAGAAGACATAAAGAGCTTTTTATTATTATTATTTGGTTCAAGGTTTAAAGACGATCTCAGGTCAATAGTTTCAGTGAGAACGGTTGACACAGAGGCTACAACAATGAGTTCAAACATCGGAGAGATTGTGAGGGTGGTACAGGACTTGGCAGCGTTTCATCCTATTGTACATGGGGTCACTATGACAATACTACGGCACCGAACACCAACCACAACAGGGCAGAAGCAAGGAAGGCTGGCAAGAGAAGGTAGTATATGTCACAGAAGTAGTAATGACCACGTTTACTGGGAGTTACCACTAAATGGCTAGACTGACAATTCTTTACCTGCCTAAGGACAGGAATCAAGGCCAAAGAATGATCTCCTGTGAACCCTTTAACCTGTAACCAAAAACCCTCCAATGACTTCCAATCAGACTCAGATTTAAATCCAAACTCTGCCCCTTGCTCACTCCACGACAATCCCTCTGGTCATCTGCCTAGGCCTTGAAAACACCGGATTTCTTTCCTGCCCCAGGAGCTCTGCTCATGCCTCTGAGTGACACTCTGCCTAGCATGTGAGCACCCAGCTCTTCATTAACAGGCCTCCTGGGATCTCAGACCAAATGGCCCCTTTCTCCATCCCTAACCAATTCTCTGAGATAAAGAGGCTACCTCCTAGTCATACTCCATATGAGTTCCTGGTTTATTCTCTAGAGGACATGTAACAGTTTGCAGGTACTTGATGCATTTGTTTCTTGGTTTCTCTGATCTCCCCGACTAGACTAGAGGCAAGGATCACCTCTCCTGCCTTAATAACTTGTGTGTCCAGAGCCTGATATCTGGTCAGCCACCCATTCAGTACCACTGAGTCGATTCCAACCCACAGCCACCCTACCAGACAGAGTAGAACTGCTCCCTAGGGTTTCCAAGAGTGGAAATCTTTACAAGAGCAAATGACCTCATCTTTCTCCCTTGATGGGATTGAACTGTGTGTACCTTTTAGTTAACAGTCCAATGCACAACCTACTATGCCATCATGGCTCCTTGGTATTCAGTAGGTGCTCAATAAATATCTGTCAAAGGAATGCATGAGCCAGTGGCTTCTAGATTTGGAGGACTGGCATTAGGCAGGAATCTGGTTTTCCTTGGCACGGTTCTAGGAGGCAGAGACAGAAAAAAAGGACGGTGACAGGCACAGGGATGGGGACCACTGTGTTAGGCAGGCAGCCTGCCTTGGAGGGAGTGAGCTTGCTGACACTGGGAGTGTGCAAGCAGAAGATGTAAGAGTGTGGCTTCTTTTGCATGTTTTCCCCCAGCCTACACGAGACACTGACTTCCAGGAGGAGAAGATTAATAAACTGTACCCTCAAGCCATAAACAATAAAGAGAAATTATCATATCTGGTGTGCTCCCCACCACCAACCTTTGCAGAAAAACAAAAGTTTTTAATTAGGCCTTTTCTTGAGAAGAAAACAAACAGTGTTTCCAAATCCCTGCTGATATTGTCGTTGAATGCCATCAAGGCAGTTCCAACTCATCATAATCCTGTACAGTGTTTCCAAGTAGTGACTGGTGGATTTGAAGCTCCAGCCCTGTAGTTAGAAATCCACTGCTTATCCTACAGTACCATACCAGGACTCCCTAGAGCTTCAGAAAAGGCAACTGAGCGCATTTTCCAAATGAAGAAACTGAGATCCAGATAACCACCCATCTCCCCTCGTGCCCACGGATTATGTATTCTGTCAGGCCAGTTCCATGCCATCAAAGCCAAACACTGACTCATCCCATGCCCTCCCCAAATACTACAGGAAAAGGTTAATTGCCCAGAGTCTCATAGCCAGTCTAGTATAGTGGGATTTGAATTCAGGTCATACTAACTCCAAAACTCACATGTTCATTTGATACCTACTTTCTAAGCATCTGCTCTGGGTTGAGCATCCAGACCTAGCCCCGGCCCATAGGGAGCTTCCAGTCCAAGAAAACATGAGCTTCAAATTAGTCATTAAAAGTCTGACCCACACTATGAAAGAAGGGGTCAGGAACCTTTCAGCTTACCAAGAGTCTGATGCTGATAGGAGTGCACTGGGCAGAGGGAACACAATGTTTTCTCCTCCACATCATGAGTGTTTTCCCAAGGATTAACTGCACCTATATTGCTGGGCTGGGTGCAAAGACGTATTGAAAATGCACTTGAAAATAAGTGTAGCAGATTTATTTATTATTGCCCCAAACTGGAAGAAACCAATTTATCCCTTCAAGAGGTGAAGGGATAAACAAACTGTAGTCCATCCATACAACACAGTAGTATTTAGCAATTAAAGGAAATTAGTTATTGAGCTAGGAAAAGACAGAAAGAAACCACTGGACCAATAAATAACATTATGATAAATGGAGAAAAGATGAAGTTGTCAAAGACTTCATTTTGCTTGGATCCACCATCAACACTCATGGACGCAGCAGTCAAGAAATCAAAAGACGTATTGTATTAGGCACATCTGCTGCATAAGACTTTTTTTAAATGTTCAAGAGCAAGGATATCAGTTTGAGGACAAAAGGGCACCTCACCCAAACCATGGTATTTCCAATAACCTCATAAACATGTGAAAGTTGAACAATGAATAAGGAAGACAATGGAAGAATTGATACATTTGAATTATGGTGTTGGAGGAGAAATGAAAAGTGCCATAGACTGACTAAGTAACAAACAAATCTGTGTTTAAAGTACAGCCAGAGTGTTCCTTAGAAGCCAAGATGGCCAGACCTCATCTTTCGTACTTTGGACATGTTATCAGGAAGGACCAGTTCCTGGAGAAAGACATTATGCTTGGTAGAGTGGAGAGACAGAGATGGATCGGCACAGTGATCTCCAACGAGATGGATCGGCACAGTGGCAGCAGCAATGGACTCAAGCGTGGCAGCAATTGTGAGGATGGCACAGGACCGGGCAGTGTTTCGTTCTGTTGTGCATAGGGCCATGCTATGGGTCAGAGCCAACTAGACAACACCTAACAACAACAAGTGAAAGACAAAATGTAGCCTGAAAAGATTACATACTGTATGAGTCCAGATATATGACATTCTATAATGAAAACAAATTACAGTAGAAACAGTAAAAAGTTGATGGAGGTGGGGTGTAGGGATGGAAAGGACCATGAGGCAATCCTGGGTAATACAGTCATGGTGGGCACATTACATTATGCAATTGTCAAAACCCGCAGGATGGCACGACTCAAATAGTGACCCTCAGGTAAACCGTGGACTTGAGTTAATCAGCATGTATTAATATTGATTCAACAGTTGTAACAAATGTACCACAAGAATACAAGGTGTAAATAATAGAAGACATTGTGTGCAGGTGGAAGAACGTGTCTGTGGGAATTCTCTAGACTTCCCACACAATTTTTCTAAAACCTTCAAACTGCTCTAAAAAAAAAAAAAAAAATCTAAATACCCTGGTCACCCTTTCCAGCCTGCTGACTCAGAATTCCCGGGGCTGGAGGTCGAATATCTGTATTCCAGCTACACTAGAAAGCTCTAAGCACACCCCAGTTTGAGGCACGCTGCAGTTACGTTACTCTAGATGGATCAGAAACTTGGAGCCAAACAGAGCCAAGAAGCAAGCGCTTGACATCTCATTCAGTGTTTTTGTGCCCCGACGCCCCCTGGCATTTTCTTTTTGGCCTTGAGTAGAGGCACATCTCAAGACAACCCTTTATTGCTTGGGTCAACAGTTCCTCCTTCCCAGAAAGACCCTGACAACCATTCTCTGCTTGATTTAAAGTGGGGTTGCCTCAGGAACTCCAGGGCTGCACCCCAAGATCCATCAGGGAGGAAAATCAGCAAGCAAGATGCAAACATCACTCATCCTGTTTGGTGCTGGGAAAGCTTTGCTTTTTTAAAGAGAGAGGAAAAAAATCCCTGGTGATTGACTGCATTTTTGCATCTTCCAGCCATTTGTTACCGTGTAATATAGACATTTCCCTGTCAACAAAATCGCAGTCAGTTTTACAAACACGCTTATTCCGCTGGCTTCGTCGGGGGGGAGTGTTTTGACTGACTTCACTTGTTGAGTGTGCACTGCTCTGCCCCGAACAGCTGCAAGCTAGCAACTAGGGCTGTCGGAAGTTTTTCTTCCCAGTGATCTTCATCCTGTCATCCCAGAGGATCCAACCATGGCCACACTTACTGGATCCATCGAGAAGCAGGTGGGGGAGGTAGAACCCAGATCTGGAATCAAGATGAACACTTCCCAAGCCTTGGCAAGCCGTTGTCCTTCTTTGATCCTCAATTTTCTCTGGAAAATGAGAAGCAGTCTTGACCCTATCCATTACAGTCATTGTGAAGATTCAGTGAGATCAACTATAGAAAGGACCAATCACTATAAAAGGACATCATAGTTGGTAGAGGGTTGGTGAAAATGAGGAAAATTCTCAGTGACATGGATTTTGACAAGACGCTACACAACAGACATACCAACAGCATATCAACCATCATGAAGATGGGCAACATTTTGTTCTGTTAAACGTGGGACCACTATGAGTCAACACCAACTCAGCAGCAGCTATAACAATATGTAGAGGGTGCCACACCTGTGTCAGCCAACCTGAAGGATGCCTCCTTCCAAGGACCCTCACCTCCAGATAGTCACACCTTGGTGTAGTCCTTCCCACACTGAATCAGAGCTAGTCTACATGGAAGTAGAATATGGTGGGCAGCATGGTGCATGCAACTTCCAAGGCTGGGCTATGAAAGGTATCATGGCTTTCACCTAGCATTCTTGGCTAACTCATTCTAGGAGACACTAGCCACCATGTTGAGAGGATACTCAAGCAGCTCTGCAGATAGACCCACATGGAGAGAAACCAAGGACACTGATGAGCAGTCAGCCCTGTATGAGTCACTTGGGAATTAGGTTTTCCAGTCCCCATCAAGATCTCAGGTGACTGTAGCCCCAGGCAACATCAAACTACAACAGCAAGAGATATGTTGTTGTTGTTGTTGTTGTTGTAATGTGCCAGGGAGTCGGTTCCGACTCATAGTGACCCTGTACAGGGTTTCCGAGGCTGTAAATCTTTACAGGAGCAGAAAGCCACATCTTTCTCCTGTGGAACAGCTGGTAGTTTCCAACTGCTGACACTGAGGTTCGCAGCCCGATTCGTAACCACTACATATACTGCGCCCTAATTTCAACTGAGCTTCCCCCTAATTTCTGACCCCAGAAACCATGAGAGATAGTAACTATCTTTCTTTTAAGCTACTAAATTTGGGAGTTGTTGCACAGTGGTAAATAACTGATACATATGTTGTTGTTGTTGCCAAGTGCCATCAAGTAAGTCAGTTCCGACTCAGAGAGACCCTGTATAGGATTTCTAAGAAGCAGCTGGTGAATTTGAACTGCTAACCTTGGATTCCAAACCTACCTTGCAGTCCAGTGCATTATTCCACAGTGCCACATCAGTAACTGGCATTATATGCATGCACACACACATGAAAGAGGACTTCAAAAAAGAATTCCATTATCTTTTCATTCCATTGTCCACAAACTTTCTGAAGGTCTATTTTGTGTGTGTGTGTGTGTGTGTGTGTGTGTGTGTGTATGTATAGCTATATCTATAGATATATATACACACACTTGACTGCTAACTGAAAAGGTGGAGGTTTAAGTCCACTCAGAGGCAACTCAGAAGAAAAGCCTGCCTGGTGGTTTAGTTCTGAAAATTCAGTCATGAAATCCTATCACAGTCAAGTCGATTCTAACTCATAGCGACCCTATACGACAGAGTAGAACTGCTCCTTATGGTTTCTGAGACTGTAAGTCTTTATACTCCCATCTTTCTACTTCTGGGCAGCTGGTAGTTTTGAACCACTGACCTTGTGGTTAGCAGCCCAATGTTTTAACCCACCAGAGCTCGTCTCATGCACCCATAGATAAATAGATGCTGCTACTGTTTTCTGTGTGCCAGCTACGCTACCCAGTGTGTGTTCATGGCTCACTGGGAGGAAAATAGGATCAGGCCTACTTAACAGATGAGAAAACAGAGGCGCAGTGAAATGGAGCTACTTGCCCAAGATCACAGTCAGAAAGTGGTAGGCCCAGACCCATCTGATTCTCCAGTGTGAACCCTTAATTCCTCCACCCCATTGCTCTCCAGACATGTTGTTATTGGTAAGTGCTGTCAAGTCGGTTCCAACCCATAGCGACCCGGTGTAGGGTTTCTGAGGAGCCGCTGGTTAGCTTGAACCACCAAACTTGAAGTTCAAAAAGACTTTGCAGTCCAGTGCATTAACCCACAGCGCCACACCAGGATTCCAGCCATGGATCTCATTTATTAGTACTGCGGCGACTATTCCTTTTTTTGTTTTGTTTTGTTTTGTGCCTTTGAGTCAGTTCCAACTCATAGAGACCCTGTGTAGGTTTTCCAAGGAATGGCTGCTGAGTTTGAACCTCCGACTTTACAATTCAAACTGACCTTGAGGTCCACTGCTTATACAGCGCCACACCAGGATTCCTTTTTAGAAGGATGCTTTCCTCAGTGGAAGGATGAAGAGAGAAAGCCAATTGCCTTTGAGACCTCAGCCCTCAGGACGAGATTGGATGGCCTCAGGTGACCATGAGGCTGAAACTGCGGAGACATGGAGACGGGTGGGGATCCCAGAGGGGGCCTCCAGCGGGGGACGAGCCGTCTTCTGCCTGTCTGGCTGGCCGGGGCTGCAGGGGTTAACGAGAACTGCTCCGTTGTGGTAAAATCTCTCCAGCGGTGTTAGAGCCGGGAAAAAGGCAAAATGATTGTAAATTCCGCCCGGGGAATTCTGCCATGAATCCGGCTCACCTTTCACGGACCCCCCCGCCTCCCCCCGCCCTGCCTGAGAGGATAACTGACCTTTGGAGGAAAATAATGAAAAGAAGAAATTCCTTGGAGAAAATAATGTGTCCGGGCCCCAGTAATGAGATCGGTTCCTTTTATGTTACCATGGCGACGGCAGTCATTTTATAATACAAAATACATGAATGGGTGCGGGCGGGTGCAGCCTCACCAACCAAAGGATGTGGGGCTGTGGGGCGGGGTGGTGGGGAGGTGGGGCCTCACCTATTGCAGGCTGTGGCCAAAGGGTCGTCAAACGGCTGGGGTCAGGGGCCTCCTTGCCTCATTTCCCCAGCACTGCAAGCCCCTTGGCTTCATTCCTGGAATCTCTTCAGACCCCTCGGACCCCAGGGGCCTCAGGACCCAGAAAGAGGCTGGGGGCCTGATGGGCAATATCATCTGAACTGGGAAGGTGGGAGCCAAGGCTCTGGCATATTAATAATGTTGACCTCGAGACCTGCCACTCTGGGCTCTTCCCAGGAGCCAAAGAACCATCTAGAACAGTGCCTATTTACAGAGGGGGAAACTGAGGCACAGAGAGGTGCAGCTACTTCTTCAAGGTCATGCAGCTAGGATGCCAGCCTAGGCATGACTAAGTGCCACTATTTGGGGTTAAGATCAAGGACCCTGGATGCCGCCTGGAAAGAGACACAAAAGAACTTTCTAGAGCACTGGAAACAGGCTATGTTTTGTGTAAGTGTGTAAAACTACATCACGCTGCTCGCTTAATGCAATTTTAACACTTGAGCTTATGCACTTGACAGTTTGCAAGTTAAATCTCAAAATTTTAAGTGTGTGTATGTGTATCTAACACAACTTGTGTATCTAACACAAGATAAAAGTTGGGGATATGTTTTCTGCATCAGCTAGACCCAGGCTGAGACCCCCCACTTCTAGCCCCAGCTCCAAGTATGTGGATGGGGGGGCTCCTGGCCTGGGGCGTCCCAGGGTTGCTGATGGATGCCGTGCACAGAGTGGGTTTAGTGAAGGGCTTGGCATGTAGGAAAGGCTCCAAAATGCTGCAAAATGTCATCACACTCTTTGGATGTGTTTTCAGTATCATCATGATGATTCGATAGGAAAAGCAGGTGGGGTAAGAAGCTCTCTGGAGAAAGAACTGAAGGAGAGGAGAGAAAGGGGAGATGGAGATGAGAAATAGAAAGGAGGAAAGAGGATGGTCTGGGGAGAGAAGAAACAGCGGCAGCCGCGAGAGTAGAGTGGGCTTAGAGACAGGAGTCCAAGAAAACTAGGGTTGAACTGGGCCTTGCTGTGTGAGCTGGGGAAAGATGCTGCCCCTCTCTGAGCCCTGGCTCTGTCTGTAAAAGGATTACCCAGGAGGCACACAATAGGTTCATAAAATGAAGGTTGAGAGGTGAGAAAGGACTTGGGGGATGGCCACCAGAAACATGGGACACATCCTTCTCAGAGTGAGAAATTGGCCTCCTCTATCATGGCACATAACAACAACAACTTGAGTCCTGGCGTGGCCCTGTAGGATAAACAAAGTCAGTTTGAACCACAGGGTCGGAGGTTTAAACTCACCAACTGCTCCTCAGAAACCCTATGCAGGGTCATTATGAGTCAGAACCGACTTGATGGCACTTAACAACAACAACAACACTTCACCGATATGAGAATGGCTCAGGACCAAACAGTATTTCATTCTGCTGTGTACTGGGTCCTGTGAGTCGGAACTGGCTCAACAGCACCCAAGAAAAACAACCGGGCAGCGGCTGCCACCCTCTGTCTGCCCCTTGCCTTTGAAACCCACTCAGAGCTCTCTGGTTCCAGCCATGAGAACCACAAGCCAATTCCTGCAGGGACCCTTGGAAGGGAACACAGTGACAATCCTTAAAATAACAGCTCGGTCAGCTTTTTATAGGCCTGGCGTATGCACGAGTTATAGAGCTTTTTGTCTGAAAGAAGAAATTAGGAAAGGCAAACTCAGTGTCTGCAGAGAACCTGAGGGAAAATCTGAGGGAGTGGGGGACCCCTTGATCTTTAACAGATGAGAAAAGTCGAGGCTCAGAGAGGTAAAGCCACTTGCCCAAAGTCACCCAGCTGGTGAGAGTCCTGGCTGGGATTTGAAGTCAGCCTCACTCAAGAGTCCATACCTTAGCTGTGCTGCCTCCCTGCCCTGCTTGCTCCCTGCCATGGAGACGAGCCAGTGAAGTGGGTGGGGCAGTAGGCAGTCGCCTACCCCCTCACAGCTATGCTGATATTCAGGAGCCACTCAGTTAGGTCCTCACCTCTGATTCTAATCTTCTGAAATCCATATAAAGGAATCAGAGGACCTGGGGTGAGCTGGTTTGAAACCTGGGGTCCAGGAGAAACAAATATTTTATGGAGGAGATTGGAATTGGGGCCAATTGGACTGTTTTCAGAGACATTTCCCTGAGAAAAATGTTCCGGTGCACAAAGGCAATGTGGAGAGAGACTTGCTAGGGAGAAGGCAGAACAATCTTTTCCTTCCTCTGTTCTACTGAGTTAACTAAAACCCAGCATGCTGTCAAACTCAACACATTTGTAGAACTTACTTCCCAAGCTCAAGGTTGCTGCTGACTCTTGGCACAAGCATGACCATGGCCTTGACTTTCTCACTTGCAAACTAGGATCTAGAAGATCCTTTCCCTGCTGGCCCCATTGTAAAGATGTAGAAATTAAGGCTCAGAGACGGCAGAGAATGGGCCTATCCCCGATCTCAAAGAGAGTTCGGGCTGGACTTGGGCTTAGGGCTCTGTTTGGAGTCAATGACTCAGGCGCCAGCTCTAATCTGCTGCCCCCATGCACTGGGATCCCTGAGATCTTGAGGGGTCAAAAGAGAACGTGGCTTCTCTGGACCCACATTTGGCAGTGTTGGAGAGACATCTGGGAGCAGTCTGGCCACCCCCTCAGCCTCTGGGGTGTCGAGCACATCTGGTAGGCTGGCTGGAGTCATAGAAACATCTGGGAGGAAGGAAGCTGGTGCTTGCAGAATCTGAGGGACAGTCCTGGCGCTGCTCCAGACAACCAGGTGAGTCCAAACATGCGGATGAGTGTGTGCATGTGTTTACAGGAGTGCTTTATGTGTATTCGCCCATGTGTACACGTGTGCTTGCATGCATACATAATGTATCCATGGGTGGATATTTGCGGGTGCATTGTGTAGTGTGTGTGTTTGACATGGCTGTGTGTAACATGGCTGTGTGTCCTTTGCATGTGCACATGTGTACACATGTATATAGGATGCAATGTGCAAACTTGTATCGTGACTTGTGAATATGTTTTGTATGTGCAGGTATGTTGTTGTGTCTACATGTTTATTGTGTGCATGTGCATATGTGTGCGGGAGGTGGTTTTGCGTATACATGCATTATATCTCGGTGTACTTCTGGGTACTTGAATGTCTGTTGTTGTTAGATGCCATCTAGTCGCCTCTGACTCATAGAAACAACCCAATGAAACACTGCCTTGTCCTGCACCATCCTCCCAATTGTTATGTTTGAACCCATTGTTGGTGCCACTGTATGTCTAGGTACGCATAACGTGTTGATACAGATCTGCCATGTCCTGGCTGTGTGGCCCTAAGCCAGTCCCTACACCTCTCTGAGCCTGGGTTTCTTTCTCTGACGGTAATATCCACCTCACCAAGCTCCTGAGACTTTGCTGAGATAACGCATGAAACATAATTAACACAGGTCCACAGCAAAAGCCTGCACTATTCCTCTTGGTCTTCCTGCCTCCCCTAGACCCTGTGTGGCACTCTCAGGCCTGCCCAATGGCCCCTGCCAATGCAGGAGCTGCTTGCAGAGGGAATGCCATATTTCTATCATCTCACAGACAGAATCACCCTCTCTGAGCCGGTTCCCTCTGGCTGCAGACCAAGTTTAAGAGTTTTACAAAAATTCCCAAGACCTTTTGCTGTCTCGCCTTGAGAAGACCAGGCTGCTGGGGCCGGGAAGAAATGAGAGGCTACTACAGGCAGGAAGCAAGCCGCATTCCTGGCCCCAAGGAGGTATGGCTGGCGGGAGGCTCAGAAGGGCCAGAACATTCTTTACTCCGATTTTAAAAATATGCAACACGTCAGCTGCGGTACAGGCCTGTGTGAGCTAAATCTATTCCAGAAAGCAGAGAGGTACAGCCTCATCTATATTTTGGGGCTGGGAGGAATAGGAAATTGCTAAGCCCCAAAGCCAAAGACCCCAGCTGGTCTGCGCCCAGTGTACCCCAGGGTACAGCATGCCTTCTCCCGGGTCCACATGTCCTTAGTGTCATTCTCTGCAACACAGCATACAGATCTGTGAAACTATGTTGCACAGTTTCTGTGAAATCTGTGAAATCTGGGTGTCAAATCCCAGCTCTATCCCTGACTTGCTGTGTATCCTCAGGAGAGTTGCTTTACCTCTCTGATCCTCCAATGCCTCCACTTCAAAACGGGAGCAATAAGGCAACTAGACAAGTTGCCTCTGAGAATTGGTCAAAATGGTGTTTCATTCTGGAGTTAATTGCTGAGCTGAGTGTTTCTGACTCATGTTCCGAGTAGAACTGTGCTCCATGGGGTTTTCCAGGACCGGTTTTTCAGAAATAGATTGGCAGACCTTTCTTCCTAGGTGCTTCTGGATAGTCTCAAACATCCAACCAATTCTGTAACCATCAAGCACACTAGTCATTTGCACTACCCAGGGATTCCTTCTAGAGTCAAACAGGGCCCACCCCTGGGTGAGCTTTGGCTGTCATTGATACACACATGGATTTTAGGGGCCAGGAAAGCTCTCAAACCTGGACTCAAGGGGGCCTTGGGCAAATCACTGAGCTTCCTGTGTTCCCCTGCTCTACCTACCCACCCACCCCCACCAAGAAGTAAGAAGGTTAAGCTGGATCAGCAGGTTCCAAAGTGAGTTTTGAACACCCCAGTGACTGGGCAAGGGTGTTAGCTACAGAGGTGAAACACAGTTTTTTAATTCTCAACTATTTTTTATTGTGATGCAACTATCCACAACAAAACGTACGCCACTTCAGCCATTTCTAGATGTATGTTTCAGTTACATTGATTACATTCTTCATGTTGTACAACCCTTCTCTCTCTCCTTTTCCAAACTATATTAACACAAAGTCAGTGCACCCTAAGCAAAAGCTCAAATATTTATTTGAATTGTCTTGGCAGTTCAAACCCACCCAGAAGTGCCTCATGATTTAGAATTGACTCAACAGCAATTAATAACAAGAACATCAGCACTAAGATGCCTTCTAATCTGAGAACCCATGGGCATTGCTGCCAAGAAGATGCCCAAGATCTTTCATAAGTGAGTTAATGCACAGCTGATTTCAAGAATGATGTTGAATAAGTAATGGAGAAAACCCCGGGAGGTGGTCTGAGAACTAGGCTGGAAAACACTCTAGTCCCTGAAGAGTTCTTCCAGAAAAAGTTGAAGGCTACAGAGGAGGTGCTTTCTCCTCCTCCTAGCTTTGAAACTGAAGGCAACTCAATTGAGCCTCACTTTCCTCTTCAATTAAATGGGGATAATAAAAGTGTCTTCCTCGTCCCCTTCCTGGACTTATGAGAATAACAAGGTTGAGGTTTAACATAACTCAGGCATGCCATAGATATTTGTTGTTGTTGTTAAGTGCCATCGAGTCGGTTCCGACCCATAGCGACCCAGTACAGGGTTTCCGAGGGTGTAAATCTTTACGGGAGTAGAAAGCCTCATCTTTCTCCCTCGGAGCGGCTGGTAGTTTTGAACCGCTGACCTTAAGGTTCGTAGCCCGATTCGTAACCACTACGCTACCAGAGCTCCTTGTCATAGATATTTAGTGCTGTGACTATTGTTTTCTCACAGCTCTGAAGACTGAGTCCAAATCAGGTTCTCAGTCTCCTGGATTCCTTCCTTGTCAATAGCCCTGGACATTCCTTGTTTACTTGTTGATTCTCATGTGACATATGCCTTCCTATGCTCAAGAGAGGGTGTGTGTCTGTGTCTAATCTGCTCTTTCTATAAGTCAGAAGTGATTAGATTTAGAACCCACCCTGCTTAAATATGATCTGGTTAACGTAACAAAGAAACTCTATTTCCAAATAGGTATTTGGAGGCAGAAACCATTCGGTCCATTAACAGTGCTTTTCCTATTTCCATAGTCATGTGCAGAACCCCCAGGTGCAGGGGACAAAAGGCACCCAGCATTGTTGGATTGTTAGGGTCTCCAATGCCTTTGCACATGTGTTCATGCAGAATGGGATCTAGTCCTGTTAACCCCATTCTAAAGATGAGAACCCGGGGCTCCGGGAGGGGAATCTACTCACCCAGAACCACATATGGAATGACAGGAATCAAACTCAGTCCCTGAAACCTGAGCCCCTGGAGTCCCTCCCGTTGTATCCATGGAATCTTCTATCCAGACTAGGAGACTTTTGGGTATCGGGAAGGAAAACTACAGAGAGCTCCAGTCTCCACTTGAGGACTTGGCGGCCCGACCCCCATGTGTGACAACAGCGTGAACACAGAGACAGAGCAACAGCTGGTCCCTACCTCAATCCAGATGTAGCGGAGACAGTTTTTCCCCAAAATACCCTTTTTGTGAAGTCAGGAACCCTGCTGGTCTAAACAAAGCGTGCTGCTGGCTGTTGGAAAAGAGCTGTTCACGTCTCTGCCAACAGCACACCTGCCTCCAGAGCTCGCCCTGCCCATAACCATTTATGCCATGACCACTGTTAGTGGACAGAGCTCTGGGAAGTCCCCGCTACAATGCTAATCCATTCATCCTCTTAGAACCAGTTACCCAATTACCAGTGACTCCGTTGCTTTTAAAGAGAGCAGCAGCAGCCTGGGAGAGTGGGACAGACTGATGAACCTTGATGGGGTCTTGGGAGGAGATTCTACGGCTTGCCTTCTCTGCTCAGCCTCATGCCTTGCCAACCCAACAATGTCTCCTTTTCCAGAGGGAGAATTTTCTAGCACTTCACCCATGTTCATGCAATCCCACCTAAGATGTCATTCCAAAGAAGAATGTTGCTGAAAATAAAACAGCAGAGACAGAGATGGAGAGTGAGAACGAAAGTTCTAGAATCTCCAATCTGAGCTAGCCCAACCTTCTCAGACCGGAAAGCTGAGGATGGGACTCATCCAATGCCAAATACAACTTTAAATACAGTGAGGTGGTATTCAGATCTCTCACCTCCCAATCCAAGCCTCTTTCTAAATCTTACTGCCTCGTGGAGGGGAGGGGAGGGGGCTTTGGGTACGGTCTCCCAATGGCAGCCCCCTTCCGGCACACAATCGGGTGAGATAGAGGAGAGAAATGCTTGGGAGAATCTCAAGGGATAAAAGAAGCCACCACCACCCCACCCCTGGTCTCCAGGGACACCCAGCCTTCTTTCTGAAAACAAAGAGGAACCCACTAGGGTGACAATGGTCCCATGGGTCCTGCTCCCTCATCTACAAAGGACTATTCAGTGCCCTGGCCCGTTTAGGTTCCCTCCAAAGTTCAAAGTCTTTTCATAATTCAGATGGAGGCAGCAAGATGCCAGACATGCCAGGAATGAGCATTTCCATGGGGCAAGATTCGAACCCAGACCACCCAACTGCAGAGCCTGACTTTACCTCCACCCTACACAGCTAAGAGAAAGGTCCAGGTACTCAGAGCCCCTGGATAGAGCCAAAGGAAAAAACCAGGAGCTGTGGTGGGCTCCAGGGTGCTTCAAAACACCCAGGTCCTGGATGATTTTCCACCCAGAGGTCTCAGGCAAGAAGCTAGAGCAGCTGCTGCATCCAGAAAACATGGAAAAGTCCAAGAACCAGTGAGATCCGAATGGGGCGTAGATCCAGTGTCGCCCCAGCAACTCCAGACAACAGCCTTATAAACAGGACAGGCCCAGAGGAGGCAGGCAGGGAGGGGGCCCTGTTAGCCTGCCGAGAGGAGGGTACCCAACAGAACCTGACAGGTTTGAGGAGCCAGAAATCAGCATGATGCAGGCTGGGAGTGAGGAAAGTGGAGCACAGATGGGCTCAGAGCCATCAGGCTTAGGGCAGTTCCATGGGAGGGGATCTGGTCAGCATCCAGTCCACAGTCATAGATACCCAGAGCTTGGAGGGGCCTGAAAAGTCTCTGGGTCCAGTCCAGTCACTAATGCCAGGAGTCCTGTGAAGGAGTTGTAGAGTATCTGTTTGCATGCCTCCAGTGACAGAGAGCTCATTACCTATTTCTGGTACAGATTAATCTACTTTCTGTGGAGCTCATTCATTCCATTCATCCACTAGAACAAGGCTGATAAATACTCAGGTCATATTTACCAATGTTTTGCTTGTTTGTATCTTCATGGTTGTTGTTATGGTGGTAGTGGTTTTGTGCCATGGAGTCGGTTCGGACCCATAGCGACCCTGTACAGAGTTTCCGAGGTTGTAATCTTTACAGGAGCAGAAAGCTTCATCTTTCTCCCGCGGGACAGCCTGTAGTTTCGAACTGCTGACCTTAAGGTTCGCAGCCCAATTTGTAACCACTACACTACCAGAGTTCCTTATAGGTGCTATCAAGTCAATCCTAACTCATAGCTACTCCGCGTGACAAAACAAAACTGCCCCAGAGGGTTCTCATGGCTGTAATCTATTCTCATCTACTCACCCATTCAGCCATCCTGTCACCCACCCACCCACCTACATCCATCTACTCAGTCATCGACCCACATTTCCACCTACCCACATACCTATGTATCGATCCATCAATTTACCCACCAATCCACCCATGTCTACCCTGCCATCCACCCACTTACTCATCCACACCCATTTACCTAGTCACCCAACCACCTGCCCACTCACCTACGTATCTATATATCTACTAACTCACCCACCCCTTCATTCATTCAACCAATAGTCCCCCTCACTCACTCCTTCATTCATAAGCCTTGGTAGTGCAGTGGATTATGAGTTGGGCTGCTAAGCGAAAGGTCAGCAGTTTGAATCGACCAGTTGCTCTATAGGAGAAAGATAAGACTTTCTGCTCCCATAAAGGTTTATAACCTCAGAAAACTTATACAGGGTCCATGTGAGTCAGAGCTGACTCAATGGTACACAACTATCACCAACAATCACCCCTTCATTCATTCAACCAACAGTCCCACCAACCCGTCCATTTATCCAACCAATAGTCACAAAGCATCACTCTGTGCCATGGGCCAGGATAGATGCATAGGTGAACAAGATGGACCAGACTCTTCCCTCATGAAATTCACAGTCTGGGGATAGGAAGACTAGAATCTGCCAAATCATCAACTATATAAATGCATCTTGCCTCTCTGAAGCCAGAGAGAGCCCCCAAAAGCCTTGACCCCCATTAGATTGAAACCAATGGCCCCTACTAGATTGGGAAGAAAATACCCTCTGTATTGTTGCTGCTGAAGACGTGAAGTGCCGCAGCCCTTTAGAAAAGCAATCATGCTGCATCTCTGAAAACGTAGAAAGTAAATGCTGCCTTGCAGCCCAGCAATCCTCCTCCTGGGATTGTTTCCCCCAGAAACCAGCGCACAGCCCTTATGGCAGTATGCTCAAGCATGCTTACGGCTGCATTGTTTGTATTGGCAACAAATAAAACAGTCAAAAACAAACCTACGCTTCAGTCAGGGACTAGTGAACACATGAGGGCTCATCTCAGTGTGGAATATTACGAAACTCTTGAATAGAGTCAATGGAGGTATTCCCTCCTGCTAGAGTGATCTCTAGATGGTTTGAGTAGGGAAAGCAAAATGTAGAAAAGTGCGTGCAAGAGGCACTGTGATAGTAGAGGGAACATTGGCCAACAAATTTTGGAGACATGTTTGGGAGTACTTGGATCTGATAAATCCATGGATGGTACAAAAGGTTAGCATGCTGAGCTGCTGAGGTTGCAAGTTCGAGTCCACTCAGAGACACCTTGGAAGAAAGGCCTGGCAACCTACTTGTAAAAAAATCAGTCACACAGTGGGTTGCTATGGGTTAGAATCAAATCAATAGTAGCAGGGGTTTGGGGTATGTGATGATATGCTGATGGGACTGTTATGGTAATTACGGGAGAATGAAGACGAGTTTGTTACCTTAGGTGTGCTGGTTTGTGAGGGTGGTCTGAGGTGGGAGAAGGAGGGTTAAAAAAAAAAAACCTGCCATATAGTGTTGTCAGGCTGTGAATCTTTACTGGAGCAGACATCCACATCTTTCTCCCTCGGGGTGACCGCTGATTCTTCAGCACCCACAGTGCCACCTCTTTGGAGAGGGGTTAGGAAACCAAAAAGAAAAATGAAAGGAACACAGAAGGACCCGGATATTGACACACATAGAGGAGAAGCCATGGCAGTGCAGTGGTTCAATGCTGGTCTGAAGTTCAAGCTCACCCAGACCCTCCGAGGGAGATCCATGTGGTGATCTGCTTCCATGAAGCCCGCAGCCCTGAAAACCCTAAGGGACAATTCTACTCAGTCCTCTAGGGTCACTGTGAGTCATAACCGACTCAGTGGCAAACGGGTATGCAAAATTATATACCTGGATAGCATATAAAGTAATTGATTTTAAAACTTAAAGAAAATATGAATCTGACCATGTCCCTCCCTAGACTCCCCAGCCTCACTGCCTGACCCACTTCCCCTCTCCCCTCCCCTCCCCCCCCCACCGTCACCCCACACTTGCTATTATTCCTAGCAAAACCTAGATTCTGCCCACCTGAGAAGTAGTTCTCAAGCCTCAAGGTCAGGCATGAGCTGACAGTTTGCCCAGCATACAAGTCACTCACCAAGTCCCAGGCTCATTCACCACCATTCATGTCTGGCTCCCCCTGGATTCTCAGCACCATTCGATTCATTTCCAGATGTGGAAACTGAGACTCTGAGTGGCAGACTTCAGCTCCCAACATCACAGAGTCAGGGGGAGACAGGGTGGCCCAATGGCAGAGTTCTCACCTTCCGTTCAGGAAACCTGTTTCAATTCTTGGCCAATACACCTTAAGTGCAGCCACCTTACGTGCAGTCTGTCAATTGAGGCTTGCATGATGCTGTGATACTAACTAGGTTTCACTGACGCTGCCGGACTAATACAGACTAGGAAGAAAGGCATGGTGATCTGCAGCTGAGCATGGAGATAGTACAGGATTGGGCTATAATGCATTCCATTGTGCCCAGCGTCACCGTAAGTTAGGACCAATTCAACAGTAGCTCACTACAACAAAAATGAGGTAGGATTCAAATCCATGTCTCTGATATCTAAAGTCAGATTCTTCCTCCCACTTCAGGCTGCCCCTTGGAGAAGGGGAGGACAAGACATAAGTTTGGTTCAAACAAAGCCATTTGAGTTTCTTCAAGCTGATTCCTACTCATAGCGACCCCATGTGACAGAATGGAGAAGGTTTTCTTGGTTGTAATCTTTACAGTAGCCGATAACCAGGTCTTTCTTCTGCAGACCTGCTGGGTGAGTTTGAACTGCCAATATTAGGGTTAGCAGCCAAATGCTTAACTTTTCCCTCTCAGGTGCCTTGCTCAGACACACTCTGGAGTAAAGACTTGGTCTCCGAAGCACTGGCAAACGCAGGGCCCCTCCAGCTTTGCAGCCAAGGAGATGGCCTCAGCCCAGCTTTGTGGTCACAGAACACCACAGTTCACCTAATATTTACCCTCCTCATTAAACACCCTCTTCCTCCCTGCCCTCCTAGCCTCCCCAGTTCCCCTGCTGAAAAAGTACAAACATGGCAGCCTCCGGGCAGGTACATAAATCACCACATTTGGCAAAGATCTACTGTGGTTTAGGCTCCTGCTGTTGGGCTCTGCCTGGTTGTATTTACACCCAAAGTTTCTCTGGGATTCAGGGACAGAGGTCACCCCAACAAATCCTTCTCATTCTGAGCCTTCGGAAAAACGGGGATCCAGAAGTCACAAGGGCAGCAGAGTCCACACAGATATCCAAGACCACACAGCCACTTAATCAAAGGAGCCAGTATTTATGAATAATGCAGGAGTAGGCCATCTCACCACCAAAAATCTCTATTATCATCATCTTCACCACCATCATCATCATCACATCATCACCATCTCCATGACCATCTCTATCATCATCACTATCACATCACCATCTCCATTATCATCACCATCATGATCTTCACCATCATCATCATCTGCATCATCATTTTACCATCAACATCATCATCATCATCACTATCACATCACCATCTCCATTATCACCATCATCACTATCGTGATCTTCACCATCATCATCATCTGCATCATCATTTTACCATCACCTTCATCATCACCACCATCACCAACTCCATCATCATCATCACCATCACCATCATCAGCTTCATCATCATTTTACCATCAACATCATCATCATCAGTATCACATCACCATCATTATCTTCACCATCATTTTCTACATTACCATCATCATCTATCTTTTTTCCTTCCTTCCACATCACTCTTCCTTTTCCCTTCCAGGTCTTCCCTTTTTTCCTACAAACTTTTAGGAGAATTCTTATGCTATTCTTCCTCTGCCATCAGAAACCCCGGAAAAGCTACAGGCTCCCCTCACTGACTCAGCAGCTCAGTGTTGGGCTGCTCCTCACCCCAAAGTCATGCATATCCCTCAACTTCAATGGCCCTGACCACCATCTTTTCTCTTTCATTACTCTATCTATATAACTATCTATCTATCTATCTCAATCTGACTTCATAGCCATTCAGCACAATTTGTCATTGTGAACTTGTGAGTAGATTGATTTGATTCATGTCTCCCACTGGGTTTTGAGCTCCACAGTGATGGGACCATGTCTGTCTCGTCTCCTATCAGCACGGAATAAATAGCAGTGACTAAAGGAATGCTAGCCTTGAGAGGTTAGGACCCTTGTAAACCTCACCTCAGTACATGACACACAGGAGCTCTCCTCAAAGTCTACAGGAAGAGGAGAAGAAATTAAGGGAAGAAGAAAGGGAGGTGGAAGAAAGGGAAAAGAGAGAGAGAAATAGATGATAGAAGAAACAGAGGGAGGAAGGGAAGGAGGGAAGGAAATGAGAGAGGACGTCAACTCACACATTTTGGAACTGGTTACACAGCAAGACAGCTACCAAGTCACCAAGGGTCACAAATTCCCATTTGCCCACCCACTCCTGGATCTTTGGCAGCAGCAGAGACCCTGATCTTGTGCACCTGACAGGTACACCTTGAGCTTGGGAAGGAAAACCCCTCTCTGGTCTGCTCCTTAGCTGAGCCTCTCAGAAACAGGAGTAATACAAGCCAAAGGCCTTGGTTCTCCCTCCCGCAGACCAAGCAGTTCTCGGGGAGACATTGTCGGGAACTCTCATCACAGGGAACCAAATCCTGACCAATTTATCTGCCCAGACAGCACTGGCAGAGCTGGGTCCTGGAGCTTAGGACAGGACTGTGTAGTCAGAATATAGGCCTGACTCTGTCCTCATGTAAATTATGGGTGGTGACATCTCCCCAGAGTCTCGGATCAGGATGCCACTGTAGGCTGTTGTTGCAGGAGGACTTGAACACACAGACTCCTCGCTATCAGCTGAAGGAGGACTCACATCACGGTGACACCAGGATGGTCCTACTTCCTGGTGTCCCGGCAGCCTGAAAAATGCAACTGCCAGGGCTGAGGACGCAGTGTTCACATCTGATAGACAGCTCTGGCCCAGAGTGCACGGGAGTCTAGATGAAACGGAAAGAGCTGCAGGTTGGTGGGGAGATACAGATGGACCTCTCAGGAAGTGGAAACTCCCAGGGTCCCTAAGGCCACCTGCCTGCTGAGGGGGCTGTAGCATTGGGCTGGATGATGACCTTGAGGAGACATCATAGGGCAACTGGTGTGTGGTTGAAGAGGTCAGCATTTATGCATCTACCTGCTCTTCACATCTTTAGATCCCTCATTGTATTCACTCATCCTCTCTGGAACAGGGCTTAGAGCCAAATGTTGAGTCAAGCACATTCAGCTCCTCACTTGCAGGCCTCATCTGCAAGCCTCATCTTGCTTAGTAGTAAAATGGGACAATAACTGTCCCTACCTTAAGGATGAAAAATTGGCGTTGTTAAGGATTTCATTTTCCCTGAATCCACAATCAATTCCCATGAAAGCAGTGTTGCACTGGGCAAATCTTCTGCAAAAGACCTCTTAAAAGTGTTAAAAAGCCAAGATGTCATTTTGAGGACTAAGGTGGGTCTGACATCATTCATGGTATTTTCCATCATCCCAGACTGCAAAGCCGTTTGAACTGCAAGGTCAGTGGTTCAAGCTCACCCGCTGCTCCTCGGAAACCCTATGGGTTAGAACGGACTCAATGGCAATTAACAACAACGTATGCACTCAAAGAATTCGTTAATGGTGGTGGTGGTGGTGGTGTGCCGTGGAGTTGGTTCGGACTCATAGAGACCCTGCATAAGGTTTCTGAGGCTATAAATCTTTATGGGGACAGAAAGCCTCATCTTTCTCCCAAGGAACGGCTGGTAGTTTCAAACTGCTGACCTTAAGGTTAACAACCTGACTCATAACCTCTATGCTACCACAGATCCTTGGACAATGAGTAAGGAAGACCAAAAAAGAATTGATGCCTTTGAAATATGGTGTTGGTGAAGAATATCAGTATGCCATGGTCTGCGGGAGAAAGATGAGGCTTTCTACTCCCATGAAGATTTACAGCCTCGAAAACCCTGTACAGGGCGGCTATGAGTCAGAACCGACTCCACGGCACATAACCACCACCATCATGGACTCTAGAAGAATGAGCAAATCTGTCTTAGAAGAAATACAACCAGAAGTGAAGTTGGCGAGACTTTGTCTTATGTACTTTGGACCAGTCCTGATGTCAGTGAAAACAAGGAAGCTCTTCCAAGAGCTGGATTGACCCCGTGGTGGCAATAATGGGCTCGGACATTGTGAGGACAGGGCAGGACCAGGCAGTGTTTCATTCTGTCCTGTACAGGATCACTGAGTCAGAACCAACTCGATGACACCTAACAACAGAACTTCATGGAGGTGGAACATTTAATGAGACAGTGAAGATGCTGTTTAGCATCGGGCGCAGTATGAAGCCACAAGTATCAACAATTACTCTTATCATTAGTTCTGTAGCCTTGGAAAAAACGCCACCATCCTGAGAGTACAGGCTGCAGACAGTGACTTGCTGCCCTCCCTGGGCTGACTCATTTGCTCATCTACTATGAAGAGGCAGTATGACCGGAGAAGTGATTACTGGATACCAGGCACTAGAAATGGACCAGGGAGAGAGACAGGCAAATAAGCAGGTGGTGTGCTGGAGTCAGCAAGAGGGGATGGGGTGGGGCTGTTCCGGGAGGACCGTCTGGAAGAGGAGACTCTAGATTGGGTCTTGCAGAATGAGTAGGAGTTTTCTGGAGAGATGCAGGGAAGGGAATTCCAAACAGTGGGAATTGTTATCTGTTAAGTGCCGTGGAGTCAGTTCTGACCCTGGATAGGGTTTCTGAGGAATAGCTGGTGGGTTTGAACTACGAATCTTGTGGTTAACAGCCCAGTGCTTGTTCTACATGGTTACAGTAAGACTCCAGGGTAGTGGGAATTTGTTGTTGTTATGTACCCTCGAGTCAGTTCCTCTCCAGGGTTATCAAGGAGCAGCAGGTGAGTTTGAACCATCAACCTTGTGGCTAGCAGTCCAATGCTTATGCTATAGTGCCACACCAGAACTTCAGTCTTGGAACACTAAAAGATCTAATAGACTCCCCAAACCCACTGCTGTTGAGTCCATTATGATTCCTAGGACAGAATAGAGCTGCTCCCATAGACTGTAAATCTTTACCAGTGCAGACAGCCTGGTAGCTTTGAACCAGTAGCTGGTGGCTTTGAACCGCTGACCTTATGGTTAGCTTGGCTGATGCTTAACCCACTGCACCGCCAGGGATCTTTCCTATAGACTCCAGGAATCTTAAGTTGTTCTGGATGCAGAGGGGAGAGCAGAAGCCTGGTCAGGGAGTCTGGACCACTGGGTACCTCTGCCCTGGCCACCCCGTCAGTGACTCTACGAGTCAGCATTTCCAGACCCCTCCTCAATACCAGGTTCTTCATGACTGCTGCCCCCTCAGCCCCACAACCATTCTAAGAGATGCCTCTCAAGTCACCCTTTGGACAAATAAGAACATGAGGCCCAGAGAGTTCAATATCTACCCCAAGTCACACAGCTAGGAAGGACTAGAGCCGAGATTCAAACCCAGACTTGTGTATCTCCTCAGGGAAGTCCTCTCTGGATTGCAGACCAATTGTGGAGGAGGACATCCTGGACCACGGGCAGAGTTCAAGGCATCACCATGACCATGTGCAAGGATGCAGATGTACACTAGAGGGACATGTATGTATGGTCAGTCACCTCAGATGCATGGGAAAGTTAGACAATGAGTAAGGAATACTGCAGAAGAATCAATGCATTTCATTTGAGTTATGGTGTTGGAGAAGAATACTGAAAGTACCGTGGACTGTCAGAAGAACCAACAGATCTGTCTTGGAAGAAGTACAACCAGAATGTACCTTAGAAATAAGAATGGTAAGACTTTGTCTCTCATACTTTGGATGGTGTCAGGAGGGACCAGTCCCTGGGAAGGGACATCATGCTTGGTAAAGTGGGGGGTCAGAGAATAAGAGGAAAACCCCCAACAAGGTGGATTGACACCGTGGCAGCAACAAAGGATTCAAACATAACAAGTATAACGATGATGCAAGACCAGCCAGTGTTTCCTTCTGCCCTGCTAGAAGCTGGAACTGACTCAAAGGCAACATGTGTGTGTGCATGCAGGAGCATGGAGAACATATGTGTGAGCGTCCCTGAAGCGTGGACACACATGGATGAGGGGACGTGTGCGCTGGGTATATGTGCATGTGTAGTACATGTGTGGACAGGCATGTCTGTAGTGAATGGTTGCTTGTGTGTGTACAAACATGCACATGCTCTATGGTAAGTGTGACAAACACGTGAGTATGACTGGTGGATTCCTGTGTTTGCATGTACAGGTTTGTGTGTCATATGTATGTATGTGTGGACATGACTGTGACCTATGTCCCTGTGGCACTGAGCTGTGACTGGGTACAAGCATGAGTACACATGTGTGTGATTGCGTGTCTGCCTTTGCACATATGCATACATGTGTATACATGGATGGATATGCCCACAAGGGGCATACACACATGAGCAAGCATGACCATATGCGGTAGCTGGGTACAAACCCCTGTGTATGTGACCCAAGAGGGGTTAGGTTCCCTGTGTGTGCTTCTTCCAACATCCAGGCCCCAGAGAGAGGCCAAACAGAGGACTCCGGGTTTCTCTCAATGTCTCGCAAGCCAATGGCCCGACTCCATTAATACTAGGAGGCCCGGGTTGTTTGCAGGTAGTGATTTTCATATAAAAGGAAGACAGCCTCATAAATCAGACCGAAGCGGCATTTATCCTATCCTCAGGATTAAACACACGTGGTAGCTTGTTTCCACATAAATCACAAGCCTCTGGCTTGGGCCAAGCTGGAGGAGGCCACATTGTGGAAGTGTGGCCTGAGGTGGTCACTTCCATCATGGCCACGTCAGGTCAGAGCCTGTCCACAGATTCCCAAGAAGCAGGCACTGTGCTCCATGGCTTGGCTAAGAGCAATCGGACTGGAAGACAAGTGCAAGGTGGGCCCATTGCCTCTAGCACCCATGGCTACGCTGATTTCAGATAGAGGAGGTGAGACAGTCACAAGACTGAGGAAGAGTCTGTTGTTCCTGCTCCAACTCTGCCACTTTCTGCTGTGTATCTTTGGGCAGGTCACTCAACCTCTCTGATCCTTAATCTCATTGCTCTGTAAAATAGGGGTGCTGATGGCAGTGTAATACAAGGGCCTAGTCAGAGCACAAGTCCTGTTCTTGCTGTTGTGACTGTTACTATTGTTGTTACTGCTAACACTAGTTTTCTGGAGTCCTGGTGTGGTGCTGAAGCATAAGTACTAGACCACAACACACCAGCTGCTCCTCAGAAACCCTGAGTCACAACAGACGCAATGGCATTTTACAACGACAACACTAGTTGAGATCCAGGTAGGGGTCAGACTTGGACAGGTCTTCACCATTGTTGTTGTTAAGTGCTGTCGAGTCGGTTCAGACCCATAGCGACCCTGTATAGGGTTTCCGAGGCTGTAAATCTTTACGGGAGCAGAAAACCTCATCTTTCTCCCACGGAGCGGCTGGTAGTTTCGAACTGCTGACCTCAAGGTTCGCAGCCCGATTTACCAGAGCTCCTTGTTTGATCACATACAGCAGGCTAATTTTTAAGTTGATAACTTTGTATGGCCCACAAATGATGTTATAAATTTGGGCAGAAAAAAACGGTTCCCCACCCCTGCTCTAAAGCAAGTGCCAGCTTTTCCCACCTTTATCCATTAGTCCCCTCTTCTCTTCCCATCTTAGCTATGGCTTACTGGCTTCTGGGGCCTCACCTGGCCAAGGGACTCAGGCTAGGAACAAATGTGATCATTTGGAGGTATCAGTCATGCCGGTCTGCTGACTTTCAGACCTCAACCTGTACCCAAATGTTGTTGTTGTTAAGTGCTGTTGAATCAGTTCTGACTCATAGCAACCCTATATAGGGGTTCCGAGGCTTGAAGTCTTCAAGGGAGCAGAAAGCCTCATATTTCTCCCATGGAGCAACTGACATGACTGCACCACGGACCTTGTGGTTCGCAGTCCAGTGTTTATCACATGAAACCACCAGGTTCCGTTGTATCCTGATATTGGAACCAAAAAAGGCCAGGCAGAGTGGGGGTGGTCCAGGAAGATGAAACAACGTGAGTAAAAGCCCCTGCTAGCTACTGTAATTTGGCATAGGGCCATCAGGAGAAATGAGAACGGGCTCTTGTAACTTACAAGCATGCCCATGACATCCTTGGGTGCTGAGAAAGTCTCACTGTGGTGGGAAAGAATTGGTTTCCTCTGGGAACCAGAGTCACATCCCTGTAAATCACACCCAGTGGATGAACTCAAATAGTCAAGAATTCCTTCCTCATTCTCCCAGATTGCCACCAAGCTGCCTCCCAGGCCCCATCCTCAAAATAGTGCTCAGATTCCTGGGTTGGGACTGGTGAGGTCCCACCAGCTCTGGAATGCAAGCTGTGGACTTGGGACCTCTCCTCCGCTCTGGGCTGAGAGTCTGGTCCCTCTCATCTCCTGGCTCACACAGAAGGGCTGGATGCCTCGGACAGTCATTTCCTGTTCTCAGCGCAGTGGGTCTGCTCCTCTCTTGCTCAACAACTTGCTATGGCTGCCACTACCTCCCAGCTACAGTCCCGTTCCTCACCCCTACATTTGAAACTTGTCCATCTCACTTCCCCAAGCCCCCACCCTCCCACCACACACACACAAACACACACACACACACCCTAATTTCCACACCAGGTAACCCAGTGTTTCCCAAATGCCTTCAAATCATCTATATCTCCAGGCCACCTGCACACGATGTTCCTTCTACTTAGAATCCCCTTTGCTTCTCCCTTCTCTCTGGACATGCCTCCTAATTCTTTGAAATCTAATTAAAATGGCCCCTTCTCAGTGTCATTCATATTGGGTTAGCCCTCCCTGCACTATATGTGCTCAGTATCTAATTTATACACCTGTGGACACACACCTAAGCTATCACCCATGGAGACCCAGGATGCGACAACTAAAAGGATCCTTGTTGTTTTTGTTAAGTGCCATCGAGTCGGTTCCAACTCATAGGGACCCTGCAGAGGGTTTCTGAGGAGCCGCTGGTGCGTTTGAAATGTTCACTGCCTTTAATTGGCCAGATTTGAGTCACATGTTTTCTCCAAACCAATCACAGTAGTCAGGGCAGCATGCTGATAGCATTGGCCAATGCTGGGTCCTAGTCTAGCCTCTGGGACCAGGGGCTGGGAGAACCCCTCCTGAACCACAGGGACAAAGGACAATGATGGTTACTCCTAAGATGAGGTTACAGTACAAAACCTAAGAAAAGACATCTGAAGAAGCATCATCCCCTAAAACCGATACCCATGCTGCTGAAACCTCAGCCCATCTGCCTCTCTTTTAGCCCTCAGATATTCTCTGAAACCCTAGCATTCTGCACCACCACTCCCTGTCACCGCTGTCATCACCGTCTGTCATACTATGGGGGCTGACATACCACAGTGATGCTGGAAGCCATGCTATTGGTATTTCAAATGCCAGCAGGGTCATCTATGGTAGACAGGTCACAGTGTAGCTTCCAGACTAAGACAGACTAGGAAGAAAGGTCTGGCAATCAAATTCTGTAAATTAGTTAGTGAAACCCTCTGGAACACAACAGAAAGTGTCCAATATACTGCTGAAAGATGAGCCTCCTAAGTTGAAAGGCACTCAAAATATGAGAAGATGTCAAAAATGTCATGGGAAAAATTCCATTATCTTTTCATTCCATTTTTCCATGAACTTTTTGAAGCCCCCTCATGCACAGAGGTAGCAGCAATAGACTCAAGATGACCATTGCGTGGGAAGATGACGCAGGATCAAATATACAACCTTTTGTTCTGTTTGTACACGAGGTCACCAGGAGTCAGAGCTGACTGACTTGACAACAGGACTCTGCAGTACTGGGTTTGAAAACGCTCTTCTAGTCCCATTTTATAAAACGAGAAACGAACGCCCAGAGAGGGAGAATAGCTCTGCCAAAGACACACAGCACAGCACATCCTCACAATCCCAATCCCCTGGCAGCGCCTGTGCCTCATTGAGGATGCCCCTCCCCAGTGGGCCTGTAGCATCTCCATTACCAGGTTTGGCTGAAAGGATTTGTCATTTGTCGGCTTGCTTGTCTAACTAAATTAATGTTTTACATTTCTCCTCCAGTTTGCAAACTTTTTAAAAATTAATCCCATCATTTCAACAAGTGTAACAACTAAATTATCATCTTTACATGATTAAGGAGCCTGCGCGTCTTCTCTTGGCAAACACTGCATGCACATAATTTTACTAAATGTAATAAACCAACCATAGAACTATTAATTTTTCCATGGTATTCATAACAATTAGAAACGCATGAACCTTAAAATGATAAAAACTGAATGGAATACTGAAATCACAGGAAATCCCCAATCCGCCCTCTGCAAGCTGAAGGCAGTGTGGGGAGATGCAGATTGGGATCCAGAGACAGAAATTCCATGTCATTTGCCTCTTAACTCTATTGCAGTACACCTTTGAATAAGGCAGATCAGGATAGGCAGTGATTAATTGAATGAAGTTTTCCATCCAAATCTAGATGTCTATGAAAAGGCAAGTATTGAGAAAAAAGTCCCTTACTTTTCAAAGCTTTAATAGCCTGTAAATGTGGAGCTGCGGGTTAATGTGCTGGACCACAAGGTTGGCGTTTCAAACTGCCAGACACTCCTTGGAAATCCTATACAGGATCACCTGACTCAACAGCACTTGACAACAAGCATATCTAGTCTTGACATAGCAAATAAAGGGCAAAAGTTTCACCACTCCACTTCCCACACTCAGGGCAGACATTATTAATTGGTCACAGCACTCACTCCTGCTGAGTCCAGACAGCATGGTGATCTTCTCAACACAGTCCTCCTTGGCAGGCATTACCAATCAATCATGAGCTACTCTTATTTACCTTCTCAAATTTAGTCCATTCCTGCTAGTTTAGACCATCTCCTGCTAGGGGAGCAAGAGAAACTAGAGAAGTGATTTTCTCAAGATCAAAAAGGAATTCAGAAGCAAAGACTAAGGAACAAGCTGTGATGATGTGGTTTTATTACAACAAGCCAGAAGGACATGAGTTCTCATCAACAAAAAAAGGAGCCTCTCTCAAATTCCTGAATTAAAGGTATTTCCAGCAGACCCCGACCAGGTCAAATGCCCTGCCATGCCCTCTCCTCTTCCTCCTCCTACCATCTTAGCAAACTCATACTAGCTCTTTTCTTTCTGCATTCTAGAATAGTACAAGGGTACAGCATCCCTAAACAACAATTTGGCGGTTTACATTTAAAAAAAAAAAAAAAAAAAAAAGCCTGAAGCATCAGATACCCCCTGGCTCAGAAATTCTAGAATTTATTCCAAAAAGATAAACAAACAAATGCTCAAAACGGATGTTCTTTTGGGGACATTTGTCTGTTTATTCTTTTAAAAAATGATTAAGATGGAAAACAACCATTTTGAATTTTTAGTTTAGGACATTTAATAATGAGACAATTGTAAAAAAAAATTTTTTTTTTAGTGAGAAAGATAATTTGTCAAATAGTATAGGTAGTTTAGGATCCCTGGTGATGCCATGAGTTAAGTGTTGAACTGCTAACCAAAAGTTCAGTGGTTCAAGCCCACCAGCTGCTCCCATGAGAGAAAGATGAGGCTGTCTGGCTCCCAAAAAGATTTACAGTCTTGGAAACCCAAGGGAGCAATCTATTCTGTCCTATAGGGTCACTGTGAGTCAGAATCAACTTGACAGTAGAGGGATTTGGTGACTGTTTTGTTTTGGTTTACTATATATAATTTTGTATCATTTCTATAAAAGCAAACATTGTTGTTAAGTGCCATCGAGTCGGTTCCAACCCATAGAGACCCTGAACAGGGTTTCTGAGGCTATAAATCTTTACGGGAGCAGAACGCCTCATCTTTCTCCCGCAGAGCGGCTGGTAGTTTCGAACTGCTGACCTTGCGGTTCGCAGCCCGATTCATAACCACTATGCTACCAGAGCTCCTTATAAAAGCAAACACAGACATGCATCTATATAGATGCCCAGCGTTGTCAGATGCAGCTACCCAGGCTATAGAGTGAGCCACTGCAGTCCCTTAGGCTACAGTATGAATGATGCTTGCTGGCGTTGGACAATGCAGTATCCCTGTTTATAGCTTAAAATGTATAAAAGGTTATTTACCACAGTAGTAATAATAGTTGCTTTGGAGGATGAGTGACTTTTTTTTTTTTTTTCTTTATCCTTGTATTGATTTTCTAATATCGCTACAATAAGCCCAGATCACTGGTGAAAAAATACAAAATAATAGTCCTTTCAAAACAATTTTACCCTTGTAATCCCCTCTCTGCAGATCCTGACTTTCTTGGGTGTGCATGCGTGTAAGTTAAGTATTTTATTATACATAGTCCCCGACTTCACGTATTCGACTTATGATGAACTGTGTTGACGACCATCCATTTTGGTTTTTGGAGGTTTTTGTACATCTTATCATTAGTAATATGTTCTATATACAATGTTGTTGTTGATAAGTGCCATTGAGTTGGTTCTGACTCAGAGTGACCCTTTATAGAAGGGGTGGGAAACCTTTTTTCTGCCAAGGGCCATTTGGATATTCATAACATCATTCATGGGCCAGACAAAATTCTTAGACAAATCTGCTGCACAAGACCTTTTTAAAGTGTTGAAGAGCTTGAGGACTAAGGTGTGCCTGACCCAAGCCATGGTATTTTCAATAATGTCATATGCATGCAAAAGCTGGACAGTGAATAAAGAATTGATGCTTTTGAGTTTTGGTGTTGGAGGAGAATATTGAAAGTGCCATGGGCTGCCAAAAGAGCCAATAGATCCGTTTTGGAAGAAGTGCAGCCAGAGTGCTCCATGGAGGCCAAGATGGCCAAACTTCGTCTCTCATGCTTTGGACATATTGTCAGGATGGACCAGTAGCTGGAGAAGGAGGGTGTTTGGTAGGGTGGAGGGTCAGAGAAAAAGAGGAAGACCCCCCAGCGAGATGGATTGGCCAAGTGGCAGCATCGATGGACTCAAGTAACAGTAGTGAGGTTGGCCCAGGATCGGGCTGTGTTTCATTCTGCTGTGCATAGGGTCACTATGGGTCGGTACCAACTCTATGGTACCTAACAACAACATACAGTGATGGCTGGAACTGCAGTTGCCTTGGCAGGGTCAGACCAAATGATTTTACAGCGGACCTCATAGGGCCCACAGGCCAGACATTCCCCACCCCTGTTTTATAGGGTTTCTGAAGAAGGAACGACTGGTGGATTTGAACTGCTAACCTTGAGGTTTGCACTCCAGTGCTTATCCTATAGTGCCACAAACAATGAAGCAGCATGTAATTTGCTGATCTCATCCTAGCTGTAAGCTTATATGCAGTGTTTTGTTGTTGTTGTTGTTGTTGTTGTTAAGTGCCACTGAGTCGGTTCCGACCCATAGCGAACCTGTACAGGGTTTCCAAGGCTGTAAATCTTTACGGGAGCAGAAAGCCTCATCTTTTTCCCGCGGAGCAGCGGTAGTTTCAAACTGCTGACCTTGTGGTTCGCAGCCCAATTCATAACCACTGCACTACCAGAACTCCTGATATGCAGTGTTCAAAACACCAAAATACAAACACAGATCAGATCTATAAAGACACTGATAAAAAGAGGCAATAATAAAGGAAAGTAAAAACCACTGTGCTGCCGGGGCTCCTTCAAACCTACTGTTGTTGGATTAACGCTGACTCATAGCAACCCTGTATGACAAAGTAGAACTGACCTATAGGGTTTCTGAAGCTGTCAGTCTTTACAAGAACAGAACAGAAAGGCTGGTGGGTTTGAACTGCTGAACTTTTGATTATCAACCCAGCACCTAACTTACTATGCCAACAGGATTCATTGTTCTGAAATCCGACCTCTATATCCAGAAGGTAAGCCAGAAGCCCCTGCTAACCAGAAGGCCACATTCCAGGCACAGTGGCTTGAGAGCCAGAACACCTAAAGCCATGGTTGGCCTCGGCTACTGGCTGATTGTGTCACCTTGAACAGTCCCTTTTATTCTCTGAACCTCATGGGGTCAGAGATAAAACGGGGTGTGTGGTGTAACAAGTAGGTTGAGGACTTAAACCCACCCAGCAGTACCACATAAGAAAGGGCTGGTGATCGGTTTCCATAAAGATGACATCCAAAGAAAATAAAATAGCCAGAAAACCATTCAAGAGAATGTTGACACATTGCTGAAGATGAAACAAACATCACTCAACAATCTGTGTGGCAATTGTCAGATGGGAATCTGACTCGGTGTGTAGACTTTCACCAAAAATACCATAAAATACTTTTTTAAAAAAGATGACAGCCAAGAACCAAGTAAACCTGATGGAGCAGTTCTGTAAGACATGAGGTCACCATGAGTTAAGATCGACTCAGTGACAACTAGCAACAATAGCCACAGGTGTGTGCACCTGTGGGAGGGAGAGCAGCGTTCTCAAGGGGGGTGTGCTGGGAATGGGTATCCATTTAATCAATCCTCTCTGTGGTGCCCAGGTAGTGCCACTTCCCAAAACTGCCTCGCTGCCCGCTCGGCCTCCCGGCTTACAATCCCCGGAGATGTCAGAGATTCCATTTGCTGAGAAATTGAAGGAAAATCAATGGCAACAACACAGTCAAAACAGTGTCGGCAGGCGCGGCGCCCAACTGAGAGTGAACACTACCGGGCACTCTATCCTGCGTCTTATCTAGCTGTTTGTTCTCAAAGGGGAGCTCTAGCCTCACTGCCAACCCAATACGTCTTTCAGTTTGACTCCAAACTCCACATTTTTCCTCTTTAGAAAAATGTCACCGGCATTCCTCTCTTTCATTACTCTTAGTTGCCACCACCGTGGCCATTGGGAAATTGCTAGCAGACGGAGACTGCCTGCGTGTGCCACCATGGGCCAGGGTGGTTAAACTGACCAGTGTGGGGCATGGATTTCACTTGCTTTGATTACGACCCCTTTCCTGCGCTGGAAGCACCCCAGTTCACAAAACTGTACAGCCCCCACCACCACCCCCAGGCCACTAGGCTACACTGCCTTTGACCAGCTGTACATACATCTCACCACATTTATGAGTCTTTACATCCTCTGTATTTTCCTATTTGTTTATATCTTCACCTCCTCTTTCTTTCCCATGCATATCTCCATTCATGTGCTCAACAAGTATTTTGTATTGAGCAGCTACTTTTTGCCAGGTACCTTTCTCTAAGCTAAGGTCCCTGGATGGTATAAACATTGTGCACTCAGCTATAGTTCCTGTTGTGTACCATTGAATCGATTCAGACTCACAGAGACCCTAAATGACATAGTAGAACTTCCCCCATAAGGCTTCCTAGGCTGTGCTGTTTTCAGAAATAGATCACCATGTCTTTCCTCCCGCAAATCAGTTATTGGGCTCAAACAGCCAGATTTTCAGTTAGCAGCTGAGAGTCACACCACTGGGGCTCCTAACTTAAAATTTGGTGGTTCAAACCCACCCAACAGAGCTGTGGAAGAAAGGCCTGACGATCTGCTTCTGTAAGGATTGTTGTTGTTAAGTGCTGTTAAGTCAGTTATAACTAATATGGACTGGACCCTGTATAGGGTTCCCAATTTGAACTGCTTATTTTGAGAATATCCATCCAGTGCTTATCCTACAGTGCCTCTCCCAGGACTCTCGCTCTCTCCCAATACGTATATTGGGAGAGATATAGAGAGATACACACACACAAACACACACTCATAAGGGTGAGTCAAAATTTATTCACACTCTGGCTGTAGAATTTATTGTAAACAACTTTTAGAAAAGATAGAAACATGATTTTTTGACATAATCCCCTTGCTTTTCACTATACTTTGTCCATCTGTCAACAAATTTCCATATTCCCTTATTTAAAAGTGTTTTCGGCTGAGCTGTGAGCCACAAATGCACTGCTGTCTTCACTTCTTCATCAGAGATGAAACTTCATCTTTGAAGGGTTGCTTTAAGGGGACCAAACAAGTGAAAGTCCAATAAAGTAAGATCAGGACTATAGGGAGGATGCTTTAACACCTCAAAATAAAGTTTTTGCAGAATGTCAAGAGTGTGGGCAGAGGTGTGTGGACGTGCAATGTCATGCTAGATCACAAAGTCCTTGGATAGCAGTCCTCTGCATTTAATCTGAAGTTTAGGCTTCAGCTCTTCAGTGAGCATCGCACTGTAGTGGTCACTGTTGATTGCTGAACCTCTTTCCTGATAATATTCAAATACTGGCCCTTGAGAATCGCAGAAAAGTGTAACCATCAATTTTCCAGCTGATGGCTGACTTTTGAACTTTTTCTTGGTTGGCAAGTGAGGATGTTTCCATTCCATAGTCTGCCATTTATTCTCAGTCTTGTAGTGATGAATCTATGTCTTGTCACCAGTAGTGTGTTTTTTTTTTTAAGAAACGTCTACCTTCCTTTAAGAATCGGTCCAAATTTTGTTTGCAGATGTCCAAATGCTTCTGTTTATGCTCTTGTGTGAATTGTTTCGGTACACATCTCACACAAACATTTCTATATCCAGGTGTATCATGGATTATTTCATAGGCAGAGCCATGGCTGATTTGCAAATAATGTGCTACATCATCCACTGTCACTCGTCTATTTAACATAAACACTCAGTGTCATCAACTGTGAACATGGATGGGTACTTTAATACAACCAAAGGGTGGATATTTTTTTACTCAACCTTGTGTGCATTGTGTGTATGTGTGTATTGCAAGGAACTCTGGTTGCATAGCAAGTCGGGCTACTAACCTAAAGGTCAGTAGTTCAAAACTACCAGCCCTTCCACAGGAGAAAAATGAGGCTTTCTGCTCCTGTGAAGATTTGCAGCCTTGGGAACCAACCCTATACAGGGTCACTATGAGTCAGAATTGACTCCATGGCACACCACCACCATATATATCTTGCAGTTCAAGTCAACTTTGCAGTCCAATGCTTATATATATAGCTGTTGTTGTTAAGTAATATTGAGTCCATTCCGGCTCACAGCGACCCTAATTGTTGTTTTTGTTGGGTGTCTTTGAGTTGGTTCTGACTCATAACAACCCTGTATAGGGTTTCTGAAGCTGTAAACATCTGTGGGAGCAGAAAGACTCATCTTTCTCCTGCAGAGCAGCTGATGGGCTCAAACTACCTACCAGCTTTGTGGTTAGCAGTCCTGTGTTTATTCTACAGAGCCACAGCTCTCTCTCTGTAAAGATGACAGCCAAGAAAGCCCTATGGAGCAGTTCTGTTCTGTAACACAAGGGGTCGCCATGAGTTAGAATCAACTCTATAACAATGGTTTTGGTTTGAGTTTGGTCCTAGAAGCTGGGAATCCAGTCGTGAGATAACAAGGCCTCTGTGCTCATGAGATAGGCTGTCAACCAAGAAGCAAATAGACATATACAGGAGATTCCGTTTTCCAAAAACAGCTACAACAATATTCCATACTTAAAAGGTAGAGCCTATGTCCTGCCCGCTTCTTAATACAGCGGGCTTTGAGAACTGCCTGGACCACAAAGTACAGCAGAAGTGTTGCTCTGGCCCTCCAAGGCTGAGTCATAACAATGCCATGCACTTTCACCTTGCTCTCTGAGAAAAATTGTTCTTAGAACCCAGCCTCCATGCTAAAAGGAAGCCCAAGCCATTGATGGAGAGATCCACGTGGAAAGGAAGAGACGCTCCCAACCAGCAGTCAACTTGTCTGCCATGTGAGTACGCCATCTTGAAAATGAATCTCCCAGTCTCCAGTCAAACCGCTCTAGCTGATGCCGCTTGGAGAAAAGATGAACCATCCCTGCTGAGGCCTGCCCAAATTACAGATTCATGAGCCAAGTAAGTGATTGTTGTGGTTTTAAGCCTCTAAATAGTGAGCTATTTTGTTTTACAGTGATAGAGAACTAGAAGAATATTCAAAATAATATGAGGTCATGATGAGTGCTAGGAAGAAAAATCAAGCCAGGTGAGGAGATAAGAGGAGATATGATGGTAGGGAGGGGACAGAGAGAACATTCCCAAGCCAGCCCTGGCTGATGTCAAGGTCAAGATGTGTTCACCAAGTCCCCTGGACATAATGGGGCATTCTAGCTACAATACTACCTCCAGTGAAGGAGAAATTCCTCCCTCCCCTGACAGACCCATGTAGTATAGTGTATTATTTAATCTCTCTTCTAGTCATAGCCAGTAACTCCCACCAAACAATGTGTCTGGGTAAGAGAAGGTGGGAGAAGATGCTGATAAAATATAGGATATAGTTGTGATTGTTAACAGAGTTCGCTGTGATTGTAAAAACTTGAAATTCTAGCACGGGTATAAAATGAGCCATTTCAGAGCAGGAAGGGGGAACCTCACTATCATCAAAGAAGAGCCAAGAGTGGAGTGTGTTCTTTGGACCCTGAGATCCCTTATTGAACCTCTTTGACCCATGGATAGAAAGCTGTGATGCTGGAGGAGTGGCAGAGGAGCAGCAGCAGCAGAACCAAAAACCAGTGCACCAGACAGAGCAGCGGGCTTCTCCCAGCCCACAGAGCAAGAAAAGCTGACTTTAGACAAGAGGCTTCCTTGCAGAGTTAGGTGTCTCTGGGCACTTAATTGGGGAGCTTGGTTTACTGACCCATGGAGCTAGAGTCAAGTGCCTTGAGGCTGGTTGAGGCATATTGTGGAGTGGCGTGCCCTGTGGGCATTTATCAGCAATTCTAAAAGAGCTTTATAACACTGGCTAAGCAGAGAGAGGCCTGCCTGTGGGCACTACTGAGAAAAAGCTGTCCTGACTGGAAAAACTATGTCCTGAACATTTCTGACCCTGAAAGGCAACCTGTTATCTTCCTTAATAAACCCTATAACTGTGAATTTGGTCTGAGTTCTGTGTGGCTGCTGAGGAGTAGAGAGGAATAGAAATAGTTGATGCCATCACTTCTCTCTCTCTCTCTCTCTCTCTCTCTCTCTCTCTCTCTCTCTCTCTCTTTCTCTTTCTTTCTTTCTTTCTTTCTTTCTTTTTCACTCTGCTAGATAATGCTGGATTCCTGGTGTGGCACTATAGGATCAGCATTGGACTGTGAAGCACAGGTCAGCAGTTCAAACCTGCCACCTGTTCCATGGAAAGCCTATACAGAGTTGCTATGAATCAGAGCCAACTCAACAGCACTTGACAACAATAACAAGACAATGCTGGCTGTGAGAATGGGCTTCCTTCCACTGAGGGAGAATATGTCCTTGCATTGCCCACTGGGGCCACATGGGCACAACTTTCCACATGGATACTGCTTCCACAGAGGGATGGTCCCCCTGACCATCCCTCCTTCATTCCTGGTGTTATCCGAACAATAGGCTGGTCCAATGACAGACACTCTGGATGCATTCAGAATGAACTCACAACCAACATGGTAGCAGTTTATGCAGAATTGGACTTCTCAGCCTAAACTATCAAACTCCTGAAATCGGAGGCAAAGGTTGTGTTCTCATAAATCCATTTGTAGATTTTTTTGAGAAAACAGTCCACCAAGAGCATATTGACTTCTACTTTACCAAAAATTAGTTGTTGTCAACACAGCCCCGACTTAGGATGACTCCATGTGTGTCAGAGTAGAATTCTGTTCCACAGAGTTGTTTGCTTGGTTGTTGTTTTATAATATTTTATTGTGTTTTTAGTAAAAGTTTGCATGGCAGTTTAGATTCCCGTTCATCAATTTCTACACAAATTATTCCGTGACAGTGGGTTCATTCTTCACAATGTGTTGTTGTTGTTGTTGTTATGTGCCGTGGAGTCGGTTCCAATTCATAGTGACTCTGCACAGGGTTTCTGAAGCTGTAAATCTTTACGGGAGCAGAATGCCTCATCTTTCTCCCGCGGAACCGCTGGTAGTTTCGAACTGCCGACCTTGAGGTTAGCAGCCCAATTCGTAACCACTAGGCTACCAGAGCTCCTTTCACAGTGTGTAGAGAGCCTCAATATTTCTGTTCTGGTTGGTTGCACCATTTCCAGCCATCCAGTTTCCCTGCCCCCTTGACATTCACATCTTTTGTTGTAAAACAATCATTGACCATCTGGTCTCAAAGTAGGTGATTTTTTTTTAAAAACTGCATAATACTCACACATGATAGCCATTACTTTTTTAGTTTATCTGTTATTTAATTTAGCTACAAGGTGACCTCAGGGACGAGTTTCAGCTCAAGGTCTGAAAAGTATCCCAGAGCGATAGCTCAGTGATTCCTCCAATCTCAACTAGTCCAGTAAATATTTTGCTTTGTTTTTAGGAATTTGAGATTTGATTCCCATTTTTCTCCCACTCTATCAGGATCTGTGTTCCGTGGCCCTAATTAAAACAGTTGGAGGAGTGGCCGCCAGGCATTATCTAGTTCTGCTGGTCTCAGAGTAGATGCAGCCCTGGTTCATGTAAAATAATTGTCAGTTTCTCCTTTGAATCTTTGCTTTCCTTCTTTCTCCTTTGCTCTAGAGTCACGTAGACCAATCGTTGTATATTAGATGGCTGCTTGCAGCCTTTTACGACCCCAGACACCACTCACCAAGCTAGAATGTAGAATGTAATCTTTAGGGGTTCTCAGAGGCAGATTTTTAAGAAATGCTTGTCTTCGGAGGCAATAAAAATCCTTACAAAAGGAGTTTGATAAGTCTTTCTGCAGCAGAGCCATTGATGGGTTCAAACCACTGTCAGATTACCCAATAAGCCAGGTAAGCACAGGCTTGCTTGTGCTTGCTTACTAACCTTTAGTTACACAATTTCACATTTTTTTCGCCAGGTCAAAGATTCTGTTTCTAAGAATGTGTGGCATCTGTTTCTCTCCCAACCCCACAGCACCTACCAACAGAATCAAAGCCTCTTTTCAAAGGTACCTCCCTGATAGGGATGCAGGGCCCAGGCAGCAAGGTAAGCATGGGCTTTCTTGTGCTTTCTTACAAATCAACACTGAACAGTCACACATGTTTTTCACCACATCAAGTCTGTTCACTACAGATTAGTAAGTAAGCACAAGGAAGCCCATGCTTACCTTAATTAACTTATAATCCATTCCTGGTTCAAACCTCCAGCTTTTTAGTTAGCAGCTGAATGCTTAACCACTGGACTGCCTGGGCTCCTTCAAAAGTGCATGGTGCTGTTGTTAGGTGTCGTCCTAATGGTTCCGACTCAACGGGACTTCACAATTGTTAGGGTTCAGCCTGGAAGCGTGTAGACTCCCTGAAAACCATTTGCCGCCCTGCTGCTGCTAAATGCAGATGATAAGGTATGGTCAAGCACTGTTTACATTGCGGTACTCATTAGACCTGATTTAGGAAATGAAACACTGGATTAGAGGTCAGAAAAGAGAAAACTGTGCTCCAAGCTCTGTCTCTCTCTCTCTGAGACCTCTAGAGATTGTGTCCTCACTCATCTGTCTCCCCAGTTGTGCAATGAGGGTCCTGACGTTGTGGGTCCCTGTCTGGGCTCTGTCCCTACCTTTTACCTTAGGGGAAACACCAAAGCCTCCTCCAGAGTCCCTAAGAGGGGCCAGCAGGCAGCAGGATAGCCCCATTCTTCAAAAGCACCTCATCTCCCATCAGGTAAATATTGAAGGTTCAGACAATTGTGGCTTCTCTTTGACTGTTGAATTTTACTAATTCCCGGATGTTTGGTTTGGCTTGGCCCCAGCTAGCAGTGTTTTCCCTTAGCCATCTCTGGTTCCCACTCCCAGCTCCACATTCCACTGGAGAGACATAGTTAAAAAACTTTGAGGAGATCTGTGGACTCAGCACCTAGCAGGGAGGGACAGTATCAAATGGAGCCTGTTTGCAGGGTCTAATCATTCATTCTGGTAGTATAGTGGTTACGAATTGGGCTGTGAACCTCTCAAGGTCAACAGTTCGAAACGACCAGCTGTTCCACGGGAGAAAGAGGAGGCTTTCTGCTACTGTAAAGATTTACAACCTCGGAAACCCTGTACAGGGTCGCTATAAGTCGGAACCGACTCCACGGCACATAACAACAACAATCATTCGTTAGCTACCGCCTCCAGAGCATTTACTCTGTGCCTGATGCTGTTCCAGGCCCTGGGACTGTGGAGAATGGGAGAGACATGCCCAGTGCAGAGAGTAAGACAGACATAGAATAAGTACATGGAGGGAAGGTGGAGACAGTGTATTAGGTGGGGAGCAGGGTGGGGGAGGAGTCGGGGGGTGCCCGGCAAGAAAAATGGTCCAGCAAATATCCCCCCTGAAAAGTTGAGGAGCATTCAGCTGGAAAGAAAAGGGATGCAAGGGCATCCCAGGCAGTTGAACTAGAGTATGCAAAGATAAAGTTGCCTTCCAACGCAGTAAAATGTGAATCTCATTTTACAAGTGAGGAAATCAAGGCTCAGAGAGGTCATGAGGTATGGCCCAGGTCACACAGCTGGTCAATGGCAGAAATACAACTAGATCTCAAACATGCCTAGTTCCAAAGCCTGTTTTTCTAATCTCTGGACTATGTTCAAAGATCCCTGGTAGCACTATGGGTTAAGTGTTGGGCTGCTAACCACAAAGTCGATCATTTGAACCCACCAGCAGCTCCTTAGGAGCAAGATGAGGCAGTCTGCTCTCATAAAGATTTCATCTTGGAAACTCTGTGGCGCGGTTCTACTCCTCTCTGGTGACTGAGTTGGAACCCACTCAGTGGCAGTGGGTTGGGGCTTGGTTCATCCCCTTGCCCCAGGGTTTTCCTGGTTTCCATGGAAGAAAAAGGCAAAAGCAAGGTCGCCACCTGCCAGGTCCTCAAATTCCAGGCCAGAACTGTGGTCACAGTCAGCTACAAGATATGACTTCCCCAGGGGCCACTGGCCCGGGGATCTGTACAGATCTCTAAACCTTAGAAAAGAGCCCAGATAAGGAGGCAAACTCAGCAGGTGAGGGGTTTCTCCCAAGGTCACCCAAGACCAGGGCTAGGGTTAGACCTCAATAGCGGGACTTGGAAGACTGAACCCCTAGGCCCCCTGTCTGTGTCTGGAATGGCAGGGGAGCCCTCCCAGTCAGTCCCTCAACTCAGCCCAGCCCCTTGCCGCCCCTCCCCCCAGGACAATGGTCTCTTTCACCACCAGACAAAGGGAAAAGTTTTAAAAGCAAGAATTATGTTTATTATGTTTCCACCGAGGCAATGGGGGCAGCCGTATTTGGAGGGGAGGGAGGCAAGGAGGAGCCAACATCACCGCCTGAAACGGACCCGTGTGTATTTATTCATGTCTGACACAACACAATTTGATTTTCCACATAAAAGATCAAATGATATTTCAGTTACAGTTAATTACACACCCCAAAAGCACATCAAACAACGGGCCGGCGGCGGCCCAGCCCTTGCTTGGCTGCACCGCGTGCGCCCGGATTTCACGCCGGGGTTTGCGGCGTCTTCGGTGTAGGATCCTCCCATTCATGCCTAGGCAGCCATTGACACCAGGACCCGGGACTAAGGCCCCTCACTGAACTCTGGGAAGAGACCATCCCCACCTGATGCCTGGTCTCCTCGCCAAAATAGTAGCCTTGGTGTTCTCTGATGGAACAGCCCAGCGGCACCCTCTGCAGGTAGAGAAGGGAACAGCTGGGTACACTGTTCCCATTTGTCAGATGCGGAAGCTGAGGCCCAGGAAGACAAAGTGCCTTGCCCAAACTCACACTGCCTGGAAATGATTGTTGTTAGTGCCGTGGTGTCGTTCCGACTCATAGTGAACCTATGTAAGGTTTCCGAGAAGCGGCGGATGGGTTTGAAACACCGACCTTGAGGTTAGCAGTCCAGTGCTTATCCTACAGCGCCTAGAGTTACAGAAATTCTGGAAAGATGAGAATCAGTGAAGGGCAGAATTTTAGAACCAGAACCTCCTGTCACCAAAATCATCGAGCTCAGAATGTTGTTGTTGTTGTTATGTGCCGTGGAGTCGGTTTCGACTCATAGCGACCCTATACAGGGTTTCCGAGGCTGTAAATCTTTACAGGAGCAGAAAGCCTCATCTTTCTCCCGCGGAACAGCTGGTAGTTTCGAACTACTGACCTGGCGGTTCGCAACCCAATTCGTAACCACTACGCTACCGAGCGAGCTCAGAATAAACTTAGAGAATTCCAGAGAGAGGAAAGGACCCCTGATGGATGCCCATCTGTCTGTCATGAGCCCCAGAGAGGGTAGAGCACCTGAGGAACAAGCTGAGCCCCCCTCCCCACCATCCCCACATGTGACAGAGCTTCTACTAGTCCTTTCATCTCTCCATTACTACTTTGCATGCGGTGAGGGTGACATTTAGCATGGGTTAGATTCAGAGCTTTCTGAGCAGATTTCAGGGTTCAAGCAGGGTCGTACATCCTGCCCCTCCCCTCCCACCTGCACCAGGCCAGAAATCCCTGTTTGAAGACAGGGCTCTTAAAGCAGCCTGAGAATGTCCTGTCACCATTGCTCCTTAGTGAGTGGCAGCTCACTGAGACCCTTGTGCTGGGGAATGGGGTGCTGGGAGGAGGTCTGGAAACCTCCGGAGAAGGTGAACCCAGATCTTCCCAGGTGGCAGTTTGGTCCCCTAACACAGTCCCATCTTCCCCCACCCCCCGCCCCAATCCTGAAAAAGCCTTGAGTTGGAAGCTGGTTTAACTACAGGGTCACTACCCACTGGTGGGGTTACCGTGGGTCAGCCACTTCCCCTCTCTGAGCCTCTGTTTCCCTTCTGCAGGCTCAGTCCCAGAGGTGAGGGCTCCCAGCTGCTCACCCGGGAGGGGCTGGGGGCTGTGTATGGCTGGTAGGGGGCCAGGCAGGGGCACAGGGAAGGCAGGAGCTATTCTGGGACCCTCTGCTCCAACCCCCATGTACCGCAAGGCTCCAATGGCAAACGACCATCCTGTTTTCTGGGCAAAGGTGTTTCCTGTACAGGCCTCAGGCAGGCCAAATCTGCTCTTCCCAGAAGCCTCAACTCCTCAGCCACCTCGGGACAGAGTCCTGCACGCCCCACCTGGCATTTACTGTACCCCTCAACTGCCCCATCCCACCAGCCTCAATTCTCTTATTTACTAAGCAAGAGTCAAAATACCCAGATTCTGCAAAATTCCAATGGTGAATAATTCAGATCAAACACATCAGGTCTGGCACACACAGTAGGTATACAATCAATGCTTGTCATGACTCTAAGAAACGTCTCTCAGTTGTTGGCATACTTTAAGCCTTGACAAGTGTCATTATTGATGCTGCCATCCTCAGAACCCAGTATACCACAGGCACGAGATAGGTGCAGTAGGGATGCTGGCTGACCCTTGTATTATTACCATTCATTTGTTTCTCTGTATGGCCCATGCTTTTCATGTAGTCTGTGTGCCACAAGATTTATTGACTACACGGGTAAATGGAGGGTAGATGGATGGATGGATGGATGGACAGGTAGATAGTGAATTGGTGAATGTGTGTAGGATGGGTGAATGGATGGGAAGATGAGTAGATGGTGGGTTGCTGAGTGTGTGAGTGGGTGTTTGGGTGAGTGGATGGGTAGATGATAGATGGATGGATGTGGGGGTGGGTGGATGGGTAGAAGGAAGGTTGAATAGGTGAGTGGGTGGATGGATATGTGGGATGATGGTAGACTGGTGGATGGATAGATGGATGGATCAATGGATGGATGGGTAGAGGGAAGAATGAAAGGAAAGGTGGATGGTTGGATAAAAAGAGAAAAACCAAAGGTTAAAAAATATATATCTTTATGCTATAGGACCCATAGCGACCCTGAACAGGGTTTCCGAGGGTGTAAATCCTTACGGGAGTAGAAAGCCTCATCTTTCTCCCGCGGAGCAGCTGGTAGTTTTGAACCGCTGACCTTAAGGTTCACAGCCCGATGGGTCCTATAGCATAGGACGTAGTGGTTACGAATCAGGCTGCGAACCTTAAGGTCAGCGGTTCGAAACTACCAGCCGCTCCGCGGGAGAAAGATGAGGCTTTCTACTCCCGTAAGGATTTACACCCTCGGAAACCCTGTACAGGGTTGCTATGGGTCGGAACCGACTCGACGGCACTTAACAATGCTATAGGACCAGCGAGTCCTAGGTTCAAGTTTGCTACTTTAGTGTAGTGGTTACAAATCGGGCTGCAAACCTTTAGGTCAGCAGTTCAAAACTACCAGCTGTTCCACAGGAGAAAGATGAGGCTTTCTGCTCCCATAAATATTTACAGCCTTGTACATGGTCGCTATGAATCGGAACTGACTCCACGGCGCATAACCACCACCACCACTTCTACTTAACCTCGACTTTTACTTGGAGCTCTGGTTAGGTAGCTCACCTTGCTGGAGGCTTTGTCATCATTTGTTATGTGGTGGCCCCACTCTGAGAGGTCCCACCGATCCTACCTGAAGTGAGTTACTTCCGCAGGTATGAGGTGAAATGCCTGAGCAGCAAAGTGGATGAACCCTGGGATGGGACAGCCTGGAAGGTGATGGGGACATTTGAGGGTCACACCATGCAGTCTCTAATCCTGTGTGGCCACCCTGAAGGGCAGTTGCTCTTGCGTTAGTAAAATTTTTATGTCTCAAAGAGGTGCCGGAAGCAACTTGCTGGTGATTTATGACCAGCCTCCCCACTCCCAACCTGCCTGCCTCCGTCGCTGACTTTCTCCAAAGTTGAAGTCCCTCAGACCTTCTTTGGCATTAATACCCTGGGCAGAAGAAGAGGGGATGAATTTGGAGGGACTGGATGGAGATTTTCTGTGGTTAAACATGGAGCAGAGAGACTGGCTAGGAGACCTAAATCCAAGGAACAATTGTTTGACAAGATTGTGCAAGAGGTCATACTCTGTGCTAAGTTACAAAACTTGCCATGGTTAACTCTTCCTTACTGCCCCAGGACCTTCCCCTCTGCCAGGTGTACCTTTTCCCCAGACTGTTCTTCTTGGGGTTGGAGTCACCCTCGATGAAATGAACGACACAGTGGCTACAACAGTGGGCTCAAACAGGAGCGATTGTGAGAATGGTGCAAGAGCGGACCATGTTTTGTTCCATTGTACATGTGGTTGCTAGGATTCAGAACCAACCAATGGCACCTAACAACAACAAATTACCACCTGCTCTGCCTTCAGATCCCAGCTCTAGAATTCTGAGATCCTCTGTGCAGGTCAAAACTGAACCTGTGTATGCAGGATGCTCACGTTAATATCCACCAACAAGGATGGTAAGCCTTGCTTGGGGGCTCTCATTGGAACAGCTGAGTAAATTTAGTGGGTGTGGCTAAGTAGGGCAACCTGTGACACTCTGTCCTGTGGGTGCTGAGCCCTGCAAGCCCCCCCCCCCCCAGTTCTAGCCACAACCCCTAAGGCTTCCTGTGTTCCCTAAAGACTTCCTTCTCTCCACAAAGGTACCAGGAAATGCAAGCGAGCCCAAGTTGGCATGAACTCAGAGTATGCATGTATATGCGCCAGCATGTGTGTATGCATGTAGGTAGAGTTTGGGGATGGGGGGCGGCAGGGCAGGCATGTGGGCTTGTGTGTTTCATTTTAGCTAGAGCAATTTTAGGATAAGCACTGGGCTGCTAGCCACAAGGTCGACAGTTCAAACCCACCAGTCGCAACATGGGAGAAAGATGAGGCTTCTGCTTCCATTAAGATTTGTAGTCTCAGAACCTCTATATACAGGGTCACTGTGAGTTGGAACCAACTCAATGGCAGTAGGTTTCAGGTAGAACAATTTTTGGAGCAAGTTGGTGCCTAGGTGAACACAACACATGGGTGACTACGGTGTGTAGGATGCATGTTCGGATTCAACAGACACAAGAAGACTTCAAACAGTTCATGGAAAACTTCCATCATCTTTTAATTCCATCTTTCCATGAACTTTTTGAAGCCCCCTCATAGATGTAACCAAACATTTGTCATTTTCATATTCTTTACAATTATTTTTACCTAATGGTTCAGCCATCACCATTGTCCATCTCCAAAGGTTTCCATCACGATGAAAAAACAGAAGCTCAAACAAAAGTCCTCTAATAATGAGTCTGTCTCATCTCCTCCCTCCTGCCTGCTCTGGTCACCGAGAGTAAACTTTGTTCTCTAGAAAAATTAATTTGTTTATTCTATATATTTCATAGAAGTGGGATCATCTAATACTTGTATAATCGTACATGTCCATCATGCATGCATGAAAGTATCTCTTCATGAGCGTGTGTCATTGTAGACATACATGTACCTGATGCATATGGGGGCATGTGTACAGGAGGCCAGGATTCCATGTAGACCAGCTGGAGGAGATGTGGGGGACCCACTGTGTTACAAGTAAGGGCTGAGTGTGGCCACACATGACTGGGGTTACGTGGAACTGGCATTTCTGGGCCCTTATGGAACCTTACGGAGTTCTGGTAGTATAAGCACTGGACTGCTAAGTGCAAGGTATATAGTTCAAACCTGCTAGATGAAACCTTCTGCTTCCATAAAGATTTACAGCCTCAGAGGCCTTACTCAGAGTAACTATGAGTCCAAAATGACTTGATGATAGTGCGTTTGGTTTGGGTGGTATGGCGTCCTGGTGGCACAACAGTAAAGTGCTCAGCTGCTAACCAAAATGTTGGGGGTTTGATCCCACGCAGCAGCTCTGCAGAAGAAACACCCAGAAATCTGTGACGAAAACCCTGTCGGGCAGTTCTTTGTCACATGTTGTTTAAATGGGAATAATGCAGGTAGGCTACATAAATCTGAGTGGCACCCAACAACTTCTACTCGGCATGAACCCCAAGTGGAGTACCTGCATTATTCCCGTTTCATAGAGGGGGGAACTGTGGCTCACAGGCACCCAGGAACTTGGTAGGATTTGAACCCTGAACAGGCCAGGAAGTGAAGCCAGACCAGTGAGGGGCCTGAGGAGGCCACTGCGCATGCTCAAGAAGTGCCTGAAGAAGGCTGGCATGGACCCTGGGCCTGGCTGACAATGGGGAGGGGGTAGGGTTAGGGAGAAAGGAGGAGGCGAGATGGAGATGAAGAGGCAGAAGGAGAACCGCAACAACAAAGGATGCACAGAGATGCCCCGAGGCGTCCCGGCCCGCCCACCTGCCCTGTGGCCGGGTTCAAGGCCAAAGACGCCGCTTCCCTCGCGGTCCGCTGTCTGCCGGGCGTGGTCAGCCACCCGTCAGGCTGATTTACGGGCTCTGCCCGCCCGCCCGCCGCGCGCCGGCCAGCAGCCGCTGCCACCAGATCTCTTATTGATGAACTTTCCAAGACCCGCTAATTAACTGCGCACCCACCGCGTGCGCGGCGGCAGAAGCTTCTGAAATACGGGCCAGGGCGCCCCAGCCAGTGTCATAGACGCCACGCCCCCTGAATGAATGAGGGAGAGGGGAGGGCAGTGGGCTGCGCGGCTAGATCTGAGCCCTCCAAACCCATCTCAACCCCTGAGAGGAAGGGGCTGCACGGGTCCCAGACCCCAGCAAGGCTGTGTGGCCTTAGCCAAGTCTCTTCAGCTAGAATATTGAGATGGGACTAGTTGGAGTGACTCTTCTGCAGGCAGCAGAGGGCAGCATCCGAGGACTGGCCCATGAGAGGAGCCTGGATTCGAACCAGGATGTCTCCTGGAGCTTCCATTTCTTCACCTGGAAAATTATAATAGCAACATCTCTGTCTGGCTCTTGAAATGGAGGTGAAATTTAAAACTATCTAGGGTGGAGTCCTGGAGCCCTGGTGTGGCTCTGCGGGGTTTATGTGCTGGACTGTAAGGTTGGTTTGAACCGCAGGTCGGTAGTTCAAGCTCATCAGCCCCTCCTCGGAAAGCCTATACAGGGTCGCTATGAGTTAGAACTGACTAGTGGCATTTAACAACAACAACAACGGGGTAGTCCTGGTATGGTTCTGTAGGATAAGCACTAGACTGAAAGGTTGGTTTAAACTGGAAGGTCGGCAGTTCAAACTCACCAGCAGCTTGGAGGAAATCCTGAGTCAAACCAATTCGACAGCACTTAACAACAGGATGGTACTGCAGGATAAGCACTGGAATGCTAATCGTGAGGCTGTTGGTTCAAACCCACCAGCCGCTCCTTGGAAACCCTATACAGAGTGCTTATGAGTCAAAACAGACTCCGTGACAAGTTGATACACACAAGTGGAGCCCAAACTTAGTGGGTACCAAAGAAGACCAGTAAATAGGACTAACACCAAATTTAAACACCAACCACTAATGCCAAAGATGAGGAAAATGAAGTTGTTGTTGTTTTACCTATTTCTGCAGTATGAAATTAATCAAGATGCATTGTTAATTACTGGGGACTGAAATTCAAAAGTTGAAATGAAGGAGGATCCATAGCTGGAAAACAAAGGTTTGGGCATAGAAATGATGCTGGAGATACATGAATTTTGCAAGACCAATGACTTATTCACTGACAGCATAAATGGAGACTATGTATATGGAGTCCTGGTGTGGTGCTGTGGGTTAATGCGCCAGACTACAAAGCCATTTGAACTGCAAGGTCGGCGGTTCAAGCTTACCAGCTGCTCCTTAGAAACCCTATACAGGGTCGCTATGGGTCGGAACCAACTCAATGGCACTTAACAACAATAACAATGTCTATGGAAGAGCCCAGTGTCACAGATAAGCACTGGACTAGTAACTGCAAAGTCGGCAGTTCAAGCTCACAAATTACTGTCAGTGGGAAACAACTTAAGGACACACCTCCACAACAACATATATATGGAAAGGAGCTCACTGTGTTAAACACGGGGCTGCTAACCACTGGCTCAGCAATTCAAACCTACCTGCCATTCCATCAAAGAAAGATGAGGCTGTTTGTTCCTGCAAAGATTGGTTTTAGACACCCTAAGATACCTGAAGGAGCAGTTCTACTCTGTCCTGTGTTATTGATAGGTGTCACGGAGTTAGTTCCTGCTCATAGTGACCCTGTGTACAACAGAACAAAACACTGTCTGGTCCTGCACCATCCTCACAATTGTTATGTTTGAGCCATTGTTACTGCCATTGTGTCAATCCATCTCTTGGAGGATTTGCTTTTTTTGCTGACCCTCCACTCTACCTAGTATGATGTCCCTCTCCAGGGACTGATCCCTCCTGACAACATGTCCAAAGCACAAGAGACGGAAGTCTTGACCCTCTTCCTTCTAAGGAGCGTTCTAGCTGCACTTCTTCCAAACAGATTTGCGTCTTCTTCTGGCAGCCCATGGTACAGTCAATATTCTTCTCCAACACCGTAACGCACATGTATTGATTGTTCTATGCTCTTCATTTTCATTGTCCAACTTTCATGTGCACAGAGGATCGTTGTGAGTCCAAGTTGGCTTGACAGCAGTGGGTCTGGTTTTGGTGAGTGTGGCAGCTAGAACACAGGTGGGTACACAGTAGGTGCTCAATAATTCCTTGGGGCTCCTTACCCTCTGTCCTTTTGAAAAGCAGACACATCTGGTCTCCTGCCCATGACAGCCATCCATTCCAAAGCTCTCAGCTCCCCTTCCTCCCTCCAGAAAACACCTGTGCAGACCCCCCTTTAATGGTCTTATGGAATGAAAATTATGTAAAGAGGCCCACATTTCTCCCCTTGTAGACAAAGACCAAAAAAATTGAATTCCCAACCAAGACTTCTCGCTCCTGGGCATGAGGGGTTTGCCCTCTGGGATTCCTGTTGACCCGTGCAGCTGTCTGGAAGCCAAACAATGGTGGCTGGGATCCACATTTCTGTTTACCAGAATTAAAAAACAAATTCCTAGAGTTACCCACTGCAGTTTGGTTCAGGGATGTCTTCTGGCTACTTGTTGTTGTTGTGACGTGCCGTCGAGTCGATTCCAACCCATAGCGACCCTGTATAGGGTTTCCGAGGAACAGCTGATGAGCTTGAACTGCCAACCTTGCAGTTCAAATGGCTTTGCAGTCTGAAGCATTAACCCTCACTGCCACACCAGGACTCTAGCTACTGGGAGGGATTAAAAAAGTGACTCCTGGAACAAGAATGTTCTGGGCCAGAAGGCACATGCTATGTTCAAAGACAGACAACAAGACACAAATCCCACTGAATGTGAAGGCAAAACAGTTACACCTTCATAATTCTCTTCCAGTTCTCCTGATCACAGCAAGAGCAAGCCTTAGCTGGGTGCTGCCTTGTCTTCAACATCAAACAGAGAATGAAGAGCCAAAATGGGCACAGGATCTCAGAGAAAACCATTGTGGCCAAACCCATGGCTGTCGATTCCAACTCCTAGCAACACTTCAGGGCAGACTAGAACTGCTCCTTGGGGCTTTTGAAGCTGCAAGTCTTGTGGGGAGCAGACTGCCTCAATTGAGTAGCTGGTGGGTTAGAAGTGCTGACATTGCTGTTAACAGCCAGTGATTAACCCAGGGTTCCTTCCACCATAGTCAGCTTTTCTTGTCGTTAAGTGCCGTTTCCAAGGAGCAGCTAGTGAGCTTGAACCACCGACCTTGCAGTTCAAACAGCTTTGCAGTCTGGTGCATTAATCCACAGTGCCACACCAGGACTCCTAGACATTAGATAAAGTGCCTGCATTTGTAATTGGGCATACGCTAATCTTTCCTTGTCATTGATGGTCAGTTTTCCATCTGAAAGAGCAATAGAAAGTTTACATGAGCAGCCACCTAAGGAGCAAATATTGGTCTCTCCCTATGCAGAGGAAAGAAGAGTGATGAAAATTGAAGGCTCATGGGAATAATTAGTCCAACAGACTATGGACCCTGGGAAAATCAGTCTCCATACCTTGCGACCAGGTGTCTGGCTATCACTACCTACTCTTCTGAACAGATCACCATAGAAGATCCTGGATAAAGTATGATAAAATGTGGAACAAAACTCAAAATAATAAAAAGACCAGGCTTACTGGCCAGATAGAGGCAGGTGGAACCCCGAGACAATGGCTGTTAGTCACCCTTCAGGTCTGGAAATGAGTCCATCCTTATAATTCAATTGTTAGCCAAACAAAAGACCAGGAACAACACCAAAAGGGAGATGCGCACACCTTAGAATGTTTGTTGTTGTCCAAGTGCCATCAAGTCGGTTCTGAACTATAGCAACTCTGTATAGGGTTTCCAAAGGTCGTAAGCTTGAACTGCCAACTCATGGTTCAAACTGATCTTGCAGTGCAGGGCATTAGCCTACATCACCACACCAGGACTGCACACACCTTAGAATAATCAACCACTTAAGATCCAAGGAGCAGCATGTCCTCAAGGACAAAGTTCAGAAGGCTTGGGAAGGAAGGAAGAATGGAAACAGAAAACACAGGGAGGTTGTGGGATGAGGGAATTACATTGTGGGAACTACAACCAATGACATGAAACAAAAGATGTGTATGTATTGTTGAGTAAAACTGATGATCTGCTCTCTAAACCTTCACCCAATTTACAATACAAATTTATTTTATACCAGGATATGGGGGGTGGGTGAGGGGAGGAAGGGGTAGGTAGAGCACAGGGTAGGGAATAGACACAGGATATTTTGGGTTCTGGGGAGGAGGAGAATACACAAGAAGGGGATGGATGGAAGAACAAGGAGGATGGGAGGACAGTTAGGCAGGTTTGCATGGGCTAAGTGGGACAGAGGTAAAGAATGATGTATGCGCAACCTTGGAACAACAGGGCTCTGGGATACAGGGACTGAGGCATGATCTGAATGGGTAAGGGGGGAAAGAATAATTTTAAGAAGCTTGTCTGTCTTTTGAATCATGGTTTCCTTGCATACCATTGTAAAATAGACACTTGAGGGGGAGAGAAAAGAATAGCCAGAAATGTCACCATAGAAAGCTTGTAAGTCCGTCTTCTGCCTATAACTGTTTGGAATACCTAAAATGGGGCTACAATGTGCCTAGTGAAGACTTCCTGTGGAGCCTCTGCATTACCTAAGACTATAGGTGGAATCCTGAACCCCATCCAGAATCTTCTGAGGTGGGAAATCTCCACTTAAAAGGACAAGCAGACCAGCCTGAAGTGGCTAGAAAAACAGAAGATATGTCTTGAAAGAAAGACCAACAGGAAAAATAAAAAATCAATAAAGGCAGTCTGACTGACTGACTGATTGACTGATTGACTACAAGAACAAGTAAGTTGCTCACCCAGGACACATCAAGGCAAGTGGTCAGATCCCCTCAGGGCAAACCCCCTTCCAAGACTAAGACTCAAGGGGAATACACAAACAGGCATGCGGTCTGACTGGTGACCGATAAGGGGAAGTGAGGGAAAAACAGCAATGAAGCTATGAGGTAAGTCCGACCATGTTCAATAGACTCCTGTGAGCCCGGGTGGAGACCTGGTTGTCTAGCAGTATGGCAAGACGTGGAGACTTTGGGCCCAGAGACAGTGACATAGACACAGAGGACTAGAGTAGAGAGTGAAGCATCCAGCTGAGAAGTGAGGAGATATGCACAAGAACACCCACACTTGCAGATAATACCCACTTGACCTGGCTTCAATGGCTGGATGATCAGAACTCTATAAGAAGAAGAAAGAAGAAGAAAAAAAGAGTAATCTGATACAATTTGATGACCTTGACCTACATCTATGGATGCAGTAGCTCAAAAGAAAGAAAAAATCTTTACAACGAGGATTATCCCCACCCGCTCAGTACACAGGGTAGACAGGGTTGGGCAACTTGGACATTGGCTACCCAAAATGGGGGGAGGTGCTATAAAGGCAAGAAGTGCCTGGCTTACAAGCTTTCAAGAGGGAGCCTAGATTCAGAGAGTGCAGAGGAAGGTAGAATCTCCACTGAGTAGTATCCAATCTGTCTAGGTGGGGCTGATGAAAGGAGATGGGGATAGGACTCTTGTGGTACAATAGTGAATAATTGCTATCAGGACTGACTGTGAGGGTTGAAAACGTGAAGGTAGACGTTTTGTAGCAAAAGGAGGGAAGTGGTTGACTTTGCAGTCTGGGAGCAGAGGTCCCTGGGACCATCAAGGGAGAAGAGCAGAGTGCAGGACCCTACCCAGAGAAACAGTGACACCAGAGATGGAGGCAGAGACAATGACTTGGAGAGATGGAACCACTGGTGACTCTAAACCCAAAGAGGAAAAGGGGCTGTGTGCTGACAACCAAGAGGCAGGCTTGCGGGGTATACCCACCCTTTGGTTGTTTGCTGATGCATAGAGGGGATTGTAATAATGGCAATGAAACGATTTACGATAGGGTGAATATAAAGCCAATGTTCTCCCATGTAAACAATCACATAATTCACAATAAAAACTTTTAATAAAAGAGTTTATTTTAGAAATAGAGTTTCCTATGAAAAGAAAAGGCAAGTCCCTTTAAACTCAGTATTATGTCAAAAGCAGTAGGGATGAGGTCAGATAAGAGTGACAAGAAGGGCTGACAACTTATGATTCGATGTGAACACTCCCGCGGCGTGGAAGATTGGGTTGGCTACTTCTGAAGTCGTCTGTCCCATAAGATCCTCGGGGACTGTGATCGATGTTCTGAAGATCCCAGAGAATCAAAGCGTGGAGAGAAGCTGGGATTAGTGTGGGAAGGGATGATCTCTTTCAGGAGGGTTCAGAGGAAGAGCAAGTGTCTGTGTGAAGAACAGAGGAGCAGCAGGTGTAAAGGACCTAGGCAGTAAAAGGTGACTCCTCAGAAGAGAGGAAGGGAAAGTGGAAAGGGGATGGTGGAAGAAGAGATAGTTGAGTCCCAGCCAGTCCTGGAACTTGTCCTGGGAAGAAATGGGGATTTATTCTGGTGCAGTGTAGAACCATTATATTTTATGTTGTTGATTTCCTCTACTTTTGAGCTTTTAGAAGACCTTCTGGCCACTGCTTGGAGCATGGGCTGAAGGGGCCATGATGTAGAAAGGGGAGGGATGAGAGTGGCTTGGAAAAAGCATGAGTGGTCTTCCAAACGTTCCTGGGGAAACTCCAATATCTTTTCATTCCATTTTTCCATGAACTGCTTAAAGTCCCCTCATATTGGAAGAAGGAACAATGGAACTGGGTTGATTCGTTTGTTCATTTCAAAGTTATCTATACAGCACATACTATAATCTATATCAGGCCCCTTGCTGGGCACAGGAAAAGAGTAGTGAACAGTTGGCACCACCAGTGGTAAAATTCTTGTCTTCCATGTGAGATTTGTTGTTGAGTGCCGTTCCAACTCATAGCAACCCTATCTAGGGTTTCCAGGGAGCAACAAGTAGGTTTGAACCACTGACTTGTGGTTCACAGTCCAGTGCTGACTCTACAGCACCACACTAGGGAACAATGCTGAGTCATTGGATTTGACTCATGAACAACCCCTACCCATCTGATGAGGAACAGATAGGTTTCAACAGGGCTTCCAGACTAAGACAAACTAGGAAGAAAAGCCAGGTGATGTACTTCTGAAAATCAGCCAATGAAAACTCACTGGATCACAATGATCCTAGCTATAACCCATCATGGAGATGGTACAGGACCAGGAAGCATTTTGTTCCATTGTGCTTGAAGATGTCGTGAGTTGGGAGCCAAGTCGGGGGCAGCTAACAACAACAGCATGGGCACTGGGAAAATAGTGGTGAACAATTAACCACCTACTCTGGCCAGAGACAGTGCTAGGAGCACTAGTGGTACAGCTGTTAAGCGCTCAGCTGCTACTGCCCAAAAGTTTGGTGATTCAAACCCATCCTGAAGCTCCAAAGAAGAGACTGTTGTTGTTAAGTGACATCAAGCCTGTTCCAATTCATAGCAACCCTGTATAGGGTTTCTGAAGAGCGCTTGGTGGGTGTGAAGAGCCGACCATGCAGTTAACAGTCCAGTGCTTGTCCTACAGTGCCACACCAGTACTCCCCCACACAGATTACAGCCTAGAATGCCCTATGGCAGTTCTACTCTGTCCTACAGGGTCTCCATGAGTAGGAGTAGATGTGCTGGCACACCACAACATAGGTCAGGAGCAGGACTAGGCACCAGGGAACACGGAAGAAGCCGTGTCTTTGTGGGGTGCACATGCCGTGCATGTGAACCCAGATCCCTGAGTATCACATGTGTACACATGCATCCTCATGTGCACATGCCCACATTCACCTCCTCCCAGGTCCACATGCACGTGGCCTGGCCCGTTCACCCTCTCTCATGAGCACACACACACTCACCATCCTAGCTTATAAAAATAACCCCACTATTACACTTTCTCCAGCTGACGTTGCCTCTGCTCCTCCTTAACCAGCTGATTCATTGAGAAGGTCCATGCCCTCGCCTCACTAAGAATACTTTCTTTTATTGTAGCGAGTGACATTTGAATTCATTTTCCTGCCTATTATGCCTGGTGACGGCAGAGACTGAGTGGTTATTACCTGCTTGCTATTATGTAAGGTGACAGAAATATGCCATGCTCGCTGTCGAATGCCTTGGGAGCTGAGGGAGCCCCTCTGGGGCTGACAGAACCTGCTGGAACCTGCCGGAACCCAGGGCTGAGGCAAGAGCCAGAGCCCGGCGCCATTACTGCAGTGCCATGTGACTGTGTACAAGTCTATTTCCTGCTGTGGACCTCAGTGAGGGCCAGCAGTATGGGCTGGGTGATCTTTAGGAACTGCCTCCAACTGCTCTGTGTGACTGTGGGCACAGGGTGACTATGCAAGACATGTGAGTCCCATAGGCATCCTCTCCCAGGAGGATAAGGATTGTATCTGTCAGAGTTTGAGAGGACAAATCCTAAGAGGCCCATCATCCATTCGTTCATTTAGCAAAGTACCAATGAGGGTCCACTGGTTTCAGTAGGGTTGACATCACCCATTGTGATAACGCATGATGTCGCCACCCACATCATGGACCTTCTCCTGTATCAGACCATACAGCATCTTTAGTCGTGTGGATTATCAATTTCAATCATAGAAGGTTGTTGTTGCCAGGTGCTACTGAGTCGGTTCCAACCCTGTATACAACAGAAGGAAACACGGCCCAGTCCTACACCATCCTCACCGTTGTGGATATGTTTGAATCCATTGTTGGAGCCACAGCATCAACCAATCTCATGGAGAGTTTCCCTCCCTTTTTCTGACCCTCATAGAATAATATTATCAGGAGGAACCACTCCCTGGAGAAGGACATCATGCTTGGTAAAGCAGAGGGTCAACAAAGAAGAGGAAGGTCCCCAATGAGATGGATTGATACAGTGGCAGGAACAACTTCATTCTCAAAAAAACTTATCGGTATCGGTTCACAAATACTACTTACCACAATATTGGAGCTAAATCACCAGAAATTTTGACAAAATCAGAGAGCATAAAAACACCAGCAAGGAAAACAACAGCATGCAGACAAAACCACGTGATTTGAAGCATCGTTGTTATTGGTAATAATGACAGCTCTGACCAGAACACATTTGAAGGTTCAAAAAGTAAATTAGCATCAAGTTAACACGTATTGATACATTTAAGCTGGGTTTAAGAAAAGTCTTCTTGTTGTTAATTACAGGGATTTTTTTATAGAAGTTACAAATTTCTGCTGAAACACAGCACAAAATTTTTATCAACAGTCATTTTGGTGTGACCTCCTCCGACAGTGTCACCTGAGCTGTCCACACTCCTGCACCCACTCACTAGTGATACCACTGTGAGGGTCTACCAACTGCAAGCCCTGTCCTAGGACAGAACAAACTATCTCTGCTTGAAAAAGCTTACATTACTGTGGCAATGTTTGGGCAACAAATATTTGTGAGTGAATGAATGAATGGGTCTGGGCTAGATACAGAAGTTGGGGATGTGTTAGCAGATAATGGACGCCAAGCCATGGGAGTGAGCAAGATGTTCCAGGAAAAGGAGACGTCTGCGTGCACTAAGCCCTGGTAGTTCCAGCCTGTAAAAGACAATGAGAAGAGGAAGAGGTCACGGAGGAACCTGAAAAGAAGCAACAGGCAAAGCAGAGGCAAGACATCTCAAGGCAAGGAGGGTTCTGGGGGACGCAGATGACGGCGCAGTCAGGTTCATCGGAGCCAATGTCCCCACCTAACACAGGTCCTGCCCCTCAGCAGCCTCCATTACATGGAATGCTGGTGATATAACCCATCAACTGAATGAACGGCTGCATCCTAGCCTCAGAGCCACCATCCTCCAGAGATCAGAGACACTGCCTTAGACTCACCATCACTGTGGTCTTATACTGCTGGCATTCTGAGGCTGCTACTGTGTGCTCCAACTCTTCACATGGGTCCTACTGCGGCCCCTTCCCAAGGACACTGTTAATAAAACCAGTTGTCATCAAGTTATCTCTGACTCATGGTGAACTCATGTGTTTCTGAGTACAACTGTGCTCCGTAGGATTTTCAGTGGCTGATGTAT